>NC_058101.1:150871818-151174848 GCF_020171115.1 Neogale vison | reverse complement strand
GCCCATTTTTATTCCATTTTAATTGGGTGGACATCGAGTTGTATCAGTTCTTTATATCAGATATGTTGTTTGCAAATATCTTCTCCCACTCAGTAGCTTCTTGTTTCCTTTGATGTGCAGAAACTTTTTATTTTGATGTAGCCACAATATCCCCATAATAGAAGATATATCTAGAAAGAAGTTGCTATGGCTGATGTCAAAGAAGTTACAGCCTGTGTTTTCTTCTGGGATTTTTATGGTTTCAAGTCTCACATTTAGGTCTTTAATCCATTTTGAATTTATTTTTGTGTATGGTGGAATAAAGTGGTCCAGTTTTCTTTCGGCTGCCCGTTGCCGCCCAGTTTTCCAAAACCTGGTTTGTTGAAGAGACTGTCTTTTCCCCGGTGGATATTCTTTCCTGCTTTGTCAAACATTAATTGACCATACAGCTGGAAGTTTATTTCTGGGCTTTCCATTATGTTTCACTGATTTTTGTGTCTATTTTTGTGCCAGTATCATGCTGTTTCGATTACTACAGCTTTGTAACAGAACTTGAAGTCTGGAATGGTGATCCCTCCAGCTTTGCTCAGCACCCACTCCCCAACCAAGGTTGTTTTGGCTATTTGGAGTCTTAGTGATTCCATATGAATTTTAGGATTGCTTGTTCCAGTCCTAAGAAAATGCTATTGGCATTTTGATAGGGATTGCATTAAATGTGTAGATTTTGGATAGGATGGAGATTTTAACAATATTTGTTCTTCTAATCAATGAGCATGGGATGTCTTTACATTTCTTTGTGTCCTCTTTAATTTCTTGCTTTAGTGTTTTGCAGTTGCTAGAGTTCAGGTCTTTCACCCCTTTGGTTAGGTTTATTCTTAGGCATCTTACTATTTTGGGTGTCATTGTAGATGGGACTGTTTTCTTAATTTTATTTTCCTTAGATTTTATTTCTTTGAGAGAGAGAGAACAGGGACCGGGGGAGGGTATGGTAGGGACAGAGGGAGAAAAAAAATCTCAAACAGATTCCATGCCGAGCATGGAGCCTGACATGGGGCTTGATCTCATGACCCTGAGATCATGACCTGAGCTATAATCAAGAGTTAGATGCTTAACTGACAGCCACCTAGGCACCCCTTAATTTTGCTTTCTGATGTTTCATTATTGGTGTATAAAAGTGCAACAGAGAGAGAGCACTTGGGTGGCTCAGTCGGTTAAGCGTCTGCCTTCAGCTCAGGTAGTGATCCCAGGATCCTGGGGTTGAGCCGAGCCCTGGATCAGGCTCCCTGCTCAGTGGGAAGCCTGCTTCTCCCTCTCCCACCCTCCCTGCTTGTGTTCCCTATCTCACTGTGTCTCTCTCTGTCAAATAATAAATTAAATCTTAAAAAAAAAAAAATTGGGTAGAATTTGCCTGTGAAGCCATCTAGTCCTGGGCTTTTGTTTGTTGAGAGTTTTTTTGTTTACTGACTCAATTTCTTCGCTGGTGATCAGTCTCTTGAGATTTTTCATTTCTTCCTGTTTCAGTTTTGGTAGTTTACATGTTTCTAGGAATTTATTTCTTGTACGCTGTCTAATCTGTTGGCATATCGTTTTTCATAATATTTTCTTGTATTTCTATGATGTTGGTTATTTCTCCTCTCTGATTTGTGATTTTGAGTCCTTTCTCTTGTTTTCTTCTTGATAAGTCTGGTTAGAGGCTTATCAATTTTATTGATTTTTTCAAAGAACCAGCTCCTGGTTTCATTGATCTGTTCTATTATTTGCTTAGTTTCTGTATCATTTATTTCTGCTCTAATCTTTGTTATTTCCTTCCTTCGGCTACTTTTAGGTTTCATTTGTTCTTTTTCTAGCTCCTCTGGGTGTAAGAGTAGGTTGTTAATTTGAGATTTTTCTTGCTTCCTGAGGTAGGTCTGTATTGTTACTTCCCCATTAGAACTGCTTTTGGTGCATCCCAAGGTTTTGGAATATTGTGTCTTCATTTTTATTTATCTCCATGTACTTTTAAATTTTTTATTTCCTGATTAATCCATTCATTGTTCAGTAGCATGTTATTTAGCCTCCATGGATCTGTAGCCTTTCCAGATCTTTTCTTGTGGTTGACTTCTAGGTTCATAGTGTTATGGTCAGGAAAGATGCATGGTATGATATTCTTGAATTTGCTGAGGCTTTTTGGTGGCCCAATATGTGATCTTTTCTGGAAAATGTGTATTCTGCTATCTTAGGATAGAATGTTCTGAATATATCTGTTAAACCCATCTAGTCCAATGTGTCATTGAAAGCTACTATTTCCTTGTTTCTGGTTAGATGATATGCCCATCAATTTAAGGGGGCTGGAAAAGCCCTGTGTTATTATTGTTATTATTGCATTACTATGGTTTGTCATTTATGTTTGTTATCAACTGTTTAATGTATCTGGATGCTCCCATGTTGGGTGCATAAATATTTACAATTGTTTTATCTGCTGTTGGATTGACCCCTGTATTATTATATAGTGTCCTTCTTTGTCTTTTATTACTGTCTTTGTTTTAAAGTCTATTTTTTTAAAGGATTTTATTTATTTATTTGACAGAGAGATCACAAGTAGGCAGAGAGGTAGGCAGAGAGAGAGGAGGGAGCAGGCTCTCTGCTGAGCAGAGAGCCCGACTTGGGACTCGATCCCAGGACCCTAAGATCATGACCTGAGCTGAAAGTAGAGGCTTAACCCACTGAGCCACCCAGGCACCCTTAAAGTCTATTTTGTCCAATATAAGTATCACTACTCCGGATTTCTTTTGATACACATTTGCATGAGAGATGTTCCTCCATCCCCTCACTTTCAGTCTGCAGGTGTCAGTTGGTCTAGAATGAGTTTCCTGTAAGCAGCATATAGGTGGGTCTTGTTTTGTCACCCTGTGTCTTTTGGAGAATTTAGTCCATTTATATCCAAAGTCATTATTGATAGATACGTATTTACTGCCACTTTATTCCTTGTTTTGTGGTTGTTTCTGATGTTTTTTTCTGGTCCTTTCTTCTCTTTTTCTCCTTCATGGTTTGCTAGTCTTCTTTGGTGATATATATGGATTCCTTTCTTTTTATTCTTTGCATACCTATTATTTTTTGATTTGTGGATACCATTAGGTTTGCATGCATATAGCCATCTATATTAAGTTGATGGCTGTTTGAGTTTGAACCCATTCTTTACTCCTCTCCTCCTTATGTTTTAGCTATATGGTGTTATATTTTATATCCTTTTATTTTGTGATTTTTTACATAACCAATTTTTACATAAATATTCACTTTTACTGCTTTTGTATTTCCTACCTTCATATTGTCACTTTTGATCTTCCTTTCCACTCCAAGAGTCCTTTTTTTTTTTTTTTTTTTTTTGGTTATGATTTTATTTATTTGAGAAAGACAGAGTAAGAGAGAGTATGAGAAAGGGTCGGAGAAGCAGACTCCCTGCTGAGCAGGGAGCCCAATGCAGGACTCAATCCTTGGACTCTAGGATCATGACCTAAGTCGAAGGCAGTCTTAACCAACTGAGCCACCTGGACACCCCTATCTGGGAAACTCTTTATCTCCTCTTTTATTTTGAATGATAGCCTTACTGGATAGAGTATTCTTGACTGAAGATTTTTTCCATTCAGCACTTTGGATATATCATGCCACTCTCTTCTGCCTTGCAAGTCTTCTGCAGAAAGATCCGCTGATAGCCTTATGGGGGGTTTCCCCTTGTTTGAACTGTCTTCTTATCCTCTGCTGCTTTTAAGATATATATATATATATATATATATATATATATATATATTTTTTTTTTTTTAATCACTACTTTTTGCCATTTTAATTACATTACGTCTTGGGGTGGATCTGCTTTTGTTGCTTTTATTGGGTGTTCACATTGCTCCTGGATGTGGATATCCGTTTCCTTCCCCAAATTAGGTAAGTTTTCAGCTATGACTTCCTCAAATAAATTCTCTACCCCCCCCCCCCCGATCTCTCTTCCTCTTCTGGGACACCTATAATATGAAGGTTATTATATTTGATGGAGCCACTGAGTTCCCTAACTCTACTCCAATTTTTCATAATTCTTTTTTCTCTCTTTTGTTCAGCTTGATTATTTTCCATTACTTTGTCTTATAGGTCATTAATTCAGTCCTCTGCTTCTTCCATCCTGCTATTCAGTCCATCAGGTGTGTTTCCCATTTAATTTATGGAGGAGCTCTTTATCTCTACTACGTTATTCCTTATCTCTGTCTTAAGTACTTTACTCATGTCTTCTACTCTTTTCTCAAGTCCAGAGAGTATCCTTTTGATCACTGCTTTAAGTACCCCATCACACATGTTACTTATATCTGCTTCGCTTAGATCTCTGGCTGTGGCCTTATCTTTTTCCTTTCTTTCCTTTTCTGTCCTATTCTTTCTAAGTCTCTGTGCCTGTTTCTGTGTGTTAGGAAAGTCAGCTATATCTCCTGTTGAGGGTTATGGCCTTATGAAAAAGTCCTGTACTGCACTACTGTGTACTGTACCCAGTTCCTCAGGGCCTGGCGCTTCTGGGAATGTCACCAATGTGTGGTGCACATGCTTGCTGTTTTATCCTAGCTGATCTACCCTTTAGGCAAGTCATCTTCAAAGGCTCTCTTTGCCTTTTGTGAGTAGTGCTTGGCCCCTGACCTGAATGTAGTACATTTTAACTACGTGTGCTCTGGTCAGCTTGTGAATCAAACCTGTCACCACTGCTATCTGAACAGGGGCTCCGCAAAACTTCTGAGTCAGGAGACACAGTGTAAGCAGGACTTTGGATCTGTCTTCTGGGGAGGGGACTGGCCAAGTTGGGACTGAGGCAAGCATGACAGAGAAAGGCAGTTCCACAGGAGAAAAGGCACTTGAAGTGAGGGTGGTAAAAGCAAGTTAGGTAGCAAGTGTGGGTGCTACACTGATTCCCACAGGTGGCTATGTGCTCATATGAGGGATGCAGGAGGGAAATGGTGCCTGTTAGTTCCTTGTTCATGGAAGGGTCTCTCCTTGAACTCTACTTCTCTGGGATGTGTTCTTGAGATGAGCAAATAACCTCTGCACTGTGTGTTCCAGGTGCTCTTCAGATTACTGTTTATACACTGTATGTCACAGGTTGTTTACCTAACTTATATGAGCAGTGCAATGCCCTCTGGGCTCTATTGTAGCCAAGCCCACTGACCTTTAAAATTCCAGTCTTTATGTCCACTGGTAGCAAGAACTCCCAAAATTCAGCCCCTCTAACTTGCCAAGCCAATTGCTATGGGTATTCATTTTCCCTGTGTCCTCCTTGGTATGACAGTGTTAGTCTGTCTCTCACCCTTCTCTGCCACTGAGCCTCACTCTCAACCACAGTGGCATGATCTCTTTCTCTCCCAAACTGTATCTCTACCCTTACTACCTTCTTCAGCATGGCCTCTTCTCTACCTTTAGTTGTGTAGTTTGTTCTGCAATTCTTCAGGTCAATTTCTGGAGTATTTAGGATGATTTGATAGTTACCTAGTTATATTTGTGGGATGAGGTAAGCCTAGGTTCCTCCTACTCTGTCATCTTCTAACCTCTCCCTGATCAGAAGTATCAAATAATTCTGATATTTTTAATAATTCACTCTGTGACACTGTCAAAGATGGATTTGGTGCAGGTAAGAAAAAGTAGACTAGTTAGGAAAAGACCAAAATAATCTAACCAAGAAATAATGAAGGCCAAAATATTCCTACCATGGACAATGGAATGGACAATGCATTTCACATCTTTTGGAAACTGAGTGGACAGAGACACCATGGACTAGGATGGAGACAAAAGATGCATGAGCAAGTCTGAGGTTAGTTTTGGTTATGTTATACTTCAGGGTATATAGGCAGTCAAAAGAGAGATGTTTAACAGGCACTTCAACAAATGCCTGAAGCTTGAGGAGTGGTCAGAGCTGGAAGCTGGCATATAACAATACTTAGAAATGTCAATGGATAATCACCAAAGAAGGCATGTATGGTACTAAGAACAGTGGACCTAGGATCACAGAAAACAACAATTTTTAGAAGCAAGCAGAACAAGAATAGACCTTAAAGAAAGCAAAGTAATCAGAGGTAGGAGGAAAAGAAGAGAGAGAATGGTGTCATGGAAGCCAGGCTTATTAGGTTGAAAGGTTGATAAGTTTTTGTCTTCCATAGTGGCAAGCTCATACATAATGCTGAAAAACGAAACATCAAGGCTTATCTACAGAGTGTGTTATCTGGGGATATGGAAGCAGACACCAAGAAATCAGCTAACAGTTAAAAGTGCTTGCCCTGAGGGGAAAAATGGGAGGTAAGGGGTTTGAAAATATAGTTGACCTTTGAACAAACAGGAGTTGAGGGATGACAACCACTCAACTCAGTTGAGTATCTACATATAACTTTTGACTACCCAGAAACTTAATTACTTTCATAGATTACTGTTGATCAGAAGCTTTACTGGTAACAGAAACCATCAATTAATACATATTTTGCATGCTATAGGTATTATACACTGTATTCTTACAATAAAGTAAGCTATGCAAAAAGGAAGTTTCAGGAAAATCATAAAGAAAATACATCTGTAGGGGCTCCTGGGTGGCTCAGTGGGTTAAGCCTCTGCCTTTGGCTCAGGTCATGGTCTCAGGGTCCTGGGATCGAGCCCCACATTGGGCTCTCTGCTCAGTGGGGAGCCTACTTCCCCTCCTCTCTCTGCCTACTTGTGATCTCTCTCTCTCTGTCAAATAAATAAATAAATAAAAACTTAAAAAAAAAAAGAAAGAAAGAAAGAAAATACATCTGTAGTACTGTACCTATGGGAAAAAAATCTGCCTGTAAGTGGACCCATGCAGTTCAAACCCATGTTGTTCAATGGTATTAATTTCTCTTAAAGAACCCTTTACACTAGGTACAAATAAATTAAAAAAACCACTTAAGTACAGGGAGAAGAGACCAGGATTGGTGATACACTGTATATGAAAGTTTTAGGGTTTAATTAACCACAAACGCAATATGATCCAGGAGATAAGACTACCAAACAAGTCAACATAAACTGTTATTACCAAGTATAATACTCCCATCCAAATAACAGATTGAATTTCTATGATCATACCACACACACACAATTTAATTCTGGATATCATGTCTTAAGAGGGTCCAAATCCTATCTTTCACACTCATCTTTTTTATCCTAAAGCCCCTACCCTAATTCTAGCTCTTAACCTTACTCCTTGATCAAGCCAAGAGTATCCTAACTGGTCTTTTTGGCAGCAAGCTACTCCACATCTTGGATCCAAATTAATTTCCTGGAAGTCTATTTTGTTCTTATCACTCTCTTCAAATATCTTTAACAAGTTCCTATTACCCAGCTTCTTTACAGGACATTCAAGATCTTTTACAAGCTCATTCCCAAACTAACTCTTTACCCTAATGTTCTACTGCTTTCTCAAATCAATTATCAACCCCAGTCAGTCTGAGATACTCACTGTTCCCTGCACACATCATACTCTTTTTTTTTTTTTTTTAAGATTTTATTATTTATTTATTTGCCAGTCAGAAATCGCAAGTAGGCAGAGAGGTAGGCAGAGAGAGAGGAGGAAGCAGGCTCCCTGCCGAGCAGAGAGCCCGTTGTGGGGCTCAATCCCAGGACGCTGGTATCATGACCCGAGCTGAAGGCAGAGGCTTTAACCTATTGAGCCACCCAGGCGCCCCACACATCATACTCTTATAACACCTCTTAGTGCCTTAGTTCCTTGTGCCTTTGGTCCCATTATTTTTCAAGCCTACTCTTCCCAGCTTATATGGGCATCATTTGTATGTCAAGTGAGTGCCATGCTTTCTCTTGGGCTTTCCCTAGTCTCTTTTACTTCAGGGACATCTTTGTCCTCTGGACTTCCACAATGCTTCCCACGATGTCAGTCACTTCACAAATACCATATACAGAATGCCTTTGTACCATTAATTACCTTTCAAAAGTACAAGGGGTGACTGGGTGGCTCAGTGTGTTGAGAGTCCTACTCGTGATTTCAGCTCAGGTCGTGACTGTGAGATTGGGCCCAGTATCGGGCTCTGCACGCAGCACAGAGTCTGCCCGATTCTCTCCTTCTCCCTCTACCTCTTCCCTTGCTCACGTGCTCTCTCTCTGTCTCTCTCAAACAAACAAAATCTTTTAAAAATAAAAGTACCTTTTATAAGTATCAATTGTATCGAAAGCCATGAGCTTAAAATGGCCAACAATATTTATCATATTGAGATAGTCACCATGTCTCAATTTATACCTTTATGGCCATCAGAATATCATCTACTTCTTTAAGCATGAGTGTTTTTCCTCACCATGACCTCATAACATTCTGCACGTGTCTCTACTGCAGCACAAATCATAATACATAGATTTTATTAAACTGAATCTAGGATATTACATGGAGGCAAGGATTTCTGGCAGAAGAGATACACAATCAATATTTCATGAACCAAACTACTCACCCCACTGGCAGTTCTGATGGGTTTTGCCTTTAATTTGGGGACTAAGACCTTTCGATACTGAGGTGGGACAGCAGCGATGATATCCACCAGGCGGGGCTGTGCTGAAAGGCCATATTTGGCAGCTGTCCTGGTTTTCACCCTGGAAGTAAAGCACCTAGCATTATCAAGATCATAATATTTCAAGGAATAAACTTGAAACTACCAAAAGAATGACCTACAGATGACATCATCAACTCCTGTCACCCTAAGTGATGACAACAGTGGCTTTAACATTTGTGAGTATCAGAAAAATAGAAGAAATTCAGGAAATCATATCAACGACTTTTTCTCTTAGCCTGGAGTACCAGAAAGAAAACAAGATGACTAAAGGGAAGGGTCGCAGGACAGTGACACAAGGTAGGTCTCATTCAACAAAGTGCTCTGGCTTTCAAGGGTTCCACCCTTTCCTCAACCTCAGCACTACAGCATCTGGGATTAATTCTGTTGTAAGGGACTGTTTATTACACTGTAGGATTTTTAGCAGCTTCATTGGCCTCTACCCACCAGCACCCTACTTTTCATTGTTAACAACTAAAAATGTCTCCTGACATTGTGAAACGTCTCCTGGGTGGGTGGGAGGGTGGGTATCATGACTGGTTATGAGCCATGGTCTTAGACCACACAAATAGACAAAAAATAATTTAAAGGAAAGGTGAGCAGAACTGAATAGTAAATAAAGTATATATATTCTTAGTGTTTTAAAATTTTTTCTAATATAAAGTAGTGTATACATAAAAAACAGAACATAAAACATATAAACATTCTTTAACATTTATGAAGCAAACACTTATGTTACTGCACTCCAAGGAACAGAATATGATCAGCACTTCAGAAGACTATACCCTTTCCCGATTATAACTTTATCCCTAATTCCTAGAAATAACCTTCAGCCCAGCCAATAATTCCTTGCTTTTCTCTATTATTTTATTGGTTTCTTGTTTCTTGGCTGCTAGCAAACCCTAACAGCAAACCCTAATTTCTCATTTTAATCCATCTAAAAATATTGTGAAGTATTTGCATAATTTTCAAACGATGTTAATTTAGTACATGATTCGTAAAAAGTACCTAAGTACTTGGTATGCCAAAAGGTATAAGGCATAGTTGTTTCACACTCTATGTTTGTATGTTTGCATGTTTTCAGATGGGCATTCACAAAGCTAAATGTGTAAGTGATAAAAATATATGTGATAAAACACACATACAATAATAAATGTGTCCAGAGTTCAAGAGAGGAACTCAGTGTGTGCTGGGAAGACAGTCATGGAAAACAGGTGAAGAACTGGCTTTAGACAGGCAGTGAAGACATGGAGATGCCACTGAGAGCAAACAAGCTGATTTATGTGAAGACACAAAAACAGGAATGCACATATTTTAAGATATATGGTAGACTTGATAGAAAGCAGGACATTTTCAATATAAAGCTACAGAAGTTTAAAAAGTAGGGTAAGTTGAAGCCAGACCAAGAAGGCTTACATAATAGGCTGAGGAATTTGCATTTAATTTCATAAATGTTGGGGACATACTGAAAACTGCTGTACAGTTAAAAGTTAAAAGATAAGAATTAACCCAGCAAGAGATAGAGGATGAAAGCATAAGCCACTGCAGTAGTCCAGAATTAAATTCAAAATGGGACAGATAATTAGTAGTGGGAATGAAAGTGAGAGTCATAAAGAAGAAGAGAGTAAGCAAAATTTATTTACTAATTGGATCTAACAAAATCAATTTGAAGAGGACACTAGAGTTTCAAGCCTGGGTAAAGGTTAACACAATTAAGCAAAGAGGACATCTGCAGAGAGGCTGGTTTTCAAGAAGATGTTAACATAAACTATAGATATACTAAATTAAAGAGACTGACAAAAATATACAAGAGGTAGAAATGTTCTCTAGAAATAAAAGACTTTTGTATAATTAGCGGTATAGCCAACAATGAGAGAAAAGCAACTTCTAAGGACAGGATAGAAAAATCAGTAAAATGTAACTCCACAGTCAAGAAAGGATAGTTAAGGGGCACCTGGGTGGCTCAGTGGGTTAAGCATCTGCCTTTGGCTCAGATCATGATCCCAGGACCCTGGGACTGAGCCTTGCATCGGGCTCCCTGCTCAGCAGGAAGCCTGCTTCTCCCTCTCCCACTCCTCCTGCTTGTATTCCCCCTCTTGCTGTCTCTCTCTATGTCAAATAAATAAGTAAAATCTTTAAAAAAAAAAAAAAGGAAAAAAAAGACAGTTAAGTAACTTATTTATTCTTTTAGCAAAAATTTATTAAGTGCAATATTCCAAGAAGTGATAAAACACTGCAGTATCTCACACAATAGGAAACAGTCTTAAAAAGGCCATGCTGTGGTGATTAGATCACTGATGACCTACCTGGGAGTGGAAAGAAAACCCTTTCATTATAGCAGATCTACATAGTGAATATCTAATGAAAACAAAAGATGTAGATGAAAGACTACTCTTAACTGAGAATGTAGCAAAGTCAAAACTACAGATGAACAGGTCATAGAGGCTATAAAGTAGGAAAGGGTTGTATTAGATCAAGGATATCCCAAAGGCAGGGTCTTCTTGAGAGAGTTAATGCTTCTTCTGAGATAGTAGGAAGGGAACAAGGATCTGAAGTGATGTAGCATAGAAGATAACATGGGCTCTGAGACAGAACAGACGATCTAATTCCAAATCCCAGTTCTGCCAATTACTAGTTCTTTACTCTTAGGCAAATTATTTAATCTTCCTCTGTCTCAGATTATCCAACTGTCAAATGACAGTTACCTAAGTACCTAACTCCCACAGTTTTTGAGAGGACCAACTGAACTAATATAATGAACTACTAACAGTGATTGGGACATAGTAAGTGCCCAATGAATATTAGAAGCTATTAGTATTATTAGGCTATGAGAGAATTTTGCCATAAATGAGAGACAGGGCAGAGCAGAAAGCTAAGTTCTTATTTAAATTTAAAATGTGAGAAAGAAAACAAGTAGTATTTATAATTTCAATAAAAATATCTACCACCTAAGAACAGGATCGCCTTCTTTGTTTTATAAATCAACTTACTGGGACGCCTGGGTGGCTCAGTTGGTTAAGCAGCTGCCTTCGGCTCAGGTCATGATCCGAGCGTCCTGGGATGGAGTCCCACATCGGGCTCCTTGCTCAGCAGGGAGCCTGCTTCTCCCTCTGCCTGCCTGTGCTCGCTTTCTCGCTCTCCCTCTCTCTGACAAATAAATAAATAAAATCTTTAAAAAAAAAAAAATCAACTTACTTATTCAGATCGATGTCTTTCCCCTGTTCGTGGGCTTCAATTAGTTGTTTAATAACGTCTCCTATAGTCAGCATCATCAGCTCAGCAGGGCTGAGATCTCCTAGAAAAATAATATTTAACAATATAAAAATTTATTTTACCCAGTAAAGTTTTTTGCATTTATTTTTTCCTCCCAAAATAATTCCAACCATCCCAGATGAACAGCTCAAATTTACAAAAAAACACCAAACTTCCACTGTTGACAGTTTGATTGTATCTTTTGTAACTTTAATTAAAACAAACTTGCTTCACCTATACATGGGAAGAACTCACTTTAGAAGCACAAACATTGTAAAAACGATAAATACAGGGAAGAAGAGAGATAAACATGTGGAGAAAGAACCTAATTGCACAAGAAAGCACCAAAGTGGTTAAAATAGCTTCCCTTTATCTCCAGAATTATAATGATATTTAGATGCATTCTTTCACCTAACTCTGCAGTTTCACCTATCTACTGCATTCTCTACAGAATGCAGTAGATAGAACAGGAATATTTGCTTTTCCATTACAAATGCCACCAAGTGGTAAGGCTGAAACTCAAATCCAGGTATCCACAGAAGTAATATTACAAAGCAATGCAACGCTACTTTGTAATACAAAGGATGTTGGTTCTGTACTTGCTTAAGGATCTTAACGCATCTCTAAAATATAGTCTATTCAACATCATGACCTTCTGGCAACTGAGGCTGACGTGACAAGCAGAAGCCGACACGTACTTACATGACCCCATTCCAATTACAGTAGATTGGTTCAAGGATGGGCACCTACCCAAGTCAGGCCAAGCGGAGCTCTTTCCTCAAGACAAAAAATGCCAGTTTCCCACCACTGATAAAAGCCATGAGATTACGGCTTGGGAACTGCCACCAAACATAATGCCGGCCTGTAGAGAAAGCTAGTGCACAGAGACGATGGAATCATCAGAGAGAAGTAGAGACGAGAAAGCTCTGGCAGTTATGGAGCCCCTTCATTTACTTTATCTCATTCGAAACCTCACAACACTGTAAAGTAGATGTTGTTAGCCCCTTTTACAGATGTTAAAAATTAAAGTAAGTTAAGATGCCATTGTAAATGGCATAGTTAAGACTCAAATGCAGGTTTTTCTCTACAACTTCCACCCTTTTATCACTAAACTAGGCTGCTTCTTACTTAGTGAAACAAAGTAACACATACAATGTTGAGAGAAAAAAAAGTACATCTATAATAAGAGGCTAAATGCTTTTGAAACCATGTAATTCAGCCCTCCAGAGTTCCAAAAAGGCACTTCAAGAACAATATAACAGAGACAGGATTGGTGGTGGTGCCAGAAGAGGAAAAGGGAGGAAAGGAAAGAAAAGGAGGGTCTCTTTCTTCATTAAACCAAAGCAGCTCAGCTTTTGCATCTTTAATATACTAAAGCGAGAAAAAGAGGATTCAGGTGATAAAAATAAAGATTTGAAAACCACAATGTATAGCTCTTGAATATATAAAAAATTAACTAGAGAAGCAAATTAGTAAGAAAAGGCTTCATGGAGGAAATGACACAGGGGTCTTTAAAGAAAGGAAAGGAGGGGACAAGCAAAACAGAGGGGAATTCAGAAGGCACAATGTCAGGTATAGGAATTACCTATCTTTGTGTGAAGAAGTGTTGCCTGACAAGAATATAGGCTTTCTGATAAGGTTCAATAAAAAACAGATTACAGGGTACACTGACTACTGGGAAAAGGCATTTAAATGGAGTGGAGAATTATATATTTTCAGGTTTTGGAGTAAAAAGATGAAAGTAGTGTTTTTAAGAAGTATATAAAATAAAGAAAATGATATAAAAATAATTCAGAAGGTGAAGAGAATACATATAATTTGATACTAAATAAAAGGCCCTTGAAAGGCAACAATGTAAAAAAAAAACAAAACCCACAAGATTTTAAGTAAAAAACCTCGGACATTAGGCTCCCATCCCTAGATCCCAACCAACCCCTACTGGCTGTGTGATAATGGGAAGATCAAAGACTTCTGTACGCCCATTTCCCTGCCTGCCAAATTGGGATAAAACATACTCACTTGACAAGACTATTGCAACAACCAAATGAAATAACACATAGGAAAGCCAAAGTATGTTCAAATATTAGTTATTGATGAAGGTGGTTTAGGAGGATGGTGGCCAAAATGATGAATAATAAACTGTGTCAAGAGGCAGGGCTTAGTGATAGATTAAGGGAAGAGTGTGAAGCTGTCTGGCCTGACAGTGTGAGGAAGAGCAGGGCAGAGGAAGAAGATGACTAATAGGGGGCATGTAATTTGATGCCATAAGACAATTGAAAATAACCTGGGCAACCGGAGCTGTTGTTCCAAGAAATGGCAGTGGATGCCCAGAGGCATAGTGATCAAAGACAGATTTAAAAGAAAAAATTGTGTTTTTTTGGGTGCACACACACAGTCTGACCATCAGTTCTACTTCCTATGGGATATAGATGGGATGGGATGGGAAAGTTACTTAATTCTTCGAATGTCCCGTGGGAATGATTCTATTTTCCATCACAGTGGAAATGATATCAACTTCAAAAATTATTAGCAAAGGCTCAATAACTAGTAGCTATTATTATCAACAGCCATCAATCATGATCAGACCGACTGCTCAGATGAGTGTACAGAGACAAGTTTAGAACTTGTGAAAAAATACTTGAAATTTTGACTCCATCCTGTTGAAAACGAAAGATGGAACTTCTCCAGAGTAACTGAGGAAGTAGTACAAACGAAAAAAAACTACATAGCTGACCCACAAAAAAACTCAAGAACTCAGACTCTTCCTTTTTTTTAAACCCAGATCTTTAAAAAAAAAGAAAAAGAAAAAGAAACCTGGAAAAAATACATGAAATGTATCATAAAACAAATTTTATCAAATTAAGAGACCCGAGAGCACGTTAAATCCACCGACCACGTTAACTCCTTGGAGAACACACCTTGGAATAGAGCTTTTCCTGCCACCGGTGCAAAAGACACCAAATGACTACCAAAAAGGAAGACGGTAAGGGTAGGCTGGTTTAAAGGGCGCAACAGGTAAAACGAGAAGGCAAGGGCTGGAGCCGACACAGGGACTGACCCTAGGGTGGCAGGGCGACTGGCTCAGGCGGACGACTTCCGCGGGAAAAATAGCGTTCAGCACCTGACCGCCTAGGTGTTCGCCCCTTCCCTATCACCCTGCTTGCCTCTACTTCCTCTCCCTCCCTTCGGTACCTTTCCGCTTCTGCTTCATTTCTCCGCCGCGGCAGTAACCGCCGCCACACGCTGGGTAGCTACCAACTCGGACCTCGGGGAAAGTTGACAGCCACAAAGCAACCCCCAGCCTGTCGTAAAATGACGGTCAACGTATCGTAAAGCTGTTCCCCGAAGACGGCGCGCGCAAAGGCCCACCCCGCCCCTCAGCGGCGGCTCTCGAAGTTGCAGGAGGCGGGGAAAATGTGCTCGCCCGGGAGGTTTCTGCTGGGGTTTAAGGGCTGTACAGAGGGGATATGCTGAAGGCAAAGGACAGCTGGGGCTTGGGTGTTGGAAAGCTCGACCTGAATAACAGAGCGTCCAGACAATGCTTATGAATAGGAGCTGCGCTAGCAAGCCTAGATGGGAGTGTGAATGTAGGTGGTCTCTAAAGAGGAGCCCTGGATGCGCCACGTCCAAGGAGGCGGGGCTGAAAGGCGAGTGAGAGATCGATCGTCTGAGGGTAACCACCTAGTAGTGTGTTGGAAACTAAATCAGAGCCTGGAAGAGACCATACAGGAATCGAGTATCAGTCTGAGGGGCAGGCTTTGACACCAGTTAATTACCTTAGTCTCAGATGAATGGCACAAATTATCGATAAACATCATGAAAGCAATGAAGATAACTCCAGAAAAACTAGCACACGCACGAAGTTTTGCAGAGTTTGGAGACAGGACTTGGGAAGACTCTTTCCTGAAAGCCATCCGTGATCTTTGTTCATGGGCCAGAAATATAGAACTTCTTTCATTAACATAAAGACAGGAACAGGTGCTGCTTCCAGTCCCTTTCTTCCCACTAGAACTGAGGTAACCCCAGGTCTTTGACCCCACCGTGACAATGAGACAGTCTTGGCCAAGTTTTGTGACTTCCCATAAAACCAAACTCAGTAGTATTTGTCCTTATTGTCATGCTGGTACCAAAGAACATGTTAGCTTCCTTGAAAGTCTCTCGATCGGACCCTCCACACTCCTGGTTTTTCTTCTTTTTTTTTCACATCTCTTTGGTGGACTCCTCCTCTACCTCACCTCACCTCACCTCAAAATATTGGTATAGCACAGGCTTCACTTCTCATCTTTGTCTCTTCCCAAGGTGATCCCAAGAGTATCAAAGCTTTAAATATCATCTATCCAGGGCCGCCTGGGTGGCTCAGTGGGTTAAAGCCTCCGCCTTCAGCTCAGGTCATGATCCCAGAGTCCTGGGATTGAGCGAGGCATAGGGCTCTCTGCTCAGCAGGGAGCCTGCTTCCTCCTCTCTCTCTGCCTGCCTCTCTGCCTGCTTGCGATCTCTGTCAAATAAAAATCTTTAAAAATAAATAAATACCATCTATCTGCTTCCACTTTTATAGGCCAGCTTCCCCATTTGACCTCTGGTTAGATCTTGGTATCTAGTTTTGGGCATCTCAAACAACAGAACTCTATTTTTATTCCATATCTGCCTGTTTCCCACTCTTCTTTATCTGAAGTCACCGTCATTCACCTTATCACTCTTTTGACTCACACAAGAGAATAAGTGAGGTGAGAAGTACAGAGGTAAATTTTAAAACATGGTTAGGGTAGGCCTTATTGAGAATATGTTATTTGAGCTAATGTTTGATATGCAGATATCAAGGGGAAGAATATTTCAGGTAAAGCGAATGGTTAGTGCAAAGGTCCTGGGGTGAGGGGGTGCCTTTTATGTTCACGGAAAGTAATGAAGCCAGCATCAATGGAGCACTGAGTGAGGGATGTGTAATAGAGAGGTGATGAGGTGGGGTGGGGTGGGTCGGGGACAGAGCAGTTTATATAAGACCCTGTAGGCCAAAAGGCCTTGCCTTTTACTCTACATGATGTGGGAAGGTGTTGGAGACTTTTTGGCAGAGACGTGATCTGATTTATAACTTAAAATTATCTCTCTCGGGGCGCTTGGGTGGCTCAGTTGTTAAGGGCCTGCCTTTGGCTCAGGTCATGTTCCCAGGATCCTGGGATAGAGCTCCTCATTGGGCTCCCTGCTCTGTAGGAGGCCTGCTTCTCCCTCTCCCACTCCCGTGCTTGTGTTCCCTCTCTTGCTGTGTGTCTCTCTCTGTCAAATAAATACATAAAATATTTTTTAAAAAGTAAAATAACATTGTCTCTATTTGCTGTGTTAGGAATAGTCTTGGAGGTGGGCATGGGAAGAAGCAGAGAGATCAATTAGGTGGCTATTATCTTACCTATGCTGCAGATTCCCAAAGTTGGCTGCACATTGGAATCACCTAGAGAACAGTGAAAAATCCCATCACCTGGATCACATATCATACCAATTAAATACAAATATCAAGGGGTGGGAGCCAGTCAGGTTTTAAAGATCCCTGGGCGATTCCAATGGGAAGCAAAGTTTCCCATAGCATACTAAACGAGCCCAGAAATAATTATAATTTGAGTCAGGGTTGTAGGCTGTAGATGTGATGAGAAGTGTTCAGAACCTGAAAACATTTTGAAGATTTCAACAAGCTTTCCTGATCAACCAGATGTGAGATATAAGAGAAAGAAAGACCTCAGCATCAAGACTGACACTGAAACTTTTGGACAAAGGGACTGGAACCATGAAGTTGCCATTGGCTAAAATGGAGAAGCTTGTAGACAGAGTGGGGTTTTGCAGGGGCGTGTGAGGAGGTCAATCCATACTTGTCATGTTTGGGGTCCTAGCGAGCAGTAAGCCATGAAAAAGTTCAGGCTGGACCTACCAAGTGAGAGTTACAGGTACATAGGTGAAGTTTAAAGCTACAAAACAGAGTAAGAGTGGAAAAGAAAGAGAGGACTAAAGACCAAGCTTTGGGGACATTTGATTCTTAGCAGGTTAAGGAGATGAGGAATAATCAGCAAAGGAAGCTGAGGAGGTACCCCCAGGGATGTGGGAAGAAAACTAGGAGAGTGCTGGTTACCTGGGAGCCAAGTGCAAGTGTGTTAAGGAGGATGGGGTGATCCACTGGATCAAATGCTGCTGTTGAAGGGTCAAGTCAGATGAGGGCTGAAAACTAAGATCACTGGGGACTTTGACAACAAGAGTTTTATGAAAGTGTAGATGTGAAGGCTTGTCTCGAGAAGGTTTATGACAGATCAAGAGGAGAAGAACTTGAGACAGCGAGTTTAGACAACTCTTGAAGGATTTTGTCTTCAAGAAGTACAGAGAATTGGGGTAGTAGGCAGCAGGGAAAATGGTGTCAAAGGAAGTGTTTATTAAAATAAAAACACTTGGTGAGTCAGTCAGCTAAGCAACTCACTTTGGTTCAGGTCATGACTTCAGAGTCCTGGGGTAGAGCCCCACACTGGGCTCTGTGCTCAGCATGGAGTCTGCTTGTCCCTCTCCCCCTGCCTCTCCTCCCCACTCATGCACTCTCTCTCTCTCTCTCTCAAATAAATAAATAAAATCTTTCAAAATAAAATAAAACATAATAATAAATAATAGCCAGTTTTTATGCCAATGGGAATAATCCAATGGAGAGTGAAAATCTGATGAATTGTAAGAGAAAGCTATTCTTCCTGGTCCTGCATTTGGAGAGAGGAGCACAGAAGAAGGGATTTGCTTTTGATGGGTGCATGGATAGTTCTTCTAGTAACAGACTGGAAGGCAGAGCACATGGGTGCAGATTCTGATAGATGGTTGGTGTGGTGATGGGACTCTGAGCAAGTTTTATTTCAATTGCTTCAGTGTTTCCAGTGAATTCAATGAAAATGCAGCCTGGTAGATTTCCCAAACTTTTAACAGACCTAGCATTCAAGTGTCTGATAGCAGGCATGAAGGACCACCATAAATAACCCAGGTAGCTTTAAAAATGATCAAAATTAATTTTAGTTATTAGGTACTTTAGTAGTACCTCTGATTTAGAATATGG
Organism: Neogale vison; assembly: GCF_020171115.1. Classification (NCBI taxonomy): domain Eukaryota; kingdom Metazoa; phylum Chordata; class Mammalia; order Carnivora; family Mustelidae; genus Neogale; species Neogale vison. The sequence goes on along the minus strand of NC_058101.1, from coordinate 151,156,002 downwards.
TTAACTGTTGGAGCAAAGAAACAGCCGGTAGGGGGAGACCTAAGCATATGTGACGTGAACATAAGAGTAAGGTGTGATTTTGCCCAGAAACAGAAGATCCAACACTGACGATGGTATTCGTGTTGATGTTCTTTTCTTTGAACTTTATACTGTTATTTCTATGGTTCTGTTATGGACGAGGCATACCATCTTGCTAAAACTTCAAAGCAACTTTTAAGATCACAGTCTAAATATTTATCTTTAATTTTTTTTAACCTCTTTGCTGTCTGAATCCCCACTTTGGACTAAAAAATACCTACAGGTACTGGCAGAAATCCTGGTAATTATTGACTCTGCCTTTGAAGGTCAAATGCTACCTGAAGGGATGCCTGGGTGGCTCAGTTGGTTAAGCAGCTGCCTTCAGCTCAGGTCATGATCCCAGGGTCCTGGGATCGAGTCCCACATCGGGCTCCTTGCTCGGCAGGGAGCCTGCTTCTCCCTCTGCCTCTGCCTGCCTGTCTGCCTGTGCTCGCTCTCTCTCCCTCTGTCTCTGACAAATAAATAAAATCTTTAAAAAAAAAAAAAGTTCCTTTATTTCCCCTTACATGATGTGCTTATTTAGGTGGCCAAACATAGCAAAGTAGAGTAGATTCTCCTTCTTCTCCATTGGACAGCATTCTAAAACTATTTGTTTTTCTGATTTTAAAAAAAAGATTGATTGAGGGACGCCTGGGTGGCGCAGTTGGTTGGACGACTGCCTTCGGCTCAGGGCGTGATCCTGGAGTCCCGGGATCGAGTCCCACATCAGGCTCCCAGCTCCATGGGGAGTCTGCTTCGCTCTCTGACCTTCTCCTCGCTCATGCTGTCTCTCACTGTCTCTCTCAAATAAATAAATAAAATCTTTAAAAAAAAATAAATAAAAATAAAAATTAAAAAAGATTGATTGATTAATTGATTTTTGCAGAGAGAGAGAGAGAGAGAGAGAGAGCGTGCACGCAAGTATGGGTGGGGGGCAGAGGGAGAGGAAGGGAGACAATCTCAAGCAGACTCCTGCTGAGCATGGAGCCTGACCTGGGGCTTGATCTCACGACCCTGAGTTCATGACCTGAGCTGAAATCAAGAGTAGGATGTCTAACCAACTGAGCCACTCAGGCACCTCTCTTTTTTTCTCTCTCTCTTTTTAAAAATATGGATGTAAAATTTAAATTCCAAAGAGATCTTTAAAACTGTATGACCCTCATTTCTACAAACAATCCAATGGTGTTTGGTTTTTGGTGAGTTTCAAGGCTTCGTTACCAAGAGTCAGTTTATCTTTTTCATCTACGTCATCTATCTTGGGCAGTGATCTTGTATTTGGGGTGTGGTGCAGGAATAAGTGCATTGTTTCTTTTCGGACTGGGGTATTTTTCCTATCCGCTCAAGTAAGTTAGATCCATCAGAATAGGGCACTTCGGTGGTTCAGTTGGTTAAGTATCTGCCTTCCACTCAGGTCATGATCTCAGGGTCCTAGGATTGAGGTCTGAGTCAGGCTTCCTGCTCAGCGGGGAATCTGCTTTTCCCCCTATCCTTCCCCCTTGCTTGTGATCTCTCTTTTTCTCTCAAATAAATAAATAAAACAAGTCTTAAAATGAAGATTCATCAGAGTAAAATTCCCCCTCAAAGAAAGGATGCTGCAGAATGGATGCTATAATTTATTTGGAAAGAAAAGAATGACTAATAATGACTAATACCTGCCTGCTTGTAGGAATAGGGCCGAGAAGGATGTAAGATCCCCAATTAACGCACAATTTAAGTTTAAATGAGAAGGGGGAAATAACAAGAATCAATTTCTGAAGGGGGAGATCCTCATAAATAGCCCTCGGATAGCAAGTTAGTTTCACTTCTGCTTGTGTGAATGTGGCTTGTGACTGCAGCCACAAAGGGCTATATACCCCAGCTGGTTCCACATATCTCTACCAAGGTGGAGAAACTGCCACCATCCCCTCTGTGGACTCCTAGAGCCAAAGCAGAAAAAGTGACATCTGGTAAGTCATTTCTCTTATGTAATTTTTGCTGTAATGTGTGCTTGGTTTAAAGAGATAGAATTCAGATTTACAGAAACATTGAGAAGATAAGAGTCCCCATATAACCCACACCCAAGTTTCTCTCCTATCTTACATCAGAATGGTACATTTGTTGCAATAAATAAATCCATATTTATAGCATTATTATTAACTAAGAGCTAAAAGTTATTCAGGTTGTCTTAGTTTTTTTTTTTTTTTTCCTACTGTCCTTTTTGTGTTGTAGGATTCCATCCAGGACACCATATTACATTTAATTGTTGTGTCTCCTTAGGCTCCTCTTGGCTGTGACAGTTTCTCAGACTTTGTTTTTAATGACCTTGACAGTTTTGAGGAGTGCTGGTCAGATATTCTGTAGGCTTAACCCCTATTGAGATGTAACTGTTTTTCTCATGATTAGATTGAAGTGATGGGTTTAGGGGAGGGAGATCACAGAGTTAAAGGGCTGCTCTCATCACATCAGGTCAAGGGTACATACAGATGACTTGATCTATTAATATGATGTTGACCTTCATCACCTGGCTGTGTGCAGTGTGTGTCCAAGTCTCTTAACTGTAAAGTTACTCTTCTTGCCTCCTTTTTGTATTGCCCTCTTTGGAAGGGAGTCCCTCTGCAAAGCCCACACTTAAGGAGTAGATGGTTATGCTCCTTCTTCTTGAGGGTAGAGTAACTACATAAAACATTTGGAATTTTTCTATATGGAAAACTTGTTTCTTCTCCTTCTCTTAATCATCTTAAAGTAGTTTTTTTCATGAAGGAAAGTGGGTATCACTTCCTGAATCATAAGGCTATGCAAAGACCAATAAACTAGAATTCAGAGGATCAGGTTTTTGCTTGAATTTTACATAAGAATGTGATTTTAGGCAAGTTACTAATCATTCCTCACTTCTAAAAAACACAGCAATTTCAGTCATCATTAGGGGGTAGTATTAATAGCACATTTATTTATTCACTTGAGAGAGAGAGAGAGGGAGGGCATGAACATGGGGTTGGGGGGCAGAGGGAGCAAAAGAAGCAGACTTCGCACTGAGCAGGGAGCCTGACACGGGACTTGATCCCAGGACCCTGAGATCATAACCTGAGCCAAAGGCGGCCACTTAACTGACTGAGCCACCCAGGCGCCCCTATTAATGTCATCTTATGCCTCATTAGCTTTGGTAAGCTTGGGGAAGCGGTGTGAGAGAATTGGAATTCATTTTGTTAGATTCTAATAATGCACGTTATGAAAATATGTGCTTATTTTACTTATCTCTTCATGGTGGGGGTGGGAAGGGGGGAGAAAATCATGTTATTCTAATAGCTCCTTTTCTGTATGTACTTCCGTGGGCTTCCCTTCTCAGATTACAGTACTAGCTTATGTGTTAATGCTGAAAATGTAGTTCTTAACCTTTGGGGATTCAGAGGCCTTTGTTTCACTTTTGCTTCAGAGCTCATGTGTTTAAATGGCTTTTTTGGCACATAGCTAGCTTGGAAGAGCAGTGCAACGTCCAATAAAGTGGTTAGGACATGTTGCCAATACCAAAGGTACTTAAAACTTAAGAAGAAAGGAAATAAATCCTAAATGTCACCAACATTCCATCAGTTTATTAAGACTCTCCTTCTTATTTCATACTCCAGCCCACCTCTCTGTGGGAGGAGGTTAAGATTTCACCAAGGACTCTCGAAGGACAATGAGATAGAACTCTCAAGGTGATTGACTGATCGATGTGGACAAGAATGGAGTCAGATTATCAGTGAAAGTGGCATATGTACTCTCAAAACTAAATAGACTTGGCCCTGGTGATTTCTAATTTAACTGTCTTCATCAAATATTCTAAAAATAAATAACATTTTTACAGCTGCTTAAGTGCCTACAGACCAACCGTGCATGCAATATCACATTTACTCATCACAATGAACTCCTGAAATAGGTCTCTTTGTACTTGAGATACTTATTTATATGTAGATAAACTGAGGCTTACAGAGGTCAGGTGATTTGTTTAGTGTTATGTTGGAGTACTGGAACATGATCCCCACATCCAGACATTCTGATGCCAAATCCGGAGTAATTTCCACTACACCATTCACATTTTGGCATGTAAGCTCTGTGTGTATAGACACCTTCCCACTTTTTACCCTGATGTAGCTCCAGCACCTAGGAACAGTGCCTGGCACATAATGGACATGCAACAAATATTTTTTCTTAAAGATTTTATTTATTTATTTGACAGACAGAGATCACAAGTAGGCAGAGAAGCAGGCAGAGAAAGAGGAAGAAGCAGGCTCCCTGCTGAGCGGAAAGCCCGATGCAGGGCTCCATCCCAGAACCCTGGGATCATGACCCGAGCCAAAGGCAGAGGCTTTAACCCACTGAGCCACCGAGGCCCCCCAACAAATATTTTTTTTTCAATTTATTTATTTTCAGAAAAACATTATTCATTATTTTTTCACCACACCCAGTGCTCCATGCAAGCCGTGCCCTCTATAATACCCACCACCTGGTACCCCAACCTCCCACCCCCCCGCAACAAATATTTGATTATAGGAATGAATGAATGTAATTCCTGCCATTATTAATCTTACCATCTAAGACACACTTAAAAGATAATACCTCATTCCTCCAACAAATATTTATTCAGTGCTTACTATGGACCAAGCCCTTCCTACAGTCAATAAAAGTAGAAAGTAAACCAGTTAATGATAAAAATGCCCCGTAAAGGAAGTTTATTAAGTTAGGCATTTTGATATTTTCCTATTAGTGCTTCCTTGGGGGTGGAGGTAGGAGACAGAAATGCAAGGATAACAAGAATCATATCAGGAAGGGCTAATGCTGTGAAGCAAGGAGGGGTGAGCTGAGATTCTGGCTGTAGGAGAAGAGCTAGGGGGACAAGGACAGGATGTTTGCAATTCTTACGCACATTCAATTCCACATCACAAACGGAATGCAGTGTAAGTGTTCTACTCAGTCTCTCATGCCCATCTCTCTCTCTCTCTCTCTCTCTCTCTCACACACACACACACACACACACACACACACACTGGCTTGTTTTACTTCTGAGGGCACTGAAGAATGAATGTTAAATCAAAAGCTTCAGTTTGAGCCCCAAGTACAATTTTATTGAGTAGCTTGTCTTAGTCCAACACAATAGCCTTCATTCCCAAAATGCCTTTTTGTCATGTATTTGAAGGGAGTGCTGTTCCCTTTCTTCTCCTGCATGTAAGCTCCAGAGGCTTTATTTATATAGTACCTGTGAGAGGCTGCTTGGTGGAATGGAGAGAACAGTGAACTCAGAGTTGCTCTGACCTTGGACAAGTTCCTTCCCCTCTCTGGGCCTCATTGTCCATATCTGTAGAAGAAGGAGCTCAGGAGCATTCTTTACTTACTTCCACTATACGAAGATGTTCTAGTAAAGGAATAACTATTGCATTTGTGCATTTGATGTAAAAAAAAAAGACATCAAGTAAACACAAACAAGAGAGGGAGAGTGGGAGAAGCAAGAACAACTGTCAAAAGTCACAGTTGTTTAACAGGAAATGCGTTCTGTGCAACTTTCCCATATCAAGCTAAATATGCAGAGAGTCTCATTTAAAAGATGCTATTCTTAGGCTCAGTGCACATGAATGTAAATAAGTACTAAAATCAAAACTTCAGTGCTAACCGCATAGTTGCAATACAAGTGTAATAAACCACACGTGAAAACCTTGCCTGTATGAGCAATCAATTTGAACTCTTTTCAGTTGCTTCTCTGCAGCAGCCAAACTTTCACAAAATGCAACTATCACAACTGTTTCTTCTTGGGGGTAAAGTCGATGCCTACATCATTTGAGGAAGGACTGTGCCCCCATGGCTTGTTTGCTCCTGAAAGTGAAATGAACCCGAAATTACAGGAATCTTGGTTGTGCTACTTTTGATTACATGGGAGCCCTAATTACACGGCAGGTGACATTTCATATTAAGAATTTTTTTTTTTAGATTTTATTCATTTATTTGACAGACAGAAATCAAAAGTAGGCAGAGAGGCAGGCAGAGAGAGAGGAGGAAGCAGGCTCCCCGCTGAGCAGGCTCAATCCCAGGACCCTGAGATCATGACCTGAGCCGAAGGCAAAGGCTTTAACCCACTGAGCCACCCAGGCGCCCTCATATTAAGAATTTTAATCTTTTTGGCATCCAACTAAATCCGAGAAGGACTAGTTCAATCTCTCATTCATATGGGGAAACTACGACCCAGGGTGATAAAATGTCTTGGCTGAAGTGCTGCCAGCTCCTTTCCCTCGTAGCAAAACCAGAGCTGTACCTTCCACACCTGCTTGGTAGCTTACTGACCTTCCTACCATCCCGGAGTTGAGCTCAGTGACTAGATACTCACGGTCTGCAGCATACTACCCTCCCTATTGATATATTTGTTTAAATCTTTCATTCTACTTTCTCAGCCTTTTTCTTGCTGATCCCTTCCCACTTTCCAGTGTCTTGGTTTGCCGTTCAAATGATCTCTTCCTGCCAGTCTTTGAACACTGGCAGAAGGAATTGGAAGCCTGATTCACCACACCACAACTCAAATCACTTCCAGTTTCTCCACGTTTCAGTTAGGGATCACAAATTACTCAGGTACTGATACCATAGATGCCCCAGCGTTGGGAGACCAATGGTTTGGTGTCTCTGCTGCATGCAGCAGCTAAGCCCAGCCCAAACACAGATAGTTACATGATAACAGCCCTTGCTGGCCATTGTGTACCGTTGATTTCATAAATGAAGTTAGATGAACTGAAGTTGCTGGGACTCTAAAGGAAGTCAAAACCAGTGCCCAGGATTTGGTGAACATGTCTGCTTTTCCTCTAAATCTCCTTCTTTCTCAGACTGAAGGGCCTTCATCTCAGCATTTGTATGGTGGTAACGCTTACCAAATTGTTAGTTTTTTGGACTTCATCTGACCTCTCTACTTCTTCCTGGATTGTGGCTACCAGAACACAAGTTATTCTAGAGGTTCTACAGTGGATTTGTCTATTGCTAGGACCATATATTTTGTTTTGTTTCCAGCACTCCCTATGATGTAGTGCCTAGCATTTTGTGTGACTGTGGCTATGGCTCATTGAGCTACTGTCTTCAGAAAACAACAGATCGGTTTCTTTCTTAGGGTAATTCTTAGTTCTGTATCTAAAGTTATTGATGAGGGGAGTCCCCTGGCCAGCTCAGTCGGTAGAGCATGATTCTTGATCTTTGGGTCATGAGTTCGAGCCTCACATCGGGTATAGAGCCTACTTTAAAAAAAAAATGGGTTATTGATAGGCACTGCCATGTACTTGCATACATTAGAGCTCATCTACCCGTTTGTTTTCCTATCTTAGCTAGGTTTTGATGTAGTTTAGCTCTTCCAACTCAGCATTACAAACCAGGAGCTGCTTGTGTCTCTCGTGAATTCTTGTGACCTCTCAGAGGACTTCTACTACTAGCTTTGCTGGTGAAAATTTCAAATAAGAACATAGAATCTGGGGATTTGAAGAGGTCTTATAATACATCTAGTCTGTTGCCATTGTTATGAGGTCATATCTTTAGATACGTTTAGTGGCAGAAAATTCATTAGTTTCTAAAGGAGCTCCTTGTATTTTGGACAACTCTAACTACTAGAGAATGTTAAGCCAAATATACCTTCCACAGAAACTAAGAGCCCTAGTGGTCCTCCTTGGGATCACAGAAAACATGTATCATCCCTCTTGTATAAGCAACTCTAAGGTCATGTATTTGGAGACAACTATGAAGTCACGTCCATATCTTCTGCCTTTGCCATGTCATCCCTTTACCAAGTTCAGGATTCCCAACACTCTTTGTGGTTGATGCTGCTCCATTTGTACATTTGTCCTTTTGTTCCTACTCTTTGCTTTACTCTTAAAGCTGGGACTCTAATTATATAAAAAACTAAATTGGTTTAAATAAAAATTTAAAAAAAACTAATTGGCTTAAAACATCCTATGGTGTAGAATCTCATCAGAAGCTTCCCATCCATTATTTTATTCATTCATTCAGTATTTATTGTCAGTGATTGTACTTCATGATGGAAACACAACACTGAAACGAATGTGGATATGACAAGGGGCAAGAAAGAATTATAACAAAGGTGTGCTTGGAGCAGTGGTGACAAAAGAAGGGAATGACTGGGAATCAGGACAGTTTCACAGAGCATATGCTAAAACAGGATCTTAACAGAAGAGTAGGAATTCACTGGGAGAAAGAAGGGAAGGGTACTCCACAGAGGGGACAGCATACACTAAACTGCATGGATTAGGAGACCCTGCACTGGGAAACTGTAAGGAGTTTTGGGAGTCCTGAGAGGGAGCCTCAAGATCAGGAATAGAGAGATGAGGAACTCCACCTAAGCCTCAGGACTTTGCACATAGTAGGAATTCCCACCATATCCAGCCAACACCCACCAAGTACAGAAACCATCCGCTGGTTAATATCCACCAGCCAAGCTAGGCAGAAGAGGCTATTTTGACTCTTAACAGCCCAGGGGGCTAGTGGCAGTTGACAGATCAGATTTTGCATTTTTCAAAAGGGCCAGTGACTGTCTGCTTTTGAAGTACACGGCTGAGTGATCCACACAGCGACATCAGATAAGGAGAGGAAGCCCTTTAGGTGCTCCTCACGTGTGTTGCTCAAATTCCTCTCTACGTGTGGAGATGAAGAAGCTCTAAGATAGCACACCTCTACCCAGTCTGTGCTGTGCACTCTGTTCTGGTCCTCTCTGGGCTCCGTTCTCCCTCCATGCCCAAGCTTTATCAGCCTGTGGACTGCAGACAGGTGGGGTCTGACACTTCTCCTTTTGGGTGTGCCTCTCTTCCCCCACCCCCTAACCCGGCAGATGCCCCAAACTGAGGGGTTGCGTATAGAGCCAAGTAGGGGTGTGTTCTTTATTGAAGTGGAGTGAGGTGGCAAGGAAAACCCAGAGTAGGGGTGTCTGGATGGCTCAGCTGGTTGAGAGTCTGCCTCCAACAGATCCTGGGGTCCTGGGCTCGAGCCTCGCATCGGGATCCCTGCTCAGCGGGGAGTCTGCTTCTGCCTCTCCCTCTGTCCCTCCACCTGCTTGTGCTTTGTTTCTCTCTTTCTTTCTCAAGTAAATAAATAAAATCTTTAAAAAGAAGAAGAAGAAGAAGAAGAAGAAGGAGAAGATCCAGAGAACCTGGGTATCGCATCCCACTCAGTAGCTTCCAAAGCCACCCCAGGGAACCCTGGGAATATCAAATATTCCATCCATCTTCCAGATTCTTGCTGAGACCTGCTGGAACTAAATACAACTGAACCTGAGGCTTACACGATTGGGCCCCTGATGTCACCCAAAGGAGCAAAACCGTATCATCTCACCTTTATGGTTCTGGTCACCAGAGGCTGATTGTGATTTCAGAGTGGATTGTCTTAAAGATCTCAGATAGTATCAGTTTAAATTTCTACAGATGTAACTATAATTGAAAACTAATGGCCAAACATGGATCTTTGTTATATTTAAATAGACGTGTAGTATATGCGGTGTTGTGAGGAATTGAAAGACAAATTAGAATGGCTATTGGCCTTTAGGAGCTTGGAATCTAGTTGGAGAAACAAAGCATAAGCAGATTGACACATTGTTGTTGCTGTTACTCTTTTGCTTTTTGTACTTACAATTTCTGCTGTTATCCACCTGCCCCCCACCCCCATCCTTTGTATATATTTTCAGGCTGGTTCTCCTAAGTGGACAAAAGCAGACGTTTGCCTATCAGGAAATGGAAGACACTGAGGATTTTGTGGGTCAGGGGCCACATCCAGGTAATATCCCTACAACATCCCCTGATGGAGTAAATAGTTCCTATTTATCATTATATAATAGAGGGCTGATGGGTTGAGACTGTATTTATTATCGTCAGTGTTCCTTCATCTTTATTCAAAAGCTGCTTTCTTATGACATAATAGTGAATGAATGTCAATTATTTCAACAATAGCTTAAAATAGAGCTATTCATAATGTAGTGGCCTGTCAACCAGCAATTATATTTGTATATCCAGGCTCCCCTTCCTTTTATTTTTAAAAAAAAAACTTTAAAAGATTTTATTTATTTAACAGAGAGAGAAAGAGAGAGATCACAAGTAGGCAGGTGGCGGGGGTGGAGGGGTGGGGAATAAGCAGGCTCCCTGCTGAGCAGGGAGCCCAATGCCAGGCTCCATCCCAGGACCCCAGGATTATGACCTGAGCTGAAGGCAGAGGCTTAACCCACTGAGCCACCCAGGTGCCCCATTCCCCTCCCTTTTAAAAGGAGGTTCCAGAAAGCCATCTTGGATTTTCTGAGGGTAGTCTCTCTTAGAGTGAGCAATGTAAGGCCCCTGGAATCATATCAGGTGGTTTTCTTAGAAGGGGAGTTACAGGGTGAATGCCTTTGGAGTCAGTGAGGGTGGCCTCCCTCCCTAGAAGGCTGATGTAGGGCCCCGGAGCTAAGGAGGGAGTCTTCCCTAGGAGGATGCAGGAGAATAACCCCTAGGTACAGAAAACAGGGAGTATCACCTCCTTTGTGTTTTGAGAGGAAAAATTCCTCACTCACAGGGGATGAAAACCCTTAGGGGCAAGGGGTACGCAGTTTCTGAGTCAGTGGGGTGGTGGCTAGCATCCGAGACATGGCTGGGCACGTAAATGGAAAGAAAGATAACACTGGGGCTCTCTTGGTTGAGCTTAGCCCTGAGAGAGCTTGCTTGGAAGACCCGCCGCTCTCCGGGATTAACGAGCCGGTATCCTTTGTCCAGCTTTTAGGGACATTTCAAACGCGACACCTTGTGGCAGCAAGAAGCAACAGCAGCAGTAGACTAGCTTCGGATGCCCTCCCACTCCCACTGCTCTTTTTCTTGGGTGATTCCCTTTAAAATGCTGAAAAGGGGGAGGGAGTGCTTGAGCAGTTATAGGGAATGAGACGAGGTGTGGCCGGTTCAGACCAGTTCATTCCAGTTACAATCTATATAGGAAGACTAACCTGAAATGGTCTAAATCCCAGATAGTAAACTTTCTCTTTTCCAAGTGGCTTTTCTTTTCAGAAACTGAAGACAACGTTTAAACCCTGCTGTTTCATCTGACTTCTTAGCCTTTGCTTTAGTTGAGAAATAAGCTCCCGATCTTTTATCACATTAATTGCCAGTGCTTATAAAATGGAAATAAAGGCCATGGATGCATGGACCCATCCCTTGTTTTATACACGTGGCTAAGATACTATGCACATATTGTTTGCAAAAAAGAGCTTTTGGGTTCCGAAGTCGAGATCAAAGCCCGACATCCTTCACTTTCCTCAGCAGGTTGTAGAAACTTCTTGGAATCCTGAGACACCTTTTATAACGTGGACTAAAATATTCTTCAGCCTATCGCTGGCCTAGGGAGGCCTAAGTGGTAGATTCTTTCTTTTCCCCTGCTTCTTCTCCAGTTCCAACCACTGAGCCAGCAGCTTGGTATTTAATTCTAGGCAGTCCTTCAACTAAGCCATGATGAATTCTTTGAGTTGAGCTCAATTAAAGAAGCTAAAATGTCTGAGGCAGAAGGGTCTGAAATACAAGCTCTTTCAACTCCCTGTCACTGTGGGAGCATGAGGTGGCTCAGAGTAGGGCTTTGGCAAACAGCACCCAACCTCACTGCAATACTTTCTGGGCTGTGAGCAAGCTCCAGGACATGGCAGGGTTTGTGCTGGAAGCCATAAGGCTGAACCAAGGGGGAAGGACAGCCAAACCATCTGGAACATCTGCTGTCTGGAGCCTAATGGTGGAGGCTAGGCCTTCTGCGCAGGCTGCCATCTTGGGTATCAGAGTGAAACTTCTTCTCTGCGGTTCTTCAGGGAAGATGACTTTTCAATGTCATGCTCGGTTTTGGGGCCTCACACTCCTGGATGAGCTTGGAGTGCCATGACTCTTGGGAATCAACTTTAAGGGTTCATCTTGATGAAGTTCTAGAATCTAGGTGAGGTTCGGTGGGGTGAGGTCCAGAGCCGATGGCTAAGAAAGAATTCTTAAGATGTCTCTGGTGCAGGACGCCTGGGTGGCTCAGTGGGTTAAGCCGCTGCCTTCGGCTCAGGTCATGATCTCAGGGTCCTAGGATCGAGTCCCGCATCGGACTCTCTGCCTAGCAGGGAGCCTGCTTCCTCCTCTCTCTCTCTCTGCCTGCCTCTCTGCCTGCTTGTAATCTCTCTCTGTCAAATAAATAAATAAAATCTTTAAAAAAAAAAAAAAAAAAGATGTCTCTGGTGCAAAAAGGTGGTTTATAAAGCACGGGGACAGTACCCATGGGCAGGAAGAGCTGCTGCCCCAGGTTGTGAGGGATGGCAGGTTATGTACCATGCGGTTGGGGGAAGGTGAGGGAAAGGAAGATTTCAACAGAGATTTCATATGCTAAAGAGGGCCTACAAGGTGCCAGGATACCAGAGGTCTTGCGGCTTGATCAAGCTTGTCTTTCCCTTTTAGCAAGCCATTAACATCAAGATAGTTGGAAGATTCCTAAAGAATGTCACATTTGTCCCACCCAGGAGTGGTGGGGGTGAGGGGGAGATTGCGAGCTGTCAGCCTTTTGCTTTGTCCTCAGCCAGTCTTCAGCTCCCTCATCACTCTCATGGCCATTTCCCAAGGCCTAAACTGATTCTAAGAACACTGGGTTAGGATCCTTGCCAATTACCTTGACTCCAAAGACCCACCTATGGCCCCTTTCTAACCAGGGGGAGACCACCAGTGGGTATTTTCTAAGACACAGCCAAAGCACAATGTTTTGGTTGTACCCTTCTGAGGATTATGGATCCTACCAGCCCTTTACTTCATAACTGAGGGAAACCATTAAAGGGAATAAATCTCTGGAGTACTACAAAGATTTGCTGCTTGGGGATTTCTCTTCTTTTTATGTAAGAAAGCAGCTGCTAATGACTTTCAGTGAGGAAGGGGGAAAATTCTTCCAAATTTAACCTTGGAAGGGCATCCCCTGGTAGAACACCCTCCCATGCTCTTACACCGAGTATATTCTTGTCAGGCCTCTCATCTTACAGGTAGTCAAGGAGAAGTGATTTGCCCTGGTCATGTGGTCCGTTCTTTTTTCTGCATTCTGCTCCTGATCAGTTTCTTTCCCAGTCTGGAGAGACTTCCTAGAGGCCTTCCTCCACCCCACACGTAGTTGTATCCTGGGCTTCTCTGTACACAGTTGGCGTTTAGTGAAGAACATCCAGCCATTTTGGTGGCTTGGGATTTCCAGACTTTTCATTTCATTTCATCATATGTCCTGGGGAGATGTGTTAGACTGCATTTTGGAGCTAGATGCGAAGTCTTATGACTCTGGGAAGTAAGAACCAGACTAGAATGGTCCAGCAGTGCCTATCTCTGATAGGAGTTAACAGGCATGCAGAGGTGGCAAAAGAATTCTTAGATTCTCTGGGTTTGTGTTCTGATAGAGGTCAGGCAAGTATGCTGTGCCCAAGACCTCTAATGTTATATAACCTCTGTTTATCTCTAGTTGACGATGATGTATTTAAAGAACCAATGAAAAAAAGAAGACGTTCAGATAGAGACCAGCGGTTCCGCGCATTTCCCTCTGCGGAACAAAGTGCTCTTAAGGAATGTGAGTATTATGATCCTGCTGTGTGGCTTGTATTAATGTGGCTCTGTTCTTTTCCAAATGTGTGAAAATGCTCAAAGGAGGAGAACGTTCAGTTGGAAAGAAGGATGAAATATTTTCAAATGATCCTGAGCCAGAAAAGGAGGCCTTGGGGCAGGGATCTATAATTTGACAATGCATCTCTATGAGTCTCTGGATAGGAGAGTTGTTGTCAAAATAAGAGATTGTCAAAATAACCTCTTCCTGATTCGGAAAATGATTGTGAAAATGGTTGGTTTGGTGCCTTGGTGAGTGTTTCTATGATGCCCTGGCAGTTTTTCTTTTTATGACCATAGGAGAGAAGAATTAAGAAGGCCTATAGCCCACAGCAAAGATATGCTGACTTCTGTTACAAGGGGTTTCGGAGCAGACTGGGCCCTTGGGAGGCTCTCACAATCAATAATTGCTATCTCCCATGAACAATCATTGCTAGTGTCAGATAACTTGCTATCATATTTAATTGGCTTTTCATTTCACTTGATTTCTTTCTTTCCTTTCTGTGTGGTATTGAACACATTCCTCTTCTGGAGATGTAGTACTTCATCTCTGCCAGGTATGTGTTGGCTAATACATCCCTGTTGATTCCAGATGAAAAATTAGAGTCACGGACCAGAAGGGTTTTGAGCAACACTTATCAGAAACTTATTCAGTCTGTCTTCCTGGATGACAGCATTCCTAATGGAGTCAAATATCTCATGTGAGTCTGGTATCAGCTCCCCATCAAATCTTCCATCCATTCTTTCCTTAGGTGATTGTAAGTGCTTTTCTCCAACAATGAAAAGGAATTCTTAGTTAGAAACTAAGCAAAGAAGGCTGAACATTCATGTAGCTATGGGCTATTATTTATTATTATTGATTGATTGATTATTATTGCCATTCATTGGGTTGTCACACTTGCTAGGTACCCTGTTAAATATTTTACATATATCAAATTTCATTTACTTGTCCCAATAGCCCTATAAAGTAGGAACTGTTATTATCTTCCCAATTTTACTGAACTTGTGGCTTAGAGAGACCAAGACATGGACCAAGGTCACATTGTTGGTAAACGAAAGGGCCTGAATCCAACCCACGCTGTGTGAAACTCTAGCCTGTGGCCTCAACCACTGGGCTGAGCTGACTTGAAGCACGTGATTGGTGCCCGGGCTGAATCTCTTATTCACAAAAGTCTCCGGGTTGCTGCCAGTAATACTGTACCTCTGCCTAAAATTTATTTACAGGATCAAGACTATGTAATTTCCATAGAACACAAACAAGGATGCTTCGCATCCGGGTAGGCATTATAGAGTTTGTATAGAATTATCACTACCATGTATTTTTGCATAATCTCCTTTGAGGCTCATGACGACTCTACGTAGGAAACGGGGACTAATATTCCCTTCTGATCAAGAAAGTCTCAGAGATTCAAAAAGATGGATGATTTGCCTGGGATTGCAACTCAGTTCCTTCATGTTCTATTTTGGTAGCTATCTTCCCACTATGCTTTGATGACCCTGACCATGTGCATTTAAAAATCAATTTAGAAACAGGCTTCTTGCCTTGATTGAAAAACCATCATTGGACCCAATCTACATTGGATTATTTGGAAGCACAGGGGCTGGGAAGAGCTCCTTGATCAATGCTATCATCCAGCAAGCAATGTTTCTACCAGTATCTGGAGAAAGTATATGTACGTCATGTATTGTACAAGTGAGCTCAGGCTGCTGTGAGCAGTATGAGGCTAAAATCCACCTTCTCTCTGACCAGGTAATTGTCCCCTTCCTCCCTTCCTCCCTTCCTTCCTCTTTCCCATCCCTGTTTTCCTTCCTTCCTTTTTCCCACCCCTGTTTTCCTCCTTCGCTCCCTCCTTTCTTTCCTCCTTCCCTCTCTTCTTTCCTTCCTTTTCTTTCTTTCCTTTTCCTTCTCTATTAGAGATTAACATAATATTCCTTGTAGATATAGTTTATGCCTTTGTCAAAAGAAAAGAACATAGTACAGAATGAGAGAGTTCTGTGGAGCAAGATGCGGGTTTTAGCCTGCATCCTGTCACTGTTGTTATGGGGCTTTGGGCAAGCCATTTCCCTCCTTGGGCTCCTGATTCCTGAATGACAAAACAAGGGGTTTGGATTAGATGATTCCCTGCTGGATTCCATGATGTTAGAGTTTCTGAATATGCAGCCCCTCCAGGAATGGACTCCCTTTTTCCTTGTTTTCCATGTCTGTGTCATGAGGGGCTTGGCCCTACTCTCCCTTGGCAGGAGTGGAAGGAGGAGCTGAAGAACTTGACTAAACTCCTGCACAGGACAGAGGAACCAGACAGAGAAGAGGCAGACGTGTGGGACAGGGATGATGCTGTGGAGGAAGCCATCTGGAAGCTACAGATGTTTTACGGAAATGGAGCGGAAAGAAAGAGCTATGAAGAGCTACTGAGGGCAAGGCCCAAAGGAAAGATTCCCACCTCCAGAATCATCACCCTCAAGGCAGAAGAGGTAGCCCTGAGATTTCTTTCTTCATTTTATCATGAGTCACAAGTTTAAGAATCAAATCCATTGAGGAAATTTGCTCACGGCACAGTGTTTTTGTTGGAAACGAGTTGATACCCAAATCAGAAGTATCCCTGCCCGAGTTCTTTTTCATTATTTATGGTTGTCTAATGAAAAATGTTAGTGTCTGACTGGGGGTCTTTAGTGCCCAGGGAAGACTATTTACAGTTACTTGAGGATTAATTAAGGATGCTTGGGGGTACAAATGTCTAAAAACAAAACCATCCGATTTATAGTGGCTTAAATGAATAGGGATTTATTCATTTTCTTATATAAGAAGCCTGGAAGCAGCTGGGTTTGTGGGTTGGTTCAGTGGCTCATCAATGTCAAGATCAACACCTCCTGGGCGCCCTTGGCCTGTCCTCAGACTTGTTGCCTCATACTCATAAGATGCTACTGAAGTGCTAGACTTCACAGTTGGCTTCATAGAAGAAAGCACTGGATAAAAAGTTGGCACCAACATCTCCTCTTTCCTGGGAAAGTAAAAACTTTCTCAGAAACATCCCCAGTAAACTTCTGGGTAGAATTTCCTGTTCAGAGGATTCAGTCACATGGCCTTTCTAGCTGAAAGGGAGTCTAAAGCGAGAAGCAAATATGTTGTGATTGGCTGAGGCCAATTTGAATCCACTGCCCAAACAAACAAACAAACACTATTCTGCTAGCACGGGTGAAGCATGGGATGGATATTGGATATGCAGCTAGTAGAACAATGCTCTCCTCACATCTATCATCAATATTCATTTTATTAAATTTGAATTTCTTTTTAAAGTAAAGTAAAACACTTGTAGAACTAATGCATAATTTTATTACAAGTATACATTTAAAACCTAATGTTTCTTGTCTCTTTAGATTCGTGTTTAAAATATTGTTATTCTGTAAATAAATCTGACATTTTCTTGGTATGAAGTAAGAACAATTACTTAAACTTGTTCTAAATTCTAATGTTTTCAATTATCTCCCAAGGTTAACATAGCAAGTCCTCCTTAAGTAGCTAATGCTTACTTGTATAATTAATCGAGTTTCCTTAGACTTTCTGTGTTATGGTTCAGATTTAATATAGTCCATTCTCTCCAAAATTTTTAAATACTTGACCAGGCACATTTAGAGGTCAAATAAATGGAATCTTTCAAGGCACTTAGCTTTTGTAAATCTAGGAAATCAAATCTAATAGCCACTTCTATATTTAAATGGATATCACTCTTCAAAATAATTACACTCTTATTTTGTCTAAAACATAGACTGAGCATGTCCAAAGAAACAATGATTACAAAACTGGTTACTTTATCAGCACACACACAATTTACACCAAGTAAGCTACACCAAGGTACCTATATAGTATCCGTTTCTTCACTACCCTGTATTTAGAAATATTCCTTCCCAGTGTTACACATTTACCCCTTGAAACTAGGAGTTGAAATACCACAGTTACATCTCAGTGAATGAGGGCACAGATTCAAAGTCTGAGTCCAGGATTCTAGACCGGACTGAGGGAAACCGAGCTTGCCTTCCAGAATAGTTTGTCCTGAGCCAGTTTATTGGGTTGAGCCACCTTGTTAGACAAAGGGACTTTTCAAGGACATGCTTTTTCTTTCACACTGCCTTTAGTGTATCTGCTTTATTTATTCTTTTAAAGATTTATTTATTTACTTCAGAGAGAGAGAGAGAGAGAAAGAGAGAGCGTGAGTGGAGGGGCAGAAGGAGAGATAGAATCCCAAGCAGACTCTGCACTGAGCAGGGAGCCCAACACAGGGCTCGATCTCATGACCATGAAGTCACGACCTGAACTGAAACCAAGAGTCAGCCGCTCAACGAACTGCACCACCTAGACACCCCCAGTATCTCTTTTGTTTTTTAAATTAAATATCTTAAAGATCTTTTCTTTCACATTTTCCTGTTATTTGATTAGAATTGATGAATTCTGTGACTCCCTACCCAGATTGCAACAAACCCCCTGATTTAATCTCAACTCTCTTAAGAATTTCTGTTCTTATCTTTCTTTCAGGACTATTCTATAGATATTTATTAACAATGACCACCAAAGGGATGCCTGGGTGGCTCAGTTAGTTAAACGTCCAACTCTTGATTTTGTCTCAGGTCATGATCTTAGTGTCATGGGATCAATCCCCATGCTCAGCAGGAGGTCTGCTGGAGATTCTCTCTCTCTCTCTCTCTCCCTCTCTCTCTGCCCTTCTCCCCTCTACCCCCAGTGTGCTCTCTCTCTCTCTCTAAAATCAGTAAATAAATCTTTTTAAAAAACAACCATCATATATCCCAAATCATCGGTCTTTTGAAGTAGTATCCTGGTAGAGATTTGCTGCCACACATGGTTGCTGGCATGAATGTGTCCCATGCTAGGAATAATGGGCCGAGAACAAGTCCCCGCCACCCTCCATCATTAAAACATTCTGGAAATGCCTACACATCAAGTTTTTTTTTGTATTTGGAAGAGAAATTTTAAAAACATTTTTAAAGATCAATTTCAGACTAATTTTCAATTTGGAAAATATGGTCACCATGTCACCATCAATTTTCCAAAGTCAGGGCTTTCTGGTAATCCAAATGTTTGCATTAGCCATGGGGGAAGAATGCCCTCTCCCCAAAATGTAGACAATTGCATATTAATATTGTTAATTTTAGAATTGAAATGGAATTTAGAGGTTGAATTCATTATCCAGTGAAGCTATAACTTTGCTGAAGCCCCATTCTAACTGGTTCTGGTTTTTTTCAACATACATTTAAGGAGCTTGCACTTTCTGATCTCCAGGGTCCTTTCTGGCTCTCAGAGCATAGGGCCTTTGCAGGTAGGATCACAGGCCTCCCAGAGCCCGTTGCCCAGTGCTGTTTCCTGCCACTACTCAGTGTACCATCACTGAACCCAAATCACAGCTGATCCGGGATCGAGGAACTGGAAGAACATCTGGTATGTGTGACTTTATCCTTCTTCCTCAGGCAGGAGAGCTGTCTGTCAAGCTGGACCCCTACATCCGGACTCAGAGGAGAGACTTGGATGGAGAGTCAGCTGAGACACAAATTTGGCCCTTGATCAAACACGTGGAAGTGACTCTTCCCAAATCAGAGCTGATTCCAGAAGGCGTTGTGTTGGTGGACATCCCAGGCACAGGCGACTTCAACAGCAAGAGGGATGAAATGTGGAAAAAGGTGATCCTCTTTCCTGTGACTTCGTTCCCTCCTCCCTCAACTCCTCCACCTTTCTAAAGCAACAAAGAATGCTCTGCTTCAGCTGCTGGGGTTGTAGGAGCTCAAGGGCTTAGATTCTTCTACTTGCTAGGTCTACCCAGGTCAATGGCAGGAGAGGAGTGGCCAGAGAAACTGGGGAGGGAGGAATCGTGAGGCAGGCTTGGAAGCTAGAACAAGAGTAGGAAGAACAGGGGAAAGGTCAGCAACCAAGTAGTGCGGTCTAGGAGTAAGCAGAGGAAATGCAGACAGAGAGGGAGAGGGAGGCCTAGGGGTGGGTACAAAGTGGAGAAGCTGAGAGCCAAGCACCAAGGAACCAGGAGGCCACTAAGGTGTTTAGCTATAAGGCACAGAGGCCCAATAAAGCAATCCCAAGCCAAGAGGGATTAATCGAAAAAGTATCTGAGCATCTCCTGAAACAGCCAGACTTCAGGGCCTCCTATCAGGACAGAAGCTGCCATTGTCTCTCTCACCCTCTGCCTGGCTCTTGGGACTATTTCTCTTTGAGCATCTCTCTGCAAAGTTCAGCTTTTCACTTAGCTTTTTCTACTTAGCCCTTAGGTTCCATGTCGTGGAGAATGACCCCCCACCCCCGCCTCTAATGACACTCTAGTTCATACGCCTATGACTGTTTGACTTCAGTCTCTATGTGTTTTAGTTCCAATTCCTAAGAAGGAAAATGGGATCAAGTACTTCCCAGCTAATGCTTAACCCTCTCTGGCGTAAGCATCTATCTTTAGTGCAATCAGCTGAGGCTGAAGTGGTGGTTGAAAGTCTGTCCTTTCAGCCAAAATCTTGGGTAGGGTTTCAAATCTCGGCAAATGAAGTCAGAGCTGATGGGGCACCCCCGGATATGTCTATAGCCAGAGAGTTAAGCATTGGGGTGGTTAGATCTTTACCTAATGATTAGAGTTTGAAACATCTTTTAAGAATTTATCTCTTTGTTCATTTGCTTTTCATTCATCAAACACATGTAATATGTAAGACAATGTACCGAGGATGCAAAGATTATAGCTAATAATAATAATGATAGCAGACATTTACCAAGCATATATTTTATACTATGTACTGATCTCAGTGAAGGAAGTTGCCCATTATCACCCTGGGGATTTTAACCCAGGCAGGATGGCTCAAAAGCCTCTCTACTCTTCAACTCTATAAACCTATGCGGTTAAACAAAATGAAATTAAAAGATGCAGAACATGGTCTTTAATGTTAAGAATTGCACGGATGCATGTGCATGCGTGTATGTGTGTGTGTGTGTGTGTGTGTGTGTGTAATGTTTGTAAATGAACAGCAAAAGGAGATTCTTGCCTTTTGGAAGGATACACACCCAACTTTAACAAGAGTTTCTGTGTTTACTACCACTCTTTACTACACACACCTGTGTATTGTTTGTATATTTTGCATGAATGTGTAATCCCTATATAACAAAAAAGCTAAAAAGCTGAAAGCAAAATAAATCAATGTTGAACGAGAAGCAGAGCCTTCCTACAAGAGGCTTAGGGTCTAACAGGAGAGAAGACACCTACAGATGACTAAATCCTTGGCAGATTGTGAGACACGAGAAGTCTGAGGTGCTATCAACACTCAAAAATAGAAATTACCTTCAACAAGAGACCTCATTCCTTCCGTAAACACCCACTGAGCCTCTCCTCAATTTTGCATTAGGTTTTGGATGGAGGGAAACAAAGTCCTTGCCCTTGGCAGTCTTGTAGTCTGGGAGAGAATCTAATTAAGTTATATCACTTAACAAACCAGGTTACTTAACAATGAGAGTGCATTCTTTTTGCATGTGAGGATAGCTTCAGAGAGGGCGCTTAAGCCCAGTTATCATCAAAGATTGTTGAGAATGGGACCCCTGAGCACTGTCGTAGGTCAGACAGCAGCAAAGACCTAGAGAAACGAAGGAGCCAAGTGTTGGGGGAAGGATGAGTCTTTTGGGGTGGCTGGAGGAAAGGATTGTGGGGTATAGAGGAAAGGGTTACAGAAGGCAAACCCAAAAGTTGGGCTTAAACACTACCCTTCCTGGGGAAGCTCGAACGACGAGAGGTACCGGGGTATGTGAGAGAGAGAGAAAGGGTATCTTCAGGCGAGGAGCTCGGAAGCATGGGGTGGGAACATGGAAATGAAGCATAGGACAGGAGCTGAAAGAGCACTGGGCGTGAGGGCTGGGATCAGGGAGTCATGATCAGTTCTGCATTGTAGAAGGCTGCATAAAGAACCATCAATTCTCTGCTATATGCAAACTTTAAATTCTGCGGATTTGTGCTAAATGCATGACTGTGGGTCAGGGGAGCTTTGAGACTAGTTTGCAGTCAAGATCGGGATGACAGGAGGACAGCTGACAGATAATCAGCCTGATTTTATGGATGAGGAAATGAAGGCTCAGAGAGGGGAAGTAATTTTCCCAAGACCACACAGCTATCGAAAGGCAGAATTTGAACCCAAGAGCAGGTCCCCACCTTCCCAGCTGAGGCTCTCTCTCTCTCTCCCACAGGACCTCCTGCAACAGTTCTTTAAGATACAGGCAGTCTGAACGTCCTTCCCCTTGGCAGTCTGCTCAGGTCCTGACATGAGGGCCTTTGTTTCTTGAGGTTCTTGTCACTCTTGGAGTGAAATAGCCAGCCTTGGCTAGTTGCAGGCTAGGCCTGGGAGCAGCAGCGTAGGGAGGCAGCCAGCCTCTCTCCCTGGAGGGAGCCATGGCTGCTGCCAGTTGCGATATGCTGGGCAGCCTGTCAAAGGCCGCAGAACAGAGGAGCCGGCAGATCTGGCCCAGATCAGCCTCTCTGAGGAGGTCAGGCTACAGTGAAGGGATGGTTCCCGGCCTGTTCTGCTTGGCCTCAGCTCCCCTGCATGCCTGTGGTTTTGTGAGACTCTCTCACGTGGAGTGACTAAAGACTCCCCACTTTTTAGGGAGAACAGAGCACATGGCCCCCTCCCTCTTCCCTCTAGCTTCCCGCCTTGCTGTCCCTAAGCTAATACTGTTATGAATTCATGTGCCACTGTCTGCTGCCTTGAAGTCATGACACCTTCAGCCTGTCGCCTGAGCCCTCGGAGGCCCCGTTCTCCTCGTGGGAGGAAGGGTTGGGCTGGCATGGATGTCACCCCACTCATTCCTAAATTTAGTTGCTCTAGGTAGTCTTTTTCGTTCTTCTGAGCCTCTAACTTGACTAAGTCCTGGCAGTCAGAGCCTTGTGTAGGGCCAGAAATTTGCAGTCCTCTTAGGTTAATAAACATTTAGGAAGCACCTGCAGTTCCCAGGACCGTGGGAATACAAAGGTGAAAGAGGCCTTGCCCTGCGGGAACTGGTAGCCTGCTATCCTGCGATCTTCCACAACCTGACTGAAGAGCTAGAAGCTTCCCTAGATAGATTATAGCTTGGGAAATGGAGGGAGCCAGTTGTTTTTATTTTCGTGCCTCAAGGGGAGTCCCTCCATAAGGAGGAGGCTCAGGGCCCATAGTTGTATGGCCTTCAAACTGATCTTTAGCCTCCTGATCTTTTACCTCTGTGAAACGGTGAAGTTTGTCTAACTTCGGAGATAGACAGTTTAAAAATAATGATCCACAAAGCCAAGAGGTGCATGGACAGAGGGTTGAGGATGCTGAGGAGGTGGGGGGCTCCAAACCCTCCATCTCCAATTCAATTAAAGCAGTTCAATTTTAAAAAATCTTTTGGAAGTTGTCCTAAGATTTCAGTTGAAAAAGATTTCACTGGTTAAAAACAACTCAAAACCCAAGATTTCTCAGCTTCTGCACTGTTGACATTTTGGGGGGCTGCTTACCTGGGCACTAAAGAATGTTTTAACAGCATTCCTGTCCTCTACCCCCCCACTAGCTTACCCCAAGTCATAACAATTAAAAATGTCTCCAGGGGTTCCTTGCCCCCACGTGGTGGCAGTGTGCTGCATACGAAGGGGCAAACCTGGAACTGATGCCCTGTGCTGATAACTTTGAGGTCAACACATGACCAGTAACTAGTTCTGGAAAAACAATAATTTTCCCTAGGAGACAACTGAGGTAAAGCAAACCAGTGATGGATCTGGGGCTGGAGGTCTGATTTCTTGAATTCTATCAGTAATGCCACAAATAGCTATGAAGCCTCCAGGAGGGATCAATCGCTGTGCCAAAGGGGGATGTGAATTCTAAGCCGCAAAGTGCTACCTCTTCTTTTCAAGTACCTCACAGTTCTAGGGGTGGTGTGGGGTCAGGCGGGGTGAAGGGGTACAGAGAGCCCAGCCTATGCACTAAGTCTGAGAGATACCGTAACAGGTATCTGTTACCTGGAGGGTGCAGAGGAGGGGTGGTCAATCCAAAGGGCGAATGGGAGTCAAGCAGAGGTCATGGCAAGTGTAAAGGTCCTGAGGGATGAAAGACCAAGTTACATCTGAGAAAATTCAAGAAGCTCAGCCTGGCTGGTACACGGAGAATGTGGTGGCGAGAGCTGAGAGGCGGGACTGGAAGAGAGATGGGACAGAGCGACATAAATGGGCGGAGGACATAAATGATACATTAAGGGCTCATGTCCTCTACAACTGAGATGCCACTTACATTCTTAAAACTATTGTGGTTCTGTTTCACAGACCATTGATAAATGCTCAGTGATCTGGGTGATCAGTGACATTGAAAGAGTTTCTGGAGGGAGAGCCCATGAAGACCTGCTGAACGAGAGCATCAAAGCCTGCCAAAGGGGCTTTTGCAGGGACGTGGCACTGGTGGTCACCAAGACCGACAAACTCCACCTGCCGGAATATCTGAGGTACAGGGCTGGGCTCGAGGGCCTGTGGGCTTTCCTTTATGGGTCCCAACTGCTGTAATGACAGAGCTTTGACTCCTGGGCATTTCAGACCCAGGGAAGTAACTGCTGGGGATAAAAGAGAAGTCTGGGGAACCTCCGAGGACATTAGGACCCTTGGGGCCTTAGGTAGATTGCCTTGGGAATCTGAACACTGTGGGCTCTCTAACATAGTAGCTGCTCAATACCCAGTAGTCTGTCCCCATATAGGGTGCCACTCATGTGTAGGAGATGCAAAGAGCACCTCTCAGACTTGTGCTGGCCCCCACAGATATGGGACGTGGAGACACCCCCACAGCTGGTAGGCAGTGTCTAGAGTGCTGTCTGACATTGCACAACCTTAAAGTGTCAGATTCTGTTTTAGGCTTTAAACCCCTGTGGAACAAGGTTCTCGATGTTTCAGAGCTTTGGCCAAAAGTAACAGCATTCTGACTAAATTTTAGTGGAAGGTAAGCATTTTAGAGTTTAATAGATGTTAAAGTGTGCCCATTTCCACGTGGATCTCTGTACCTCTGTAACCAAGAGAGCTATAACTTACCTTCTCAACTGGCATGCTTTTAAAGTGGAAAGGGGGTGTTCTTAACCCTTACAGCAAGTATCAACCTGTCTGTCCTGGGTACACGGGCCTATGGTCACCAGATAGAATGTTGTTAATACTTCCCTGATCTAATTAGAGCATTCTTACCGGTCACCTGTCATCTCTGCCCTCCCCCCCCGAAACTTGCACCCATGTCTCCAGGAATTCACGAAGCAGAGACACCGTCTAGGGTAAAGAAAAAGGCCAAGGATGTTTCTCCGGCTTCTTGCTCTCATGGGTTAGGTTGGAACTTCAGCTTCAATTGTTTTGGTTTTTTTTTTTTTACCTGCAGGCTTTTTTTGCCCCGCCCCCTGCCCCAGAATAGTATCTCCAGTGCTCCTTTCCAGTGCCAAATCTGCAACTGAACATTATTCCATCAGATTTATGAAGCCCTTATTGAACACTGTGGTAGGGGCTGCACATCCAGAAGGGCACAGCACCTAGTCACCAAGCCTGCTGTCTTACAAGAAGGTTAAAGGTTATAAGAGAGGGACAAGCAAAGTGTTATGGGGACCCAGAGAGAGGGGGCTGCATTTTGATTGGGCCGGGGGATGGGGCCACAGAAAATTCCAGCACCAACAAAACAATGAGAAATAAAGACACTTGTTTCAAGTGGACACTGGAGGTAGATCAGAAGAGAGGACATTTGGACCAAAGAAAGCTTATGTGAAGGAATTAAGGCACAACCGTATATACTGCTTTTAGGGAAAGTCGAAAGACTGCTGTGACACACAAAACGAGTTAAGTAATTGTTACAATTTCATTTTCAGGGAAAGAAAAGCGAGAAATGTAAGTACGGACTACTTATTTTTATTTTTTAAGCTCCATTGGTATACAATTGATATACAAATAATTGCACGCATTTCATATAACAACTTAATGAGTTTGGACATATGCAAGAACTCGCTATTTTTTTTTAAAGATTTTATTCATTTATTTGACAGACAGAGATCACAAGGAGGCAGAGAGACAGGCAGAGAGAGAGAGGAGGAAGCAGGCTCCCCGCTGAGCAGAGAGCCCGACGCGGGGCTCCATCCCAGCACCCCGGGATCATGACCTGAGCCGAAGGCAGAGGCTTTAACCCACTGAGCCACCCAGGCGCCCCAGAACTCGCTATTTTTAATAATACTTTTCATGATTAATACTATAAAATTCAAAGCCATACACATTTGTCTGGGCCAAATGAAGTTATGCCAGAAATAACTGTGTAGCTTATCACCGTATCACTCTCCATAACCTTGGACTCTTTGTCATGCTTTCATTTCTTTTCCCAACCTAGCAAGCTATTTTGAGTCAGCGGGAGGCTGTTTTAGAAAGAAATGAAATGATAAAACTACAAAGGAATAGAATTCTCAAGGAAAAGCTCAAGGTGAGTTAACAGATTTCCAAATGTGTTTTTTGGCTTTTCAACCACTCAGATTTTCAGAAACAGAGGTCTACTGGGTCTTGTGTAGTTGCCACATCAAAAGCTTTGGAACAAACAGTTTAGAGTCAACTTAGTCCTCCTGGTTAATAACTTTGTGACTTTTGGCAAATTACTTCTCCCTGAGCCTCCACTTTCTCATCTGTAAAATGGGGAGATGATAACATCTACCTCCTGTGGTTGCTGGAAGGATGGGATGAGCATACGGTCCACTGAGAGAGAGATACCCATAGATGATATCAGAGGTCATCATACTGTTTGAGGATGATTCGAGGGAGGAATGCATAGGGTGCCGTGGGGACACACGATCTTCTCCAGATCTCACTAGCAGGCAGAGAGGCGGTGTTGCAGAGAGGTGCAGGGAAAACTCCTCATGCCCTTGGGCAGAATTATAAAGAACCAGCAGTCTTTAGTAAGGTGAGGATGTGGGCGAAAGGGCCTTCTGCAGAAGCATGGGGAGATGAGGCTGGAGCTATTTTTTTATTTTTTAGAGAGAGAGAGCTGGAGCAAGGGGTTGAAGAGATGGAGGACAGGAAGGGCAGAAGGAGAGAGAGAATATCTTAAGCTGTTTCTGTGCCCAGAGCAAAGCCCAACACGGGACTTGATCTCATGACCCTGAGATCATGACCTGAGCTGAAATCAAGAGTCAGATGCTTGACTGACTGAGCCCCCCCAGGCGCCCCCCTAAGCTTGAGAAATTGTTCTGTGGCAATCTCTGTATTTTCTCAAATTATTTTTTGTTATTCTGCCACTAAAATAAAGTTACAGACATAAATCTCCTTACTATAATTGTCTTATACAATGATAAAACTGAAACCAATTTTAAGATAAACTATAAACAAAACATAGAAGTGGTATATTGGGGTCAGCATAATGGGATAGATGTTTTGGTTTTGCTGAAACTAAATCTTTGACACTGGGTAATAGTAAAAACATATGGCCTGAGGTCCAGTTCTATATTTAATTACATTCTGCAGTTTGAATTCAATTACATTGATGCAGAAAACGTCTGATGTACAAAGTGGAATTGAAATTTTCAAAACTTTTTTCTTTAATTCAGAATAATCATACCTTGTACTTAAGCCAAAACCTTTGACCAATCAATTCTTAAATGCTGCTTTTAATGAGGCAATAAGTGAGCAAAGCTGTTCCTATTCTCTTCAGCTTTCTTGCGGGCATTCAAGAAATATGCATTTAACGAGTACCTCATCATTTTGTTTCTGGAAACAAAAACACAAAGTACTTCAATACACAATTTATTTACACATTTATTGCTAATAAATGTGGTGCGTTGGTGCATATGAGATAGGGTCTGGACAACAGTGAGTCAGCTTGCCGGGTGGCTAGGGTGCTATCATTGAAGTCCTTTTGAGGTCCGCACACCTACACCTCTGAGGGCCAGGGGATACCTTAATTCTCCGACCACTTGACTTCAGCTGAATTATTGTGAACCCTTCCCCTGTACTGCATGCCTTCATTGGAGCAAATTGAATCCTAATCATAGAAAATATGAGGCAGAAGTTGATTATAAAGCAGTCATTCCTATAGATGTCTATGGTGATTTTTTATTATAAAAATAAAAATTAGGAAAACAGATTGTAAGAAAAATGACAGATCCCTGAGGCTCCTTTTGTAGAACATTGTCTGGAAATACTATGTATTTTAGAAAGATTGTTTTTTCAGCGTTAAGGAGAATGGATGGGGGGAGGGGCAAGTGAAGACCAGATGCCAAGAGAGACCTGTTGGGGAGGCTTTTACTGTAATCCCGCTGGAAGAGCTAAGAGCTTGAACAAGGGCTAGAGGAGAGGAGAGACCCTCGAGAGATGTTAGGGAGCTTATCCCCCCAAGTCCAGATGACTAATTTTATGTGGCCGGTGAAAGAGAGCTGGGTGTTTCCGTTCTCAGGTGCGTCCTTGGATCTAGGTATGACACAGCTTTAGGGTACCTGGAATGAAAACCATCCCCCTCCTCCGGTGTGTCTCTCCTTTCCTCTCATGCTATTAACACACTCACGACACTTTTTTTTTTTTTTAACTGAAGTATAGTCGACGCACAGTATTATACCAGTTTCTGGGGTACAACATAGTAATTTGACAGTTCTATACATCACAAAACCATCACCACCAAGTAAGCCTAGGTACCATCTGTGTTAGTGACTTTAGTCCTTATGCCATACTTCACATCCCCATGACTGACTTAGTTTGTAGCTGGAATTTTGTACCTCTTAATCCCCTTCACCTGTTTTGCCCATCCATCCATCCCCCTCCCCTCCCACAACCACCTGTCTGTTCTCCAAATTTGTGAATGTTTCTATTTTGTTTTGTTTGTTCATTTGTTTTGTTTCTTATATTCCTTATAAGTGAAATCATATGGTATTTGTCTTCCTCCATCTGACTTGTTTCTCTTAGTCTAACTTCCTGTAGGTCCATCTGTGTTGTTGCAAGTGGCAAGATTCCATTCATTTTTAGAGCTGAGTAGTGTGCCACTGTATGTGTCTATAACATATCTTTCCTATCCATTCATCCATCAATGGACACTTAGGTCACTTCCATATCTTGGTTACTACGAATAATGTTGCAGTGAGCAGGAGGGTGCATAGATCTTTTCAAATCAGTGTTTTCGTTTTCTTCAAATAAGTAGCCAGAAGGGGAATTGCTGGATCATATGGTATTTCTATTTTTAATTTTTTCAGGAAACTCCATGCTTATTCCACAGTGACTGCACCTATTTACAATCCCATCAACAGTGCATGAGGGTTCCTTTTCCTCCACAGCCTCACTAACACTTATTATTTCTTATCTTTTTGATACTAGACACTCTGACTGGTGTAAGATGATATCTTGCCATTGTTAGTAGCATTTTCATGGTGACTAGTGATGTTGAGCATTTCTCATTTGTCTGTTGACCATCTATATGTCTCCTTTGGAAAAATGTCTGTGCAGTTCCCCTACCCATCTCTTTGTTTTCCTCTACCCATTTTTAATTGGATTATTTGGGTTTTTTGGTGTATTCTCCTATGAACTCTTTATATATTTTGGATATTAACCTTTTATCCCATGTAGGATTTGCAAATATGTTCTTCCATTCAGTAGGTTGCCTTTTTGTTTGGTTGACTGTTTCTCTCTCTGGGCAAAAGCTCTTTAGTTTGATGTAGTCCCAGTTTATTTTTATTTTTATTATTTTTTTTTATACACATATAATGTATTTTTATCCCCAGGGGTACATGTCTGTGAATCGCCAGGTTTACACACTTCACAGCACTCACCATAGCACATACCCTCCCCTATGTCCATAACCCCACCCTCCTCTCCCAACCCCCCTCCCCCCAGCAACCCTCAGTTTGTTTTGTGAGATTAAGAGTTACTTATGGTTTGTCTTCCTCCCAATCCCATCTTGTTTCATTTATTCTTCTCCTACCCCCTTAACCCCCCATGTTGCGTCTCCACTTCCTCTTATGAGGGAGATCATATGATAGTTGTCTTTCTCTGATTGACTTATTTCATTAAGCATGATATGCTCTAGTTCCATCCATGTTGTTGCAAATGGCAAGATTTCATTTCTTTTGATGGCTGCCCAGTTGTTTATTTTTGCTTCTGTTGTCTTTGCCTGAGGAAAGAGATCCAAATAAATACAATGTCCAAATGTTTACTGCCTATCTGTTTTATGATAGGAGTTTTATGATTTCAGGCCTTACATTTAGGTCTTAATCCATTTTGAGCTTATTTTTATACATGGTTTAAGAAAGTAGTCAAGTTTCATTCTTTTGCATGTAGCTGACCAGCTTTCCCAACACCATTTATTGAAGAGACTGTGTTTTCCCCATTGTATATTCTTGCCTCTTTTATGGTAGTTTAATTGACCATGCAAGCATGGGTTTATTTCTGGGCTGTTTTTTCTCTTCCATTATCTATGTATTGGTTTTTGTGCCAGTATCATACTGTTTTGATGACTATAGTTTTGTAGTATGGTTTGAAATCCGGACTTGTGACACGTCTAGCTGTTTTTCTTTTTCAACTTTGCTTTGGCTATTTGGACTCTTCTGTGGTTTCAAACAAATTTTTGTATAATTGGTTTTAGTTCTATGAAAAATGCTTTTGGTATTTTGATAGGGATTGCCTTG
This sequence comes from Neogale vison, assembly GCF_020171115.1. Classification (NCBI taxonomy): domain Eukaryota; kingdom Metazoa; phylum Chordata; class Mammalia; order Carnivora; family Mustelidae; genus Neogale; species Neogale vison. The sequence goes on along the minus strand of NC_058101.1, from coordinate 151,125,732 downwards.
AATTTGTAGATTGCTTTGGGCAGGATGCACATTTTAATGGTATTAATTCGTCTAGTCCATGCTAACACAGTTAACAACACATTTGACATCGGTATTGGGATTTTTCCCCCACACTGAGCAGTTCTCTGTGACACTATATATTTTTTTTTAGGTTAACATGTAGTGTATTATTAGTTTCAGGGGTAGAATTTAGTGATTCATCAGTTGCACATAACACCCAGTGCTCATTTCTCATTACATCCCATGCCCTCCTTATTGCCCATCACCCAGTTACGCCATCCCCCTACCCACCTCCCCTCCAGCAACTCTCAGTTTGTTTTCTAGAGTGAAGAGTCTTTTTTTTAATTTTTTTCCCAATTTATTTATTTTCAGAAAAACAGTATTCATTATTTTTTCACCACACCCAGTGCTCCATGCAAGCTGTGCCCTCTATAATACCCACCACCTGGTATCCCAACCTCCCACCCCCCTGCCACTTCAAACCCCTCAGACTGTTTTTCAGAGTCCATAGTCTCTCATGGTTCACCTCCCCTTCCAATTTACCCAAATTCCCTACTCCTCTCTAACGCCCCTTGTCCTCCATGCTATTGGTTATGCTCCACAAATGAGTGAAACCATATGATAATTGACTCTCTCTGCTTGACTTATTTCACTCAGCATAATCTCTTCCAGTCCCGTCCATGTTGCTACAAAAGTTGGATATTCGTCCTTTCTGATGGAGGCATAATACTCCATAGTGTGTATGGACCACATCTTCCTTATCCATTCATCCGTTGAAGGGCATCTTGGTTCTTTCCATAGTTTGGCGACTGTGGCCATTGCTGCTATAAACATTGGGGTACAGATGGCCCTTCTTTTCACGACATCTGTATCTTTGGGGTAAATACCCAGGAGTGCAATTGCAGGGTCGTAGGGAAGCTCTATTTTTAATTTCTTGAGGAATCTCCACACTGTTCTCCAAAGAGGCTGCACCAACTTGCATTCCCACCAACAGTGGAAGAGGGTTCCCCTTTCTCCACATCCTCTCCAACACATGTTGTTTCCTGTTTTGTTAATTTTGGCCATTCTAACTGGTGTAAGGTGATATCTCAATGTGGTTTTAATTTGAATCTCCCTGAGGGCTAATGATGATGAGCCTTTTTTCATGTGTCTGATAGCCATTTGTATGTCTTGATTGGAGAAGTGTCTGTTCATATCTTCTGCCCATTTTTTGATGTGTTTGTCTGTTTCGTGTGGGTTGAGTTTGAGGAGTTCATTATAGATCCTGGATATCAACCTTTTGTCTGTACTGTCATTTGCAAATATCTTCTCCCATTCCGTGGGTTGCCTCTTTGTTTTTTTGACTGTTTCCTTTGCTGTGCAGAAGCTTTTGATTTTGATGAAGTCCCAGAAGTTTATTTTCGCTTTTGTTTCCTTTGCCTTTGGAGACGTATCTTGAAAGAAGTTGCTGTGGCTGATATCAAAGAGATTACTGCCTATGTTCTCCTCTAGGATTCTGATGGATTCCTGTCTCACGTTGAGGTCTTTTATCCATTTTGAGTTGATCTTTGTGTACGGTGTAAGAGAATGGTCGAGTTTCATTCTTCTACATATAGCTGTCCAGTTTTCCCAGCACCATTTATTGAAGAGACTGTCTTTTTTCCACTGTATATTTTTTCCTGTTTTGTTGAAGATTAATTGACCATAGAGTTGAGGGTCCGTATCAGGGCTCTCTACTCTGTTCCACTGGTCTATGTGTCTGTTTTTATGCCAGTACCATGCTGTCTTGGTGATCAGCCTTCCCATTGAGATCAGGAACAAGACAAGGATGCCCACTTTCACCACTCTTGTTCAACATAGTATTAGAAGTCCTAGCAACAGCAATCAGACAACAGAGAGAAATAAAAGGTATCCAAATTGGTAATGAAGAAGTCAAACTCTCTCTCTTCGCAGATGACATGATTCTTTATATGGAAAACCCAAAAGACTCCACCCCCAAACTACTAGAACTCATACAGCAATTCAGCAGCGTGGCAGGATACAAAGTCAATGTGCAGAAATCAGTGGCTTTCTTATACACTAACAATGAAAATACAGAAAGGGAAATTAGAGAATCGATTCCATTTACTATAGCACCAAGAACCATAAGATACCTGGGAATAAACCTAACTAAAGAGGTAAAGGATCTATACTTGAGGAACTATAGAACACTCATGAAAGAAATTGAAGAAGACACAAAAAGATGGAAGACCATTCCATGCTCTTGGATCGGAAGAATAAACATTGTTAAAATGTCTATACTGCCTAGAGCAATCTATACTTTTAATGCCATTCCGATCAAAATTCCACCGGCATTCTTCAAAGAGCTGGAGCAAATAATCCTAAAATTTGTATGGAATCAGAAGAGACCCCGAATCGCTAAGGAAATGTTGAAAAACAAAAATAAAGCTGGCGGCATCACCTTACCTGAAGAGTCTTTTATGGTTTGCCTCCCTCTTTGTTTTTATCTTGTTTTATTTTTCCTTTCCTTCTCCTATGTTCATCTGTTTTGTTTCTTAAATTCCACGTTTAGTGAAATCATATGGTATTTGTCTTTCTCTGACTGGCTTATTTCACTTAGCATAATAGCCTCTAGTTCTACCCACGTTGTTACAAATGGCAAGACTTCATCCTTTTGAAGGCTGTGTTATTTATATGTATATATAATGCCACATCTTTTTTATCTATTCGTCTGTCAGTGGACAGCTGGGGTCTTTCCATATTTTGGCTATTGTGGACAGTGCCGCTATAAACATTAGGGTGCATGTACCCCTTTGAATCACTATTTTTGTATCCTTTGGATAGATACCTAGTAGTGCAATTACTGGGTCATGGGGTAGGGCATCCTACAATTTAATTGAAATTTAGTTGAAAATATTTTCCTGGACATAGCATCAGATTCTACAGGTGAAGGGCTCAGTCCCACAATACTTCCCCCTACTTCAGATGCCAACTGCAAATAGTAAGTCCCTAGTTTACCCACAACTTCCATCTGACTTAGCTACAAATTGAAGGTCCCCATGATCTCTTTCCCCTTGGATTCAATTATTAACTAGAACAGCTCGCAGAATGCAGAGAAATAATTACTTACGTTTACCAGTGTTTTTTTTTTTTTTAAGATTTTATTTATTTATTTGACAGACAGAGATCACAAGTAGGCAGAGAGGCAGGCAGAGAGAGAGAGGGGGAAGCAGGCTCCCTGCTGAGCAGAGAGCCCAATGCGGGACTCGATCCCAGAACCCTGAGATCATGACCAGGACCGAAGGCAGAGGCTTTAACCCACTGAGCCACCCAGGAGCCCCTTACCAGTTTTTTTTTATACAATAAAGAATAAAGATACAGATGAACAGCAAGATGAAAGGGAAAGGTCTGGGAGGGGTCCAAATGCAAGATCTTCTGTCCTCACGGCGTTGGGTTACATCACCCTCTTGTTATGGGGATGTGTTTGCCCACTTGGAAGCTCTTTGAACCACATCCTGTTGGGGTTTTATGGAAGCTTCCTCACAGAGTCATTGTCAATTACTCTATTTCTAGCCCCTCTACCATCTCTGGAGAATGGGATGTGGGTGGAGTAGAGCTGAAAATTCCAAACTTCTAATGACCTGACCTTCTGTAACAGCCCCTATTCAGGAGCTCACCCAGAGTTGCCTCATTAGAAAAAGAAGACACTCCTCTCACTTAGGACTAATTCTAAGGGATTTAGGATCTGTGTCAGGTACTAGAGTCAAAGACCAAATATTAGAACAAGAGATAGTTCTAGGGCTCTTACCACTTAGGAAATGACAATGGTTTTAGGAGCTCTGTACTGAGAACTGGGGTCCAGGATTAATGTTAGAACCAAAGATTGTCCTAGCACCCCAATTTATAAGGAATTCCTGTGTCAGAATCTGGGGGCAGAGACCAATACTTATTATTAATACTTAATATTTTTCTTCTTATTATTATTTTACTTGGTTTGAGGACTCATGGCTTTTCACAGAATTACTGTGTTCTTTTTATTGTTCCAGTTCACCTCTTGGCCAGTGGGAGTCTGTAATTTAAGCTGGTTCCTTTTAGCCTTACCCAGACATTTTTTTAAAATATTTTTGTTCTTTGGCAACAACAAGATATTCAGGCTCCTTTTATTTTTCCCTGCCCCAAGATAGGGACCTCCTACTCTCAAATAAACCTGGGTTTCTTTTAGTAAAGAACCATGCTAAAAATAAAAGTTGGGGTGCTAGGGATCCATATCAAATGAAAGCAAAAGCAGTGGGCAGGGTGATATCACTGCAAAATTATTTTAATGACAAAGCTATAAAAGAGATTTTTTTTTTTTTGGAAAATGGGTCATGATTTATATTACTGATTCAAGCTACCTCCAGCTTTACTATCCCTCTTTTGATTCTGCTTTCATCTAATATCCCTCCTATTTTGGGCTACAAGCTTTCTCCTCTTTCATATATCATATCTTCTTACAAACTTTAATATCTATGGTGCTATACACTGTTCTAACAAACACTGTGTGTAAATTATAACAGTGATTTATCTTTCCATGGGATAATCTGATGAGTATCCACTCACCTCTTGGATCCTACTTTCCAGTTGTAACTGTTTCGATATCTCTTTTATAATGACACAGAACCTGCATACTATAGTCACTTCATTGACACTATAAAAATAGTTCTCTGTACTATAATGCAAGCATAAGTGTTAACTAATTGTCAGTAATTTTTAGAAGAGGTACACAGAATTTAGAGCAAGATTTTAAATAATGTAAACACCTAGGCAAAGTGAGGCATACTCCTTTCTTTCAATTGTTCTAAAACCATACTTAGATTTAATTCCACATCCGTTTCATCTCCTAGTAGAAAATAGTTTCAGCTTTCCCTAAACCTTTTTGCTAGAGTCAAAACTCTATCAGAAGGGGGAAAAAGTTAATCTTGGCAGATCTTTTGTATAATTTCAGCCCTGACTGTTGTGTGTGGGGCTTCTGGAAGCCTACCCAGGCATCTCTATCCCAGCCTTGACTGCACGGGCTCACAGATTGCCAGACATGTGGTCTCTCGCTTCTCCCGGTGGACTACTTGCTCAGCTCTGTTGTGTCTTTGCATCAGAAAGAGATGGACAATTCTCCACGGTTCTCTAATGACCGACCCCAAACACCCATGCACACACACACAACCCTTTATGGTTTTTCTCTTTTCTTTCTTTCTTTCGTTTTTTTTAAAGATTTATTTATTTATTTGAGAGAGAGAGTGAGGCGGGAAGGGGCAGAGGGAGAAGGAGAGAGAAACTTTAGCAGACTTTGTGTTCAGCATGGAGCCTGACTCAGGGCTCAATCTCATGACTCTGAGACCATGACCTGAGTGGAAACCAAGAGTCAGATGCTTAACCAACTGAGCCACCCAGGTGCCCCTTCTTTTCTTGTAAGTGAGAATAAGGAGCGATTATGGAACAATATTTGTGTCTAATCCCAGTGTGACTTCTCTGTGATGATGATTTTTCTTATCATAAAAAAGATTTTCTCACATTTATAATTCCTTGACATTTAAGACCATGCTTTACTTATACATTGCCCTGCTTTTAAATGCATCTGATTACTAAGTACCCAGCTAAGAAACTTGCATTTTCACAGCACCTTTGTCCCGTGTTGTATGGTGTAGATAAATATTTAACAACCAGATCTCTGTTTAAAAAGAAAAGAAACAAAGCAAAAAAAGCCCTATTTCTAGCATTTGTTGGTTCCCAAGGTGTAATACTCCCACCATTGCCAAGTTCAAGGTACCAGGGTGATGTCACTAAAGGCAGAATTGGTTACAGCCAGCTCTAGCTCTTTTTGTTTTTCCCGTAAAGCATCCTGGTACTTTCCCCTTCTCTGAACATTTCAGTACACCTTGAACTATTTTCTCTATATATTTCCTTTTGAATTATTATTCCTTTTTAAAAATTTTTAAAAAGATTTTATTTATTTATTTGACAGACAGAGATCACAAGTAGGCAGACAAGCAGGCAGAGAGAGGAGGAAGCAGGTTCCCCACTGAGCAGAGAGCCCTATGTGGGGCTCAATCCCACAACCCTAGGATCATGACCAGAGCCGAAGGCAGAGGCTTTAACCCACTAAGCCACCCAGGTGCCCCTAGAATTGTTATTCTTAACTCCCAAGAGAATAGTTTTTCCGCAGGGGTTTTCTTACAATGTCCATCCTTGTGGGGTGTGGACAGATGGGAACACCTGATGTACGGGTGTGCTGTGTTCCTTATGGGGCTCTTGCAGGGTTGAAAGTGAGTGAGCTGAAGCTTTCTGACAGTTCTTATAAGGCCTGTGTGTTGTTTCCTTCACCATGATTGAATTATTCTGTTCCCTGTGTCTCTCACACGTCAGAGAAAACTGCCTGGTGACTCCAAGGTTCTGGAGGCTTCCGACCTGGTGTATACAGTCAGCGCCCAGGAATACTGGCAGCAGGCTCTCCTCACTGAGGAGGAAACTGGTAATTTATATATATATATATATATATATTTTTTTTTTTTTTTTAAATCTCAATTACTGGAATCTCAAGATGAAGCTTGGCATGCTGAATTTCCCTCTCTAGAATTTTCTGTGTGACATTTCCAGCTTGTCACAGTTTCTATACATATTAGCAGATGTATTCGTTTTTCTCTCTGCATTGCTGTTGTGCCTGAGACCACAGTTCCTCTTTTATCCAATTTTTACCAAGAGTTGGTGGAGGTCAGAGACTGGATTGTTATTTCCTAAGTATTTGGTTTGCAATTCTGCACTCACCTAGCTGCAAGTATTAGATGTATTTACCCAGCATCTGGTGTATGCTTTGTCCCTAAGGAAGAAAAAGCAAAAGACATGACCCCTTTTTTCCCAGAACTTAAAACCTAGATGAGGATCTTGTATTAAGCCATGTGTAAAAATCAAGGTACAAATAAGGCTTAGTTAAATGGTGCCGTGAATATGATAGAAGTCTAGAGAACCTAGAGGTCTGTGTGACTGGAGCACTCAGTGGGAAGTAGGCAAGCAGGCAGGCTCTGAACTTGACATTGATCTGAGTTTAAAATGGCTTAAGATGTGCAGGCATTTTTTTTCCAATTTATTTATTTTCAGAAAAACAGTATTCATTATTTTTTCACCACACCCAGTGCTCCATGCAAGCTGTGCCCTCTATAATACCCACCACCTGGTACCCCAACCTCCCACCCCCCCGCCACTTCAAACCCCTCAGACTGTTTTTCAGAGTCCATAGTCTCTCATGGTTCACCTCCCCTTCCAATTGGAAGGGGAGGTGCAGGCATTTTACCATACACGTCTGCGTGGGAGAGGAGGCAAAGGGGCAGAAAGTATAAAATGTTGCTAGAAATGGGGGAACTTCTTGAATAAGGATATAAAAGAAATAATCAGCATGGCATATGCAAGAAATGATACAGAAGAATTTCCATTTATGGGAATAATGGGGAGAAAACTCGGATGACACCTTTTATCTTCTGACTAACAAAAGGTTAGGACTGAGATGAATTTCTAATCCAGAAATCCCATTCAGCAGAGATTCTCATCCTTCCTACAGCAAGCACGAGTGATTTTTGTATAACAGGTTTTTTGATATAGATGGAAAAGTCTGGGGGAGGGAAGAGCTGAGACTCTGGGACTGTGAGCACCTTTGGTTCAATTCTTTGTGAATAGCATTCCAGAGGGAAGTGCCAATGTTTCTAACCAGCCTGCACTTTTCTACTTAGTTGGACTTGTACCACTAAATAAAAGTTAGTATTCATGATTGCTGATCTACCATTCATCATTGTTGATCCTAGACATAGAAAAAACATCCCCAGAAAAGTTGGAGTGGGCAGGCATCCCACGTAGGACCTTAGCTGTAGTTAAGGATGACTGCCATTCCAATCTGTTCATTTTTGTGAATTCTCTTTGCTGTGAACTCTGCCCTTTTCAAATTGTTTGTGCTGCCCGTGAATTCCAGAAATCCCCAGGTTAAGAGGCTATATCCGGAAAAGTCTCCTGGACAAGAAGAGGAGGATGGTGACCAAGTATGTGACTGAAGCCTTTGGTTTATTGCTCCTCACAGACAGTTTCAACTGCACGAAAAACCCGACGGTATGGAAGAAACTTATTCTCTGCCTCCCAGCCTGGGCAAAACATTCCCTTTTACTGAGTTAGGAAAATAACTTCTGATTTTTTTTTCTTTTCATATCAAAGGAAGATACTAAGCTCAGAAAATCTAAAGAGAACAAAAAGATAATTCGAGGGTTACAATGGTGACATTTGAGTAAAAAATGAAGGAATGATATTTTGCCTGAGACAGATAGGTTGAGAGAGGAAAATGTAGAAATGATCAGCAGCTACTTTCACCTCTCCTGGGAACTTGAATAAGATGGAATGTGTTTCAGTGATAACAGAAGTGATTTGTTTCACTGTCGTAAAATACTTACAATTCTTGGTTATCCTACAGAAACATGGTTATGCATACGTCCAAAAATTTTTTCATCTTTCTATGGATTTCATTTATACTTAGCTGCTATCAGAATCTCAAACTCAGAGCAGCCTAGTACAATAATGTGAGAGGAAGGGAGCTAACAGGGACATTCAGCAAAGAGTTTAGGTATATATTTTCACAGTCTGGAATGGTGGCTGCTGAATGACCAGTTCCAAATTACTCTTCTCATGGGAATAGACAAATTTATCTCTTTGATAATTTTTTTTTAAAGTTTTATTTATTTATTTGACAGACAGAGATCACAAGCAGGCAGAGAGGCAGGCAGAGAGGCAGGCAGAGAGGGAGAAATGAGGAAGCAGTCTCCCCGCCGAGCAGAGAGCCCAATGCGGGGCTCAACCCCAGGACCCTGAGACCAGGACGTGAGCTGAAGGCAGAGGCCCCAACCCACTGAGCCACCCAGCTTCCCTGATGATTTTTTTTTTTTTTAACCCTAAAATAAGATGGATTGGCTGCTAAGTTAGAGGCAAGGGAGAGTTTTGGAGAAAAATCTGTCATTCCAATCAATCACCAACTATACTGCTTCTTTGTGAGGCATTTACATTTGAATTGCATTTGAATATATAAATGGGCAGTCCTATTGTAAAACAGAACTCTGACCCACAGCCTGCAGTAACCTGCCTGGGAAACCAACTCCATATCTACAATAAACAGCTCAGGAGGGTGGCCTGCTGTAAGTTAGATTCATAGGGAATCAAACTGCTATCTCTAGTAACAATCCAAGAACCTAAGCAATAATGTTTGTAATAATCAGACCCAAAGGGGCTGATGGTTACTGACTGACAGCTTCCCTAATTTTTTTAAATTAATTTATTTTTTTCACCGTAACAGTATTCATTGTTTTTGTACCACACCCAGTGCTCCATGCAATCCGTGCCCTCTCCAATACCCACCACCTGGTTCCCCCAACTTCCCACCCTCCACCCCTTCAAAACCCTCAGATTGTTTTTCAGAGTCCAGAGTCTCTCATGGTTCACCTCCCCTTCCAATTTCCCTAATCTTTATTCCTACTTCCAATCAGAGAAGTCAAACATGCACCCTAATGAATCACATAGGATCCTCACTTCTAGTTTGTTCACCCACAGCTCCCCTATGCCAGCGGCCTCTGATGAGGGCATATGACGCCCTCCCACTCCTCGGCCTGCCTTTGAATCTCTGCCAAACACAAGTGCTGATGGCTGACTCTCTTGCTCTAGCAAGCTCTGAATAAATAGCCTTCACATGTTCTCATTTGGTTGGTGTTTATTTCCACACTTGTTATCAACCATCAGATTTGTTCAACCAAATTGCCCAACTTTTTGTTATGCTGAACAAGGAGGGAGCAAAGAAAGTGGACCAGTAGGGCTCTCTGAGAGTTCAAGGGGCTGGTACTGAGAATGTGGGAAAGTATACCTTGGCTGGCCCTATGGCGTGGCCACGAGAGGCAGATAATGGAGACCTGACTTCAATGTGAAAAGTAAGACATGCCAACTGTAGATAGTCATCACAGTTTTGGTCAAATGTCTGCATTTTAAAAAATTCTATATAGGGGCGCCTGGGTGGCTCAGTGGGTTAAGCCGCTGCCTTCAGCTCGGGTCGTGATCTCAGGGTCCTGGGATCGAGTCCTGCATTGGGCTCTCTGCTCAGCAGGGAGCCTGCTTTCCTCTCTCTCTCTGCCTGCCTCTCCATCTACTTGTGATTTCTCTCTGTCAAATAAATAAATAAAATCTTAAAAAAAAAATTCTATATAAAAATGACATACAGAACAAGGTTCCCTGTCTTTTTCACCATATTTCTTATTCTGTGAGGGAAAAAGAAAAACAAAAAAACAGCAACAAGTTGGATTTTCTAATCTAACTTTGTCCTCTGAAATAGCAAGGAAGTATTTGACCTTCTAACTTCCCGAAAATGTTCTTCAGGGTGAAAATTGCCTCTCTGCCCAGCGAAAGATTGCTTTTGGAAATGTCGATGGAAAACAAATCAGATGTGGTACTGTGTGTGGTTGGTTTGTTTTATAAACACAAGGACAAGGCATTTTGCAATCAAACTGAGAAATGCCTGCCTTGGTCCTCTTCTCTGCTAAGGGGGAGGGGTGGGCAGCCTGTGGAGGGACTCCGTGCCATCCTCCCTAGAGGCCAGGCTGTAGGTGGCAGAAAAAACACAGAGAAGGGGGCTGGTTGGCACTTCTGAGGTAGCCTTTCACATGAGCATCAGCCAGCATTTTTCCTCAAAATCCTTTGGCCTCAGATGTTGGTCTCAGCCTTAGTTCATTGATGGAAAGTTGGAAGGCGAGAGTTTTGTCAGTTCCTTTGAGTTCTGAAAAAATGCAGTGATTGGTCATTTTTTAAGATTATGACTCAAACAAACAAAAAAAGAGTCTGGGTAGTTAGTTATTCTAAATGAGTAAGGATCTAGTCATTCTTTTTATGAATCAGTAGGAAGCTGATTATGACATCTCAATGTCAAATGAACCCTGCGTTTATTCATAGTAGATGTAAGCTTTTCCCTTTCTTACCGTTCTTTTATTCCCAGACTTGCTCCTTCTTATCATTCTTTTGTTTATTTAACAATGATCTGCTGAGTGTGAAACATTGTGAGAATCTTTCCTGTAGAGTTTCTTTTTCTTTTTTTAAAGATTTTATTTATTTATTTATTTGATAGAGAGAGCAATTGCAAATAGGCAGAGAGGCAGGCAGAGAGAGAGAGGGGGAAGGAGGCTCCCTGCTGAGCAGAGAGCCTGATGTGGGGCTCCATCCCAGGACCCCGAGATCATGACTTGAGCTGAAGGCAGAGGCTTAACCCACTGAGCTACCCAGGTACACTGCCCATAAAGTTTCTGTTGATGACATCTTTCTTATTTTCTTTTGACCACCAGTGAAATCACAAACTCAAAAGAATCCAGAGGGCACTCTGAAAGAAAAGTATGGCTTATAGAATTCTTCCTAGTGGAAAAACTATGAGAATCTGTGGAATAGTCTCCATAAACTCTAAAATTCACGTATTCTAAGTCTTGAGGAGTATGGGAGTTTAAGGGTGTTTTCAAGAACATTCAGCCTCATTCACTCCAATACAGTCAAGATCTAGAAAAGCTGTCATTTATATAAGGTCACACATCAATTTAGAGCGATTTCTGTCATCAGATTTAGAATAGAATTTAAAAGCTCACATTATCTATCAGTTTCTCTTTGGTCTTCATTCTCTCCAAAATGTTTACCCGCTGCACATTCTGTGCCATAACTTGGAATAAACAAACATGAATAACTCAGTCCACAAATTCCTAGTCCAGGGAAGGAGCTATGGAATGAGACAGACATAGCACAGCAAGAGGAGGGCTATAATGCAGGGGTGTACAAGATTCAGTGACAGCACCGGAAAGAGAGCCTCAGTTTCACTCAGTGGGGTCAGGGGAAGCATCACACAGGGAGTGGGTTTTGAGTTTTGTCTGGAAGGATGGAAAAGCATGTGCAAAGGTATGGAGTACAAAATGGAAGACACATTTGGGGAATAGTAGCAAGTTCAGGAGCAGCTACCCTGGGATGGGATGACATTTTGGACAAACAACTGGGGGTGCTGGAGAAGTTGGCTGAGTCCTGGCTGTGAGAGGCCCTTAAGTGCTGGGCTAAGTAGTGTGGCTTCTATCTGCTATAGGCATTGTGGGACCCCCAAGATTCTCACACAGAGAACAGTACTACAGAGTTCCCAGTTTGAAATCAAGAGGTCAAGGCTCTCTCCCCCTTGTATTAATTGAGTAGATCTTTTCCTCCTCGACTAGACTGTATTCTCCTTTGAAGAAAGGATGATGTCTTTATTTTGTGTCCTGTAGTTTTGTTCTTCAAAGTGTGGTCCAGGGCCCAGAAGACTAGCATCACTTGGGAGCTTGCTAGAGTTACAGAATCTCAGGTCCTTGGATTTGAACAAATTCTTCCAGTGATTTGTACGCATGTTAAAGTTTGAGAAACATGATCCTCAAAAACTGTTTTGTACATAAAGGATGCTAAAGGTTTGTAGAATCAGTTGTCATTGAAAAAAAGTGTTTTAACAGCAACTGGATTTTATTTGACTAGTTACTCCCTCAAATAGCCTAATGGATTAGATACCTAAAGTAAGTTGCAGGAGGAATATATATACATATATATGTATACACACACACACACACACACACACATATATATATTTATGTATGTATGTATGTATATTTATATGTGTCCTCCAACTAGCAAAGCTTAAGGAGGTCTCTCCACTGAGGGATGCTTTTTTGGGGGGGGGGAAAGAAGTCAACTAAGGATGATTAGCTCAAACTAAATCTTGTGTTGGTAGGCAAGCATAAAGGAAGCAAAGTTTGAAGAGAAAGTGCCCTTAGGGAGGGGATGACCTCATGCTTCTTATGGCCCTTGTCCCTAGAATGAATACTTGCACATGAGTGGCCTGCGGAGATTTGTGGAAGAAAAGATACAGCTGCTGCAGAAGGCCATTGACCAGTGCTTTGCCCACATAGAGCAGCCTCTGCAAGAAGGAGTCCGAAATGCCAGGACTTCCTACCGACGGATCCTTGGGGCATGCCTGGTGGTGAGTGAGCCTCTCCAGGGAGGACCTGTGTTATTCAATGACATCCCCCTTATCTCCAAGCTCTTTTTGCACTATTCTATGGCTTCTGAAGGATAAAGATGTAAGTGCCAGGTTGTATTTATTTAAGGCTAACTGTTGAAAAAAGAGGCTTCTCATATCAGTTTGCTAGGGCTGCTATAACATAAAATACCATTGACTGGGTTGTTTAAAGGGCAGACATTTCTTCTCACAGTTGTGAAGGTTAGAAGCCCAAGATCAAGGCAGTGTAACAGTGGTTTCTCCTGGGGCTTCTCTTTTTGGCTTGAACATGGCCATCTTCTCGCTGTGTCCTCCCATGGTCTTTTCTCTGTGTGTGCATCCCTGGAGTCTCTCCCTCTCTTATAAAGATACCAGTCCAGTAGGCTTAGGACCTACACTTATGCCCTCACTTAGACCCCCCCTAAAGGCCCTGTCTTCAAACATAGTCACATCTGGGCTCAGAGCTTCAACAGGTCAGGTCAGAGGAATACAGGTCACTCCATGACACCAGTTAAGAGTAAGGAGTGATTAACAACACTGCTCATGTGACAAGGACAGTGCAGAAGTCTCTAGACCTGGGAGTAGTGCATAGGTTGTATGTTGTTGCCATTGTTGTGATATGGGTTGGAGAGTTAGAACGTTGGCAGTGAGAAGGTGGTGTGTAATGGAGCTCTACATTCCCGTGGGCTGGAGGAATAAAGCAGTGGGAATGATCGTGGGGTCCCTGGAGAGGACTGTTAGAGTTTTGACACAGGAGAATGAGAGACAAGAGTGCCTTCCCTATGGCTGGCCGGGGGCTGAGTGTCCATGAATATAGTATGTGCACACGCACTCCCTCATGCATCCAGCCAACGTGGATGAAATGCTTACTCTGGTGCCAGATACTGTACATTACTTGATTCCATCCTCACAGCAATTCTGGATGCTAAACACTCTTATTATTGTTTAATTTTACAGACTTACAGAGGCTGAACAACTCTCTGTGGCCTCATATGGCATCCACGTCTAGCACAGGCCCATCTGTCTTCAGAGCCCAGATGCCCAACCCCCACACGTGCCTGTTGCACCCCCTAAATGTGCTCGGCAAACTATTGCAGCTACTTGTAATGGCTGACCAGTTACGTCGTTTCAAATGTGTCAGTCCCCATAAAAGTACGAAGTTTGATCCACAGATAGCCAGTGTACCTGGCCAGCCCTGTAGCAGGCCACCCTGGGAGCAGATCCTCCAGCCCCATTCAGGTGACTGTACCCCCAGCCAACGCGGGATGGAGCCTCACAGAGGAGCCCTGAGCCAGCACCGGCCAGCTGGGGGTAGAGTCAGCCTGGGCATGTAGACTTTCCACCCCTCCCTCCCTCAACTTGGCCACATAAGAATGGGCTTTGGGCCTGGAACACTTCCTTATGGAGAGATAAAAGAGCCTGTAGCCTGTACGGGGCTTATCGCCTTGCTTGGGAATATTGTTCTCTGCTTTATGCTCAGTGAATACTTTTTTGTTCTGCTTAGTATAGGCATCCAAGGCCCTTGGGCAAGCTCCCAGTTGTCTGTATCTCAGATTCTGTGGGGGAAAGCTTGGGTCTTGGTACTGCACACAATGTGGGATGTGTGCAGGACTGTCACCCACAGTGGCTGTGGCATGGGTCTGCTGGCCGTAAGGGACGCATGCATAAGGCTGGATCGTGTGCACACATTTCTCCTCTTGCTGTCAGTAAACGCTGTACCACTTGAGCCTAGTGTACAGAATGTCTGTTCTCCGTGACCTTGAATCATGCCCTCATCTCTTCTCTAGGTGGCCTTTATCTGCCTTTTGACCTTAGCTTCACAGCTTGGCTATCTCGTGAACTGTGAAACAGCCAAACCATATCTGAATTCCTGACCTACAAAACTAGTGAGCGATACGCAATAAATGTTTTTTGTTGTTTTAAGCCATTAGGTTTGGGGTAACTTGTTTCATAGCAATAGATAAGTAAGTCACTCCGGGGGAGAATGGCTTCTATATGATGCTGAAACATCCCAGATTACCAAAAGTAAAAGCATTCTGAGAAGGTGAAGACACAAAGTGGAGACCATTCCTTTAGTCTCCATGAAAGAAAGGTGCGGTTCAGCCGTCCCCAGACCTTCACAAGGATGTTGTCCCATGAACTGTCTCGTCTCATCAGTTCTGTAAAGGCATTTTTCTTGGTGACTCCAAACATGTCGAGGTGTCTTTGATAGGCCACTTTCCTTTATGGTCAGAAATTTGGGCAAACATTTATATGCTGACATCATATTGCTATATAATATAGAAAAACAACCTAAAATGTGTAATAATAAGAGAGTGGTAAAATGAATTAGGTTATAGCTATATGATATTATATTTTGTGGATATTGAAGTAATTTTTGAAAATATTTGCACTGAATTGAGGAAATGTCCTTACTATAATATTAAGTGAAAAGGACAGAATATTAAAACATACATATGGTATGATGCTAGTCATAGCATGCGACATATCCTTGCACTTGAAACAGAGTTCCTTAAAGCATATATCATTGATCACAAGAACCTCTACTGAAATTTCGGTCTGTGAAAATGTATTTTTATTCTTTTTACTAGGGATCACCATCTGGTAAGGTTTATCAATATCTCTTGTGGCTCTCACTTCATCATATTTTTTTGCCTCTGATTTGTGAATTTATTTCTCTGGGAAAAATATGAAGATTCAGAAATCAAATTACATTTCATTAGACATTTAACAAAGAGTACTAAAAAAAAAAACACACCTGGGTTACGTTTGGAAAATGTGAAACCTATATCCCTGGTAGAGTCATATAGCACATTTTCATTTAAAAATTGCTCCTTTAACAACTGTTCATCAAGTACTACTTACACTGTGGCCAGATGGTGAGTACATCAGGCTGGATAAGATGCCGTGCCTTTTCCCAACAAGCTGGTGTTTGGGCAGAGAAGCCCGATGAGTAACCAGACAATTATAAACTGTATGAGGAGGTCGGGATCAAAGAAGCATAGGGCGCTCTGGAACTCAAGACATGACTGCTATGCCCTCTGCCTAGCTTAAGCCTATGTTAAAAGATCATGTTGTCCTACTCTTCCCTGTGATTCTTGGTTATAGGCTTTGGCCAAAGGCAATCTGATTCTGATCCCATGGCATTCTAGTGAACCTGTACTAACTCATCTAACTTATTGTTTAATTACCTAGAGGAGTAGAGGAAACCAGGGCTTTCACCAGACTCTGAAAGCTGTTTGCCTGAAAAATGGCGTCTATGCCTCCAGGACCCTCGCAAGAATAGATCTGAATGAAGCCATCACTCAGCCCATCTATGACCAGATTGATCCTGTTTTTGGAGGCATTTTTAGGTAAAGGATTCTTTCTTTTGCTCCTTCACGAACAAACAACTGAAGAGCACTGGGCCAGAGTCTCATCGTTAGAAGAATTTGTGCTTTGGATCTGGAAGTGTAAAGAGTAGCTTGCAACCGGAGGAGGAGAGCTTAGGGTCTGGCAAAACACAAAAGCCTTCTTGGTTGAGTTTCCTTCATTTCTCACGGTGACCTGGAGTGCAGACAGAGTTGTTGCTTTCAGACTAATATTATGATTTCCAGTATTTTTCAAATATCTCATACAAGCAGCAAGAGATATATTTTCTTGTGGATCTGAGCCCCGGGCAGGTTATTTTGGTTGGAGAGTGTGGAGTTAAAGCAAACACACGGCCTTTATAAATTTTCCCGAATGCAAAAAGGCAAAGAGGCTGACCGATGACTCTGTTTGTTTTTGACATACCATGTGCTTGCTCCCTTACTAGCTGTGTGAGCTTCACAGTGCCTGTTCCTTCCTTGACCTTCAGTCCTTTTCTCCATCAACAGAAGCAGACTGTCCTCATCCCCCAGTGCAGGAGCCTGCCCCCAGTCCCCCTCCTTCGCCTCTGGCATTTCGCCACCTGCTCCTACTCAAACCATTTTTCCTTTGCTGGATTCTTACTCATGTTCCCCTGCCCTGCCCCCATCTTCCTTTAAACTCCTTTGGGCTCATGCCATCTGTCTCCCCTATCCTGTTTCAGGTCTATAGCAAAAGCTCCAAATTCCTTAGAACAGCATTCAAAGGGCAGGCATCTGGGTGGCTCAGGCAAGTGTCTGGACTCTTGATTTCAGTTCAGGTTGTGATCTCAGGATTCTGGGATCGAGCCCCATGTTTGGCTCTATGCACAGTAGGGAATCTGTTTGGGATTCTCATTCTCTCTCTCTCTCTCTGTGCCCCTCCCACAGCTCTCTTTTTCTCAAATAAATAAAATCTTTTTAAAAAGATGCAATTCAAGACATTCTACCTGCCTCCAGCTGGCCTTTCCTCCCTCCGCCCACCCTGTTGCTCAGTGCCCGCTCCCGGCTCCAACCAGCCTGGAGGGTTGCAGAGAGCAACTGACAGGTGTGAGGACCTATGCTAAGCACTATGCATGCATGATATCATTAGATCTCTCAATGGCCCTCCCAAGTAGCTTCTGGCCATTTACAAGGAACAAGCTGAGATTCCGAGGACTTGATGTAGTTTTTCCAGGGTCACTCGGCTCAGGGGTAGAGAGCCAGGATTTTAAACCTATGCCCTCTCCTTTATAACCTACTGTTTCTTATTCTAGGGAGATTCTGAAATTTCGTTCATTGTGTTGGCCCCACAGGAAATAACTCCTCCTCCTTTTTACTTTCCCAAATCTTCCGCATCTCTGAAGTCTCTCCCTTTCAAGAGGAAACCCCCTGGCAGCGGGGAGACTGACTTTTGAGGTTGAACAGATCAGTGTCCAAAGTCTGGCTCTGTCACTTACTAGCCATGTGGCTGGGCACACATCAGCAATCGTCTCTGAACCTCAGTTTTCTTGTCTGTAAAATGGGCATCACTACACTGGTTTCATAGGCTTTGATGTCCAGGACCTGGCCCAGCACAGTGCCTGGCACACGGTAGGAACTCCATAACTATTGGTTCTCATCCCCCTGGCTTTAAAGCGAATGAAAGGGGACCAGCTAGTTCCTTCTTTGTTTTAGCCCCATAGTAGCCACTGTTGTTCCTTAACATTTTATTTTGTTTCTTCTATAGAGCTGGAATGCCCACTGGTTCCACTTTGCTGCCTCACATAGAAGCTTTTAAGCACTCCCTGCAGGAGAAAATGATGGAAATTGGAGTAAGAAATGGCTGGAAATATGACAGCTACAAAAAAAATTTCCTGATCCAGGAGGTGTGATTGTCGTAAAGGGGAGAGGGCAGTGAGGTTGGGCAGTGCTTTCTTTCCAGCAGGAGTTTGAACATGTTATGGGCGTCTCCCCCCTTGTTCCCCTGGAGTGCCCAGGTCTGGGCATGTCTCACAGCAGGTGGTCTGGGGCACAAAGCACAGTGGGATGGGGTGGGGAAGAGCGGCCCTGAGACTGCCGCGGGGGGGTGGGGGGTGGGGGGTGGGACACCGGGTGGGCTCTGTGCCTTTTCGAGGCAACCAGCAGGGAATGCTGAGGTTGGAAAGGAGACTCAGTATCTAGGAAGAATCTCCAAAGAATCCTAAGATGTACAAACACTAGAATGCACCTGTAACACTTTCACTAACCTCTATCATTTTTGCCAAAATTAGGAAGTATTATCCAAAGCAGTGAAACTTGAAAGACGTGTCATTTTTCTTGCAGATCATTTTAAAATTCTGAGTAGCCAAGATTCTTCTATGTGACCCATTTTCCTTTAGGCTGTCTTAGTCTGTTCAGGCTGCTGTAACAAAATAGCATAAGCTAGGTAGGTTATAAATAACAGAAATGTATTCCTCACAGGAGGCTGGAGGTGCAAGGTCAAGGTACAGGCAGATTTGGTGCCTGGTGAGAGTCCAGTTCCCAGTTCATAGATGACTGTCTTTTCACTGTCACTTCACATAGTGGAAGAGACAGAGGAATTTGCTAGAATCTCTTCTGTAAGGAGGATAGTCCCAATCCTGGGGGCTCTGTCCTTATGACCTCATCATGTCCCAAAGGCCCCACCTCTTATGCCATCACCTTGAGGATTAGGATTTTAATACATGAATGTTGGGTGACACAGATATTAGGCCCATAGCACAGGCCCAGCCCAAATGACATGGCAACACTAGAGAACGGTCCCGTGCCTCCCCCTTAAGACAAAGCTCCTGCCTATGAGAAGCTCACAGCCTAGTGGAGGAAACGCCACGTGGATGGCCAAGTATAATAGAAGGCAGAGGGGAAAGGTGACCACACGTGGGAGCCCCTGACCTGCTTCTGTGGAAGGATTTGGCAACAATGGCCTTTTTTTTAAAAAAAAATTTTAAAGTATTTCTTTTTTTTTTAAATTAAATTGATTTATTTATTTTCAGAAAAACAGTATTCATTATTTTTTTCACCACACCCAATGCTCCATGCAATCTGTGCCCTCTATAATACCCACCACTTGGTCCCCAACCTCCCACCCCCCCACCACTTCAAACCCCTCAGATTGTTTTTCAGAATCCATAGTCTCTCATGATTCAATGGCCTTTTGTTAATGCGGATTCACAGATAAGCGCCATCCTGGGAGGCCTAGAGGATTACATCCTCAGAAAGAAGAGGAGGATCTATGAATCTCTCACCACTTCTGTTCAGAATGACCTGAAGCCCTGTTATGAAGGTAGGGGTTCCAGAGGGCAACCCATCCACTCCCTCTGGGGTCTTTCTCTCAGCTTCTTCGGCGGCGTCTTCTTCTGCTTTCCCCCTCAAAGCATTTGCTCTCCTGTATCCTTAGTCCTTCTCAGACACTTACTCCATGAACTGAAAACCAAGTGATGGCGAGGGTGTGGGGAGAGGTGATGCATGAGTCATTTTTTATCTGTGTGTTTCCAGTGCTTTCTGACCACCCTTTCTTTGTCAATTTGTCTTGCTTCTCCTGTCCTTGCTGCATCTCTGCTAACTAAACTATAAAACCCCTTATCCGATTCTCATTCTTATGCCCCTGAACTATTTGTAAACCCTTTTTCCAACTCCTTTTCATTTTGGTAGTCCCATTGATTTTTCTGCTGGGGGAGCATTGGAATTGTGTAAACTTCTGCTTAATTCACTCATTAGATTTTCTGAATGATAGTTACCTAAATGTGGAAAGTGTTGATCTTTTTCTACCATGCGATTATTAAACAATTTCCACTGTGTGGAAAATGGTGCTGCATATATGAATTCATGTGTGTATGCGTGTGTGTGTGTGTGTGTGTGTGTGTGGATGTAGACCTCTGTACACTCTGTGTATATATATTTTTTGTTTGCTTACCTTTCTTTCTGATGCTGAAGATGTCTGAGCAAGTCCTTGCTGAGTGTGACCATGGCTATCATTTTTGCCAGAGGCCGCTCAGATCACTGGCAAAAAAGCATGTGAGAGGATGAAAGATGTCCTCAGAAGAGGGGTGGAGCGGCAGGTGGCCGAGGGCATGTTTGAAAGGGCTCAAGAAAGGATGCGGCACCAATTTCAGCTACTGAAGGTATGATACATTCATATTCTGAACTCCAGTCAGGCCCCTTGGGGGAGTCAAAGAAGAGGATACAGAAATGGGAGACGTAGTAAGTCATTCGGGCCCACGTAGAGCCAATGGGTTCTGCAGGCCAGGGCGTGGGGGAGATGGAATTCGTGCCCATGACACCAAAAAAGAAGACCAGCTGGCACTGCACATTGTCCCTTCACTGTGCCCAAATGCACAGGGTCTCTGTGGGGTGTGACTTCAGAAACGCAGCCCCTCCGGCTCTCTCTCACACCCTTCCTCTTCACTGGGTCATCAGGAGAACAACTGTGATACCAGATGGGGGTCCTTACCTCTTGACATACATGAGCTCATTTAACCCCCCCCCCCCAGCAAGCCTGTGAGGTAGGGACTATTGTTGTTCCCATTTTATAGGTAAGAAGACTGAGGCAGAGAGAGAGGGAGATATAGCAATAGGCCCCATAGCTATGAAGTTGCAGCACTAGGATCTGGGACTAGATAACCTGGCTCCAGGGTCTCCCACAATAGCTAATCTCCAGACAGATTTTTCCTTTTTTAAAGAGGGAAATGTCTGGTCTGCATAGCATATCAATCAATCAATGCCAATAAACTATTATAGGTCAGTCAGGTATGACACCGAGCAGAGAATCTAGGTTTGATTCTGTTTATCTCAGAAAACAGTTCCTGACACTTTCCTTGAAACTAAAGCATCTATCAAGTATCCTTGGGCCATCATGTCTGAGTTCTGGTTTTCTTTGCAGACCACAACCTTCCCACGTAATACAAGTTCTTTGTTTTTGTTCAAGCCACTGTTGGCCCCTCCTGGCCATGTGAGTTTCCATGGTCTTCTGCCTCGGTTGGGTCTTAGTTGACCCTCTCTAAATAGCTAAGGAACCTGGCTAGTTGTTTTTTCTATTCACCTCTGAACCAACCTACGTCCTCAAATGTTTCCACCCTGCCTTTGCTCAGCCCTGTGTCCCTGTCCCCCACCCCAATGTACTTTTGGAAAAATACCTTTCTCCACAATATGAAGCATATCATTTCTCTTGGAATAGGCTAAGAGGCATCTCATTTGCCAGTAGCAGTTTACTCTCTGTCATTTAACATATTATCACAGTCTACAAACACATGCAGAAAATTGGCTAAACCCTACAGCACGTGGTCCTCATTGGGTGTATAGAAATTGGCCCTGAAGGAACTCCCCCAAAACAACTCCACTAAAAAAAAAAAAAAAAAAAAAAAAAAAAGTGATTTGTACTTTGACCATGTACAAACGCATCTTAAATGACAGAATGTAGAAAGTTGAAACTGGGCAAGGCCACAGAGCATCCCCATTCCCTGATCTTATGGACAAGGGGGCTGAAGCCCAGACGGCCTACATGACTAGCTCCAGGCTCACAGCTAGACCTGAGACTAGAGCTTAGGGTTCTTGGTCTGATGTGTTGAAGAAAAAAAGCCAGAGTGAGGAGATCCAGCCTTAAAATGAGGCTGTGTGAGGCTAAAGGGAAGAGTCAGGTATTTTTCAAAGGTAGTCAAGAAATGGTTAGAAGAGGGAAAAGGGTTTTCATTGGTTGCAGGACTGAAATAAGAAAGAAGACATTTCTTAGGCAGCCTGGACAGAGCATCAGGAATGTCAAGCGTGGTATGCTGCACAAAGCAGGTACTCAGTAAACATATATCCAGTGACCAAATGAGCAAAATGTTGGTGGTTAGTGACCAGCACTTTCCCTCTTTTTCCATCTCTGTAAATGCTGTTCTCTCCCCCTCCCTCTACCTCCAGGAAGCCTCCTTAGCTCCTGACTCAGTTGGGCAGCACCAGAGGTCCAATCCCCTGTAAGTCTTGATAGGCAGGAAGGAGATGCTGAGACGAGTGGAACCCCCAAAAACGTTGTCCTGATGACTCCTGAGCCATTTGCTGTGTGCTAAGGTGGCCCACTCTTGGAATTGACTTTGATTTTAGCAACCGCAGTCTATACACTCTCCTGTTGCAGGATTAGGTGGGTTCCCTTTCATAATCTGAACTTTCCCTTGGGCTGCGCTATCCTAACAGAATGACCATGTTTTGTTGTACAGAATGGAATCACGGAGAAAGTGAAGGGCAGTATTGCCACCATGCTGACTCTCGCTTCATCCCAGGGGGATGGTCTCTACAAGGAGCTTGCAGGTGAATACATAAAACTTTTGCATAAGCGGTGACCTTGAAGATACCCCCTAGCTGTGGTTGCCCTTTGTAGGATTTAAAGAAGTCAAGTTAGGATGAATTTCCAGGGTATGGGATGGAGAAATTCATGGGTGTCCCACTCTTTGTGGAGGACCCACTTGAGACCACACATTATACTCAGGCTTTGTGTGCAACATCTCATAACGTTCTCATATTAGCCCTCAGAGGGAGATGGTAATGCTCCATTTTGCACATGCAGAAACAGAGACTCAGATAGATAATGTGCCCAAGGATGCATAGCTGGAAAGTGGCTCTGCCACCTCCATACACCCATTCTTTGAAGTAGAGGGCTTCTCATGAAAAGGCTCACTTACTGGTGGTGGTAGAGAAAGGTTTCTCTTCATCTCCCAGGAGACTGGGGATGCATGACCAGCTGCCTATGCCTTGTTGCATGTAATCAAATCTCCTCCTTGCTGTGTGCTCCAACAGACCTCCTGGTATAAACTGGAGAGGGTAAACTAGTGTAAAAAGCAATTGGGAAATTTCTAGCAAAATTAAAAATTCACATATCCTTTGGCCCAGCAATCCTACTTCTGGGATTTTATCCCATGGTATCCTCATACATGTGCAGAATGGCATGTAGACGAAGTTATTCAGGGCAGCGTTGCTTATGATGTCAAACATTGGAAAATTCAAATATCCATCAGTAGAGCACTGGTTGACTTAGGTACACAACAAGTGGAGGACCGTGCAATTGCTAGAAAGAATAAAGTGACTTTTTAAAAAATGCAGAGTAGCAGTATGAAACAATCTCCAAAATATATGGTAAAGTGAAAAAAGGCAAAGTGAAAAACTGTGTGTAATATGTTACCATCTGTGAGGGAAGAAAAGGAAACATATATGTATAGGCATAAAAATTGCCTGAGATACACAAGAAACAGGCCACACTGGCTATCTCTAAGGAGAGGAACCAGGAGCCAGGAGGACAGGGAAGGTGAGAAATTTATTTTGCAATCTATATGTTTTGTGTCTTTTTAAAAATATTTTTATTCTTTTAAAGATTTATTTATTTATTTTAGAAAGAGAAAGAGCATGCATGTATTAGCATGATTGTAGCAGGGGGTAGGAGCAGAGGGAGAAGGAGAGAATCTCCTTCTCTTCTCCACAGTCTCCACTGAGTGTCGATCCTGATGTGGGGCTCAATTCCACCACCCTGAAATCATGACCTTGAGCCAAATCAGGAGTTAGCCACTTTAACTAAGTCACCGAGGCACCCTTCTTTTGTGCCTTTTAAATTTTAAACTGTGGGCACAGTTGCCTGCTGGAAAAAAAAAATTGACCTGTTGTCATTGCTTGTATGTCATTGAGTATGTCACAGTGAAAGCTTTGGCACAGCAAAGGAAACAGTCAACGAAACAAAGAGGCAATCTACAGAATGGGAGAAGGTATTTGCCAATGATGCTATAGACAAAGAGTGATATCCAAGATCTATAAAGAACTTCCCAAAAACAAATAGTTAAGTCAAAAATGGGCAGAAGATGTGAGCAGACACTTCTCCAATGAAGACATACAAATGGCTAATAGACACATGAAAAAAATGTTCATCATCATTAGCCATCAGGAAGACTCAATCAAAACCGCATTGAGATACCACCTTACACCATTAGAATGGCCAAAATTGACAAGGCAAGAAACAACAAACTTTGGAGAAGCTGTGGAGAAAGGGGAACCCTCTTACACTGTTGGTGGGAATGCAAGTTGGTGCCGTCACTTTAGAAAACAGTGTGGAGCTTCCTCAAAAAATTTTTAAAAAGAGCTACCCTACAACTTGGCAATTTCATTACTGGGTATTTTCCCCAAAGATACAGGTGTAGGGAAAAGAAGGGCCATGTGTGCCCCAATATTCATAACAGCAATGTCCATGATAGCCAAACTGTGGAAAGAGTTAAGATGTCCTTCAACAGATGAATGGATAAAGAAGATGTGGTCCATATGCACAGAATATTACTCAGCTATCCGAAGGGATGAATACCCAGCTTTTGCATCAACATGGACAGAACTAGAGAAGATTATGCTAAGTGAAATAAGTCAAGCAGAGAAAGTCAATTATCATATGGTTTCACTTATTTGTGGGACATAACGAAGAGCATGGAGGACATTACGAGAAGAAAGGGAAAAATGAAGGGGCCGGTTGGAGGGGGAGACAAACCATGAGAGACTATGGACTCTGAGAAACAAACTGAGGGTTTTAGAGGGGTGGGGGGATGGGTTGGCTGGGTGATGGGTATTAAGGAGGGCACATATTGCATGGAGCATTGGGTATTATATACAAACAATGAATCATGGAAAACTACATCAAAAACTAATGATGTGCTGTATAGTGACTAACATAACATAATAATAATAATAATAATAATAAAAGAAAGTGGTCAGAGCTATTTCCAGAATAAAAGCCACAGCTGCTGCTTCTAAGCATCTATCTTACACTTCTCTCTTGCTCTGAAACTTACTACTCTCTGTCTCTGGTTGGTGAGAAACACATCTAACCTGTGCCCAATAGTCTCCCAGGAAGGTGATAAAATTCCCTTATACTATACTTTATTGAACTCTCTCATGACCTTCTGACTAGGCCTTCACAGGAAGCGGTTTCAAGATTATAGTCATCCAGTTATGTCTTCTTTAAAGAACTCCTGGGGCTTTTGGGTGGGTCAGTTGGTTAAGTGTCTGGTTTTGGCTCAGGTCATGATCCCAGGGTCCTGGGATCAAACCCCTTGTTAAGTTTCCTGATCCATGGGGAGTCTGCTTCTCCCCCTCCCTCTGCTCCTCTCCCTGCTCTCTCACTCCCTCTCAAATAAATAAACACATACAATCTTTAAAAAAATAATAAAGAACTCCTACTCGCCGAAGGTCTTCCAACTGCCCAGGTCTCACACACACACACAAAAAAAAATGTTCCACTGAATTTGATGTAAATTGTTCCTGCCATAATTTAAGATCATTTCCCTTTCTTTCCATCAACGGCAGATATATACTATGTAGGGTGTCCTGTGCCAGGAGCCAAAGAGGTCTATAACAGCCCCTGCTCTGAGTCTTACCTGCTTGGTAAAACAAGATGTTGTATCATGTAAATTAAAATAGAAGATAGTATGCATTCACTGCACAAGTGATTATAATGACCTCCTAGGTATTGAGTAGTATTCTCGGTGTCGAGAATACTGCAGTGACCAAAAAAGACAAAAATCTCTGCCTTCATGGAGCTTCCAGCCCAGTGGGCAGAAGGTAGGCAATAAGCAGAACAATAAATAAAATATGTGACATGCAAAATGTAGTAAATTCTATGGAGAAGAATAAAGCAGAGAAAGGGGGGAGGGAGGGCTGGGAGTGGGTAATCAAGGAAGGTTTCACTAGGAATGTGACATTTTAAAAAAACCAAAAACCTGACAGAGGGAACACAGTTGGCCACCAGATTATTCAGAAGACAGTGGTTATTCAGCACCAGGATCTTGGGTGAAGTTCCATATAATCTGGATCCTGGAGTAGAGCCTGAAAAGATAGGTTGGATTTATGAAGCAATGAGGAGAAGAGACACTTTCCAGACTCAGGAGCAAGACAGATAGACTCAAGGTTCTAATACCCTTCTTGGTCATGAGTCTCATCACTGGCCAGGCTCAGGGTGGGTGAGTCTGGGTAATGATATGGAACATGTAGAGCCCAGGTGGACTGGAAAAGCATTCAGGAGCAATGCCAGAACCAACCCCAGGACCAGTCTGAAGTGTCCCTCAAAGAGGACCATATTACTCTGAGTTCTCTAGAGAAACAGAACCAATAGGATATGAATACGTGTGGAGAGATAGATAGATAAACAGATGGATAGATAGATATCTTTTAAGAACTTGGCCCATATGAATATGAAGGTTTGCTTAGTCCAAAATCTGATGGGGGATGCCAACAGGCTAGACACACAGGAAAGACTTGATTGAGTTCAAGTACAAAGCAGTTTGCTGTAGAAGAAGGAAGAGCTAA
This sequence comes from Neogale vison, assembly GCF_020171115.1. Classification (NCBI taxonomy): domain Eukaryota; kingdom Metazoa; phylum Chordata; class Mammalia; order Carnivora; family Mustelidae; genus Neogale; species Neogale vison. The sequence goes on along the minus strand of NC_058101.1, from coordinate 151,099,023 downwards.
CGTTGCTGATGAAGTCCAAAGGTGGTCATCTGGAGAATTCCCTCTTGTTTGCAGGAGACCAACATTTGATATGGCTAGACCACCACCTAATTAGAGGAGGCCCACCCATGTTGTGGAGGATGGTCTGCTTTACTCAAGGTCTGCTGATTTAAATGAATATCTTATTCAAAAATATGCTCACAGAAACTTCCAGAATAATGTTTGGCAAAATATCTGGGCACCATAGCCCAGACAAGATGACACCTAAATTTCACCATCGTAAGGATATAATTTCATTGCCATTCATGAGGTGAAAACCCAAGAGGCCAAAACAGAGAAATTCACCTAGAATGAGAACTGCTGAGAGCAGAGGGTCATAGGAAGGAGAGAGAAGCCTGGAGAGGACTTAGGGGAGGTTTATTGTGTGGTGGGGTTTGTATCTCCTTTCACCGAGCTCTTGCGAAGACTTAGTAAAGACCCAGTGATCTCCTGGACCTTTTTATGGGTAGGTTTGTGTTTCTTTGGAGGGTGACCCCTAGGTTGAGATGAGCCTTAAGGTAAGAGCATGAATGCCTAGTTTGATCAGGTTTTTTAGTAAAAGAAAATTGATCAGACTATCTGATCTCTAAGTTCCATCCCAGATATCACAAGTGATGAGATCCTCAGGAGATTTGTTTTCTGTGGACATTTCTGAAAAGGACACTAATTCCTGATGTATGCCTTTTGCTCTTCTGTAGATGTCAAAAGTGAATACAAGGAGATGGAAAAACTACACAGAAGCCTGAAAGAGGTTGCTGAAAATGCGGTGCTGCGGAAAGGCATGCAAGATTTCCTTCTGAGAATGTCCCCAAGCAAAGCTGTTCCCCCCAAAGCCTAAATTTAATTCTCAGGGCTTAGCACCAAGTAGATTAAAAAAAAAAAAAAGTCTGGTGCCAAAGAACCAGAATCACTTCTGTTTTTAAAAATCTAATAAAGAACATCTTCCAATTGTTTGGCCTTTATATAGAATATAAAATGCAAAATATTGTTACTTCTGGCATCAGCTGACTGCTGAGAAACACCATTTCATTTTTATTCAATAGTAAAAAATAATCATCTTGAGTCCCTAACGGAGTTCTAAAATTTTAGGGTCTAGAAACTCATGCTTCAGCAAAGAAAAATACTAAACATTGAAAAATAAATATTATGGAAAAAGGCATTGCATAAGAAAGCCATGGGGCCCCAATTCTATTTCCCATTTTAACACTAATGAGACTTTTGGGTAAGAAGGTAACAGCGTGCCATGGAAGCAACATGTGTTTTAGGGCAGACAGACAAGAAGAGACCCGGCTTTACCACTTCCCAGGGGTGTTATTTAAGATCAGTACTTCTCAAACATTTTAGTAAAAACTTATTGAGAAACCTAAAGAGTTTTTGTTAATGTGGATTGATATTTACTGTATTCATAGACCAATGGAACAGAGTAGAGAGCCCAGAGAGGGACCCTCAACTCTATGGTCAACTAATCTTCGACAAAGCAGAAAAATATATACAGTGGAAAAAAGACAGTCTAGTCTCTTCAATAAATGGTGCTAGGAAAATTAGACAGCTATGTGTAGAAGAATGGAACTTGACCATTCTTTTACACCATACACAAAGATAAACTTGAAATTGATAAAAGATCTCAACGTGAGGCAGGAATCCATTAGAATCCTAGAGGAGAACATAAGAGAACATAACCTCTTTGACATCGGCCACAGCAACTTCTTTCAAGATATTTACTGTATTCAAAATTAAAACTGAGAAAAATAGGAAACAATTATTTACTACCTCATTTAATAAACTTTTTATATATTAATATAAAAACATATAGTTTTTAATATAGTTTTTATGGAAAAACTATATTCAAAAAAATTTAGTGAGAAGAATGACATTATTTACACTTTTGCAAATCTCTTTATTCTCTGGCTTTATAAAAGACAGCTGGATTCTCTTATCTGTTTCTGCCTTGTCACATGTTTTCAGTTGATGTATATGAAGAAAGTACAGATTCACACAGATATAGAGTTAGAATGTGGAAGAGCACTTTGTAGCCTTTTCAAATAATTTCTGGATATTCTTCTTTGATCCAATCTTGACAAAAGATAGTTTCTTAAAGGCTAGTTGCCATATAAAATCTGAAATCATATTGGTGAGCTGTTTGATATTTTATTACATTAAAATATATTTCTAGCTCACAATCTGAATGTATCTTTTACATCCATGATTTTGTGGCATTGGTCATTTTGAAAACATTTGTCCACTGAATTAAGCGGATCTTCCAAATGACATATTTCATTATATAATATACTACAAAATCAGACTTGTTAATATCTCTACCAACTTAATCAGGAAAGTCTTGAAGTATTCTTCAAGAAGCTGTCAAGTTCATGGTAAAGGATACAAGTTTTATAAAAATCTCAATTTTTCCCTTAAAGTTTATCTTATGATTGGCAACAGATATGGTCATTTGCTTTCTTTGAAGTGGGAAGTTCATTTTTGTTTATTTTTGAGAAAATGTCCACCACATAATCAAGTATGATTAACCATAGATTGTCAATTATTATTTCAATTCTAAGTCATGTTTTGTGGGGAAAAAGTCAAGTTCAGCTGACAACTCAATCACACAAGTATTTGCCTTTAAGGTAGTAGAAGTGCCTTAAGTTGTGCTGCCCTTTTTGTTACACGAAATAACAAAACAGCATCTTCTTAAGCATCAATAATTAATGGAACAAATAACTTCTACTCTTTCATCAGGAACATTCTTTTTTTTTTTAAGATTTTATTTATTATTTGACACACACAGAGAGATCACAAATAGACAGAAAGGCAGGCAGAGGGAGAAGTAGGCGCCCTGCCGAGCAGAGAGCCCCATGTGATGCTCTATCCCAGGACCCTGAGATCATGACCTGAGCCAAAGGCAGAGGCTTAACCCACTGAGCCACCCAGCTGCCCCATTAGGAGCATTCTTAAGTGAAATTTGCTTTAAAAAAAAAAAAAAACCAAAAAACTGAAAGTATGCAGTGAAAAAAACAAAAGCTACTAGTATAGTTTGCTGCCATCACCTTGGTTCATGCTAAGGTGTCAGTGGTTTTGTTCAAATTTCACCTTTGTTTTTAAATCTCTAGCACAAGTGTCAACATGGTAAAAACAACAAAGAAACAAACAGCATCTTAATTAATCTTATCATGAAGAAAGCCTCACCTGGGAGACCCAGAGAAGTGTTTTAAGGGCTGCATTTTGAGAACTACTGGATAAATTATTTAAACTATTTGAGCTTCAGGTTATTTATCTGTAAAATGGCGATAATGGTAATACCTACAACAACACTACTAGAGTTGTCACGGAGTTTGAAATTATGCTTACAAAATATTGACATGTGGTACTTAATGGCACTTGATAAGTGGTTATTTTGGGGCAGGATAGAGGTGGCATGGTTTAATGGTAGTTTGTCAGGAGACTTGAGTTTAGATCCCATCTCTGCTTAGTACTAATAAGACCTTTGACAGTTCCTTAACATCTCCAAGATTTCATTTCCTCATATACCAAAGGAAGGAAGTGAAGTAGAAGATTAAAAAGTCTTGGCTGTTTTAATATTCTAGGATTTTAAATCCTTCCACTTTTATTTTAATGTTTTTTGCCTGAGTAAGAAAAAAAAAGTATTCATCCATGTAGGTGGGTCTCACTGGGTCCCAGACCCTTTCCATTTTAAACTTCTAAACACACAGGTTGACTGCAGTTTGTATAGTTTCACTTTTTATTTTTCAAGTGAGGGATGTGGAAGACTTGAACTTTCAGCCATGTAGGAGTAGGAGTAACAGGGACCAGATTTATCTCTGATGTTAAGCTATTAAAAAAACAAACAAAATTTATGAAACAGCAATTTTCAGGTATAGGAAAATAGTATAGGACAATGATCCTTGAAAGCAGGGAAACAAACAAGGTAAGCCCTAAAATTACCCCCTCCTGCTGCCTAGATAGAGTTTCCAGGCCACTATACAGGGAAGGGGAATCTATACAGACAGACAGTCTCCTTGAGTTGAAGAGACAGTGTTCAGAGTATGGGAAGTCCGAGATGGTTAGAATTCATAGGGTGGATTACTGTGTTAAAGAGAGCAATACAGACAGAAAGCTCCAGAGATATGAAGTAGAACTCTCTTGAATCTTTAACTGAATACTGATTAGTACATAAAACTACCAAGAAAGAACCACTGGAAAGAAACAGGCAGAAAAATCCCCAAATCCTATATCAGGTTAGGAGTAGCTAGAGTGGACAAACCTCCTTACACATGGGGCATCAAACAGAGTCCTCAGAAGAATCTTGTCTTAGTAGTGGGTCCACAATAATTCTAGTCCACCCACCTAACAGAGATTAAAAACAAGCCTCAGAAGGATCAAAGTCTGTGATTAACTAAATCCTAGAACAAAATACAAAAACACTTAAAGGAAAAAAAAATTCCAGCACCCAACAACAGAAAATTCACAATATATAATATCCAAACAAAAATTACCAGGCAGGCAAATAAACAGGGAAATATGACCCATAATGAAGAGAAAAATCAATAAAAGAGACCCAGAAATGACACAGGTGATAGAATTAACAGATAAAGATATTAAAATGGCTATCATAAATTTACTCCAAACGCTGAAGAAGATAGAATAAAGCATTAACATAAGGAGAGAAATGGAAAAACTTTAAAAAGACCTAGAGAACTTCTAGAGATTGAAGATTTAATGTTCAGATGGGAATAACAATAGAATAGACACTAAAAAAGAAAATATTACTTTAGAAAAGGTAAATTGATATCTTTGAAGTAATCAATATTAATTAACTTGATGGGAGAAAATTCTTTACAATGTATACATCTGTGAAATTGTATCAAAACATCGTGTTGTAAGATGCTGTAAGATGAACATAAGGGAAAGAAAAAAAAGAGAGTGAGACAGAGAGGGGGAATCAAACCATAAGAGACTTTTAGTGATAGAGAACAAATTGAGGATTGATGGAGAGAGATGAGTGGGAGATGGACTAGATGACTGATGGGTATTAAGGAGGGCACTTGTTGTGATGAACACTGGGTGTTGTATGTAAGTGATGAATCACTAAATTCTACACCTGAAACCAATGTTAACATATATGACAACTAACTGGAATTTAAGTAAAAATTGAAATGAAAACAAAAAATAAAATAAAACTTTGTACACTTCAATTACCTTACAATTTAATTTGTCAATATACTTTACTAAAACTGAAAAAAAGAAAAAATCAGTGAACCTGAAGATAGAGCAACAGAAAAGAGCAAAAATGAAACACAGAGAGTAAAAAAATTTTAAAAATGAAGAGAATATCAATGAACTATAGGACAGCATTGCACAGCCTAAAACATGTATTACTCTTTCTTTTTTTTTTTTTAAAGATTTTATTTATTTATATGACAGAGAGTGAGAGAGCACAAGGAGGGAGCACAGCAGAAGGAGAGGGAGAAGCAGGCTCCCTGTGGAGCAGGGAGTCCAATGCAGGGCTTGATCCCAGAACCCTGGGATCATGACCTGACCTGAAGGTAGATGCTTAACCATCTGAGCCACCCAGGCACCCCCAAAACATGTATTACTAGAATCACAGAGGATAAAAGAGATAGGGACACGTGGAAAAAATATTTGAAAACATAATGACTGAGAATTTTTCAAACCGGGTAAAAACTAAAAACATATATCCAAGATGCTCAATGATCCAAAATGCTCAGTGAATACCAAGCACAAGAAACAGAGGAAAATCACACCAAGACACATTATAATCAAATTGCTGAAAACCGGTGATGAAGAGAAAACCTTAAAATCAGGCAGATTTTAAGAGGAAATATTACATACAGAGGATTAAATATAAGAATGACAGCAGACATTTCTTCGGGATTGCAATCCAGAAAACAAGGAATCTCTTTAAAGAATTGAACAAAACTGTTAACCTAGAATTCTATACTCAGAAGAAAACATTTTTCAAAAGTGAAATGATTCAGACATACAAAAGCTGACAGGATTTATTATGAGAAGACTAGTACTATAAGAAATGTTAAGGAAGTCCTGCAATTGGAAGGATAATGGCACCAAATGAAAATTTTGATCTACATTTAAAAATGCAGAGCACTGGAAATAGTAAATATGTGGGTAAACATAAAAGACTTTTTCTTATTTTTCTTTAATTTCTTTAAAAGAATTAAAATATTGTTTAAAACAAAAATAACAATAAAGTTTATATTATGAGGTTTATATCATGTAGAAGTAAAACATATGACAATAAAACAAAGGCCAGAGGAAATGGTAGTATATTGTTGTTTGAAAAACTCTCAGTTATTATGTTGTACTTAAAGTGATATAATATTACTTGGAGGTAGAGTGTGATAAGTTAAAGATGTATACTAGAAACCATAGAGCAACCACTAGAAACAAGTAGAGACATATCTAATAAACCACTTAAGAAGATAAATGGGAAATTAAAAATACTTAAAATCCTAAATATTCAGAAAAGAAGAAAAAAGAACAAATAACAGAAGATAAAATAGAAAAAAAATAGCCAGATAGTAGATTTAAAACCAACCACATAATCACATTAAGTGTGTATGGTCTAAAACACTAATTAAAAGGCAGAGATTATCAGACTGAATTTTAAAAAACAAGATCCACTGATACATTGTCTACAAGAAACCCTTTAAATGTAAAGACACACGTAGGTTAAAAGTTTTAAAATACATACGTGCAAATCTTAACCTAAAGAGTAGCTGTATTAATATCAGGCAAAGTAAACTTCAGAGCATGGCATATTTCCAGGGATAATGAGAGAAACTATGTGTGACAAACTTGTAAAGTAATCAAGAGGACATACCAACCTTGTTATTCACTTAATAAGAAAGTTTCAAAATACATGGAGCACGAGCTAATAGAACGTAGAGGAAAAATAACCAGATCCACAATTATAGCTGGAAATTTCAACACCTTCTATTGATAACTCAGGAAAAATATAGAAGACTTGAACAACCTATCAACCAACTTTATAAGTGGGTATTTACTGAACACTCTACTCAACAGCATCAGAGTACACATTCATTTCTAGGTCCTTGTAACATTTACCAACATAGACCTGATCCCGAGCCACCAGACAAATCTCAATAAATATAAAAGTATTGAAATCACAGAGTTTATTCTCTGATCCCAGTGGAATTTAAAGAAATCTGTAAAATTACTGAATATTTGGAAAGTAAAGAACATACTTCTACATAACCTTGATGCCAAGTATGGGCTGTTCATTAACATCGTGTTGGACTTAAATTTCTCTTGTCTAAATCTCAGTTTTGCCCAGATGAAATTACCTTGTTATTGTGAGGAGCAATGGCATTAACTCCAGCCAAAGCTTAGAAAGTGAGTCAGAGCTGGCACTGGCAATAGGGCTATATGGTCACTGCCTGAAGGATGTAACCAAGAGCTGACCAGAAGAGGAAATGAGGAGGAAACTGAGGCAGAGCTTTAAGTTCTGGCAGGAGGCATCAGACTGATACAAACACGAATCCAAGAAAGGTCAGAACTGATGCCAAAAGGAAAGGAAAAACTTTAGACACCAAGGGTAGATTCAAGAGGGATACAGGAACCTCAGAATGTAATGGTTTGGGAAGTTAATATTAGGAGGAGAGTGTACTTTTGGATTGTTTCTTGGTGTGATTGCACTAAGGCCCCTGTATGCCCTCCTGTTCTGGGCTGATGGTTTGGAAATTTAATATTAGGAGAAACAGTCTTTCATCGTGTTCCTTAGTCTAGCCCATGAATTCCATCATGGGTTCTAAGTCACAACAGATCCCTGTCCCCAGGAAAGGGTTGAACAGTATGCTATAGACAGAGACAGCAAGGCTGTGTGGTTCAGGGCTGGCCTTAGTTCTAGAGGAGAGGAGGGAAGCAGGTGTGTTGCTCAGAAGACTGTGAGGTGTATAGATGCACTATCATTACTTCTACTGTTATTCTATTATTAGACATTTAGAAGGTGCTATTTTTCCCATTGTAAATAACATTGTAGAGAATATTCTTGTATAGAAATCTTTGTCCCTATCTCTGATTTTTTTCTTGAGAGTAATTTTTGTTAAGATTTATTTATTTATTTGAGAGAGAGAGCATGGGTAAGGGGAGGGGCAGAGGGAGAGAGATAGAATGAGAATCTCAAGCAGATTCTCTGCTGAGTGCAGAGCCTGACATGGGGCTCAGTCTCAAGACCCTGAGATCATGACCTGAGCTGAAATCAAGAGTCAGACACTTAACTGACTGAGGACTCAGCTACTAGCACTACAACTTTTTGGTATGTTTGAAATTTTTTCAGAGTTTAAGGATAAATGGCAAAAAGAAAGTGAACAGTGCCAGATGGTAATGTTAATAACCGGGTCCCATTCTCCTACTACAGAAAAGAATAATATCCATTTTTGGTTAAAGGACAAACATCAGCATCACGGCAGTTCCCATTCTTGCTAGTAAGAATTCTGGAAATTCTGGAAAACGGTTTGAGATTAAAATACTCTTATATTCATATCCAAAACTGTGTGGCCTTGTCCATTACCTGTGAGCAAGCACATTTCTCAAAGCAAATATTATTATTATTGTTACTATTATTATTATTACTATCATTATTTCAACTCAGCACTCCCTTAGCTCATAGGAGGAGAGTGTACTTTTGGATTGTTTCTTGGTGTGATTGCACTAAGGCCCCTGTATGCCCTCCTGTTCTGGGCTGATGTCACTAAAGCCTGAGATAGACTCTGTTCTAATCTATCATCTATCTATCTATCTATCTATCTATCTCTATCATCTATCTATCTATCATCTATATCTATCTATCATCTATATCTATCTATCTATCTATCTATCTATCTACCCTATCTGTCTCAGCTGGGTCATGCCAGCTTCAAGTAGCTTTTTTCCTATCCCCATGTTTCTTCCTTGGGGGCTGTATCCTGCCTGAATGACATTACAATAGTCAAAAATGGTGATTGATTCATTAAAAATGTTAAATTATAGCCAAGTAAGTTCTGATTCATTAAAAATGTTAAATTACAGCCAAGTAAGTTCTGCTTAAGCAAAGAGAAATGAACATTTAGAACAGCATCCAAATTGTAAAAATAAAACATTTTCTGTGCCCAATGACATCAGGGGATGTGTTATGTGTCGAGCACCTCATACCTGATTGCTGAAGGAGGTGTTATTATTATCAAAATATAAAATCAACACTTCCACGTCAAGAAGACCATTGAGAAGAGACCCCTCACTTTCTCTGAAAATGTGGTATCAAACGAAACCAGTGTTATTAATTGACGTTTTGGTCTTTTGTTTCTTTTACATTTCTTTCCCTTCCAATTGAATTACTCACAGTAGGATGAATTTGTGCTGGTTTATTTTCTTCTATCTAAGTATCACATCAAAACTTAGGATATCCCCCCTTCTCCTAAATCTCACAGTCTAATCTGATTAGGGACAAAGAGAAAGTTGATAATGATTCACAAAATCTGGGTAACACTGTAACCTAGATCCCATCAGTGATAAAAAACCACTTTAAATCTCTGTTTTAAACTCTTGCCGCATAGCCTATATAAAAGTTCTTTCACTTATTTTTCACCCTGGAAAAAACATGAGGGCTCTTGCTGCTGGAAAGGGGACAAGTCATATGACCATGATCTTTATCTTTTGGCATCATGTTGGGGGGAAAGGCAGATTTTGCCTCGAGCTAGAAGATAAGAGATGATGGTATGGCTGTATATAGCCGTTAGGAAGAAAGCTGAGGACTGGTGTCTGGGAGACAAGCTCAAGGCAATCGCTTCTCTCTCTCTTTCTCTTTATCTCTCTCTCTCTCCCTCTCTTCCCCTGAAATTTAAACCTATAGTAGGAAAAAGTTTTAAAAGCGTGAATAGTTTAAATTCTGAAACTGTCTGTGTCTTAGAAAGAGTTCAGGATGCAGAAAACATTCCTCCCCAAGCCCCCACTAGGTTGCAGTGGTTGTTAAAAATCTATCCTCGAAGGTTAATTTTAGAGCGATTTTCAGCAGTTGATGGAGAGGGCAGGCCTTGTGTAGGTTTGCACAGAGATTAGAGCTGAGTTGAGGCAGAGGGGAAGGAGAATGCTTTCACTCTCCCACACAGGTATGAAGAGAAGGGGAAGGACCCCCCAACCCCACTCACACTCACACACACACTGATGGCAACTGTATGCAGGGTTTGTCTTTTCTTCTTTCTGTTACCTATTTATCAACTTTATACCTAGTAAACAAGTCTTTATTTTAAATTCTCTCTGTTCTGATGACTGGTGTGGGTTATGGGTCCAGAAAGACTGATTGAGAAGAAAAGGATAACCCGGCGGTGATGTATAGGGTAGAAGAGATGGGTGCTGACCAAAGCACCTAGACACCATGGGTGGATTCAAGCACTCTGGGTACCTGGGAGGCTCAGTCAGTTGAATGTCTGCCTTCAGCTTGGGTCATGATCTCAGGGTCTTGACATTGAGTCGCATATCGGGTTCCTTGGTCAGCAGAGAGCCTGCTTCTCCTGCTTACTGCTCCCCCTGCTTGTGCGCTCTCTCTCTCTCTCTCCCTCTCACAAATAAATAAATAAGAGCTTTCTTTTTCTTTTTTTAAATAGCACTCTGTTTGGCCCATATCTGTGGGTGAGGGTTCCCACTCCCTCAGTGACAGGCATCTTCTTGGAACTTGGAGTTTGTATTCTTCCCCTGCTAGGAAAATCAGTGCTGTCTCTTGAGTTTCCAAGTCTGTTCCCACTGAGGACATGGGGATGAGAAAGGAGGAAACTTAGAATCTTAGGTCAGGAAAGAAGTCCGAGGTGACCCCATTACCTTAGAATCACACCTGGTATCTACAAATAGATGGTTAAGGAGGGGCCATGAATACAGAACTTGCCAACAGCTCTAGGTTTGCAAGAAATGGCCTTCTATAATAGGGATGGGGAGCCTCTTTGACATTGTAACATGACTGTTAGTTAAAAAAAAGAGAAGCCTGGGGCACCTGGGTGGCTCAGTCAGACTCTGAGCCCAGCCCAGGTCATGATCTCAGGGTCCTGGAAGTACAAATATGACCCACATATTTGAAAACAGCCATGCACTTAAGAGATAGCATAAAACTACTTTTTTTTTTTTTTAAGTGTTGCCTTTCTGGGCATAGAGTTTTAAAAATACTGGTAATGGGCTGATAAGCAAAGCATCAAATCAGATCCAGACTGTTGGTTTTCCAACTTTAAAGGAAATCTAATTATGCCTGGAAAAGTGAGCATATACACTCTTTGTTGCAAAATATGCTGCTAATAAAGACCACAGCCATAAGACAGTCCAAAACATTGCGGATTCTTTTCCGGTGGGGAGAACATTTTATGTTTTGTCCACAAATTTCTACTTCCTTCTATCACTTGTTTACATCAAAGTAATTCTTTCCATTTGGAGCTTAGAAATCGCTGTTCTTCATGGAAATGGACTATGATAAGTGCTTAGATATTTAGTTCTTGGTGATTAAGGATCTGGGTCACTATGCATGTTCATGAGTATCTTAGTTTGTGGAAGCTGTTGTAACCAAATACCACAGACAGTGTGGCTGAAACACCAGAGATGTACTTTCTACATTTCTGGAAACTAGAAGTTCAAGAGCAAAGTGTCAGCAGGGTTGGTTTCTTGTAAGACCTCTCTGCTGGGTTTGTAGATGGCCGCCTTCTTCCTGTGTCCTCACATAGTCTACCTCTGTCGGCATGCCCTGGTGTCTTTTGTGGGTCCTAATTTCCTGTTTATATAAGGCTCCCAGTTAGATTGGATTAGGGGCAACCCTAACCTCATTTTAACTTGATTGCCCCTTTAAAAGCACTATCCCCAATTACAGTCACATTCTAAGGCCATGGGGGGAAGGTATTAAGCTTCAGCACATGAATGTGTGTGAGTAGGGCACCATTCAGTCCATAACAATGGGCCAGTCTTCCCAGAACCAAGGGAGGCCCAAGGCACACCTGGTCAAGTCCTCAGATGCTGGCCTCTTGGAGGGGGCTGATCCCACCCTGCAGACGTGTTTTCTTTACCAGTCCCTCCACGAATCTGTGGTCAGCACTGCCTATCTGCTAAATCCAATTAAGGCTGCAATGCATTGGAAGCAGTTCCCCCTCAAAGCAGCTTGCAGTATAGTGGAGATGTGGGGATGACTTTGAGGAAACAGATCCTAAAGAGAGGTCCAAAGAGTTACTGAGTTTGGTGGGGAGAGGAGCATGTGTCTTGTGTCCTAGTCCATCCAGGCTGCTGTAACAATGCCACAGGCTGGCTGGCTTCTAAACAACAGAAATTTATTCCACAGTTCTGGAGGCTAGAAGTCCAAGATCAATGTGCTGGCATATTTAAAGTCTGGTGAGAACCTTCCTCCTGGTTCATAGATGGCTGTCTTCTCACTGTGTCCTCACATGGCAGGAGGGGAAAGGCAGCTCTCTGGGGTTCCTTTTATAAGATCATTGACCCATTCATAAAAGCTCCACCCTCTTGAGCTAATCACCTCCCAAAGACCCCACCTCCTATCTTCATCATGGGGGATTAGGTTTCAACTTATGAATTTTGGGGAACACAAATATGCAGTCTCTAGCCTCCCAGAAGCTGCAGTTTCTTCCTGCAGAGCAATGGCACCAGGAGACAGTAGCTGAGCTGAGCTGCTTCAGATACCAGGGCCTCCCCTCTGCAAAAGGGTCATGCTCCTGATATCAAGAGGGTGAGGAGCCAAAAGGTTGAGCCTTTGTTCAGTCAGGCAGAAACCAAAACAAAAACCTACTCAAGTAAGAGAATGAGAGAGGACGTGAGGTCACAGCTCCCCAGACTTACAGGAGCCTGTCCCACAGATGTCCCCTCTGAGGCAATCTACCTGGAAGGGTAAGTCTTTCCAGATGAACAGATTCATAAAATGCACACATCTTAGCCCCCTGTCCTTCTCCATGTACAATATCCATCCTTTTCCTCTCCAGTGGGGGTTTGGGTCACGTTAAAAATGAGAATATGCTTAGAAGTCTCCACTGGTCCTTCCTAGGTCTGGTGAAATTTTATGTGCACATGCGAGTGACCAGGAAGTCTCTAAGGCAGTTTCTGATTCAGCTGGGGCTGGAGCTGGAGACATTGTCTTTGCAGCAGGCTCCTGGATCTGCTCATGCTGCTGGTCTTTAGACCATCTTTGGGAGCAAAGGTAAAGAGGAAGTCAAGAGCCTTGGGAGCCATTTCTGCCTCTTCTTCCTGGGATGCCTGCACCTGTTACTTCACCTCTTTGGGCTACAATCTCCTCATCTCAAAATGAGCTAATAGTGTGTTGCTAAGCTCTAAGTCCCATCTTGCTCTCATAGCCTAAAAGGCTAACTTGAAGTTTGCCAAGAGGTAGGGCATTGTGTCCTAAATGGCAATGAGACCAGATGAAGAATCAGCAGGTAGCTGGGTTCAACTCCACAGAATGCAAATCCCAGCAAATCTCATGTGAGTGGTACCACCTAGATTTGTACAGTGGAGCAGCCCTGGGACTGCCAGGCAAACCTTCCTGGTTCTGTTTATTCTTTTAACTTTTGAGTGCCCACAAAAGTTCCTTTCCATGTAGACTACATTGGCAATTTTTAAGCGGACTGCTGTATGCTTGGAAGATCAATACTCTTCCAATAGCCCACCCATGGCAGGTCCCCGGACACCCTGAGAAGGGCCTTTCCCTTTCCACCAGATAAGATTAGACAGAAGAGGACATGGTGTCTAGAAGGGGAAGCTTGGGAGTGACTGTGAAGTGCTTTGAAAGTATGCCAAGCTATGCTAGTCATAGGAGACTGCATGCTTGAATGGCTGAACTGAATAATGTAGTGTCACCACCAAACGAATCCAGAAAGCCACCAGGGCTCAGAGAGGCCAAGGGTGTGGGCTTAGCATGTCAGCATCTGGATGCTTGGGCTTCAGCCCCTCAGCAATGTGTTTGTTGTCTCTGGAGCTACTGTCACACACTCTGAAGATCAGATATGCAGTGGAATGGGCTCTCTATGTGCCCAAAGTCAGGGACATGGCTGGATAGAGGACCCTGCAAAGAAGAAAATCTGAACAGATCTTCCTCCCTGGAGGGTGTCCTCTAAAGGATCCCTCTAAAAGGATCTTACAATCAAAACTCACAGTCAGAGAGCAGAAGAGGTGGAAGGGATTCTGATGAATCTCTGATCCAAGATGTACCTGCAAGGGAGGCAGGCTCCAAGGAAGGGTATGGAGGGAGATGGGGCTGGATGAGCTGTGTCTCTCCATCTCCTGTGGCAATAGACAGCGGCCTAAGGAAATGTGACCAAATGGAGAGAAGATTATGCTCACACAGATAAGCCACCTGCTGGCACCCTGGCTTCATCTGGTGACATGCTCATAAAGACCTGGAAAGGGTCTTTCCAGGGTGGAAAAGTTGTAATTGCTCCTGAAAAGTTTTCCTGGCTCAGCTCCTGCCTCTGGCTGAGATCTGGCCATCTTCAGTCTGTGTCCTCAGCAGCTTCCCTCTACCCATTCAAGGGACGGGAAGAGTTTCCAGAGAAAGACAATGAGCTTCACAGTCTGTTCTCGCATGTGCTAAAATTCTGGCGGATGTGGTCTGCCCTGTCAGGGGCACAGGGGCATGTGTGTGGCAGAGAGCCAGGACCTGCTGGGGAAGTGGCAAAAGTTACCCAACAGAGGAAAGGAGAGATGACCTACAGCAAGGATACTCACTCGCCCTTGCCAAAAGCTCATCCTGGTGGATCTTAGGGAGCAGACACTTCATCCCAGACTGTTTTAATTCTAACTCATTGCCTTTAACTTGGATTTGAGGTTCCCATGCGTACGTTTCCATAGGAATTGGGAAAAGGGAAAACTATTGATCTAGGAAAGAATCCATCTTGAGAAATACCCCACGTGTGCACTTGCTTTATAAGGAGAAGCCTGAGGGATGCAGGGAAGGGATCTTCAGTGGGGGCTACTCCCTGTATGCTGGACCTCTGCTGTGCCCCTCCATGGAGCACCCCCAAAGCTGATGAGTAGAGAGGAGTCAGGAATAGTCTGTGGAAATAGTGGCCAGATTATTCTGACCCTTTCTTCTCCTTCTTTCGGATGAGGAAGGTGGAAGGAAATATTTGGCGGCATTTATAGAGTCATGAGCACTGTGGCAGGACTCTACAGAGACTGTCCACAGACTCACCTTGCATCAATATCAGCTCACTGTATTTGTGTACTAACACACTTTATTTGTGTATTAATCACACCATTTATTTGCTATATTCTGATACTTTGACATCTGGGACCTTGCTGACTCTGGAGGGAATAGGCTCCACCCCAATTCCTAGAGATAGTAAAAAACTTGCCTTCTGGTAAGTGTGATGTGTTTTTCAAATGCAAACCTATCAGTCCACAGCGGACATTGCAAACCACCTTCTTTATTGGGTTATCATACTCTGGGCCACTGTCCTCCTCCACTAATCATCCCAGGGCCAGTTACCAGACAACTAGGGAAAGTTCCCAAGCCCCAGATCATGCTGTAATTACTAAAATTAGCCCATCCTAAACCTGATTACCCTGTTTAATTTGTTCCTTCCAAGGAAATCACAACAAAGTCTCTTCCCCACATTTTCCCCTCACTTCCTTTGCCTCCTAACCATCCCTGGTGTTTCCCAGGTGCCCCCGCCCCCGCCATGGTGTGGCATGCTCCTTCTTGAGAGCTCTGAGTAACAAGCTATCTTTTCAGTGGCAATTATGTCCTGATCTGTTGGCCTTAGTGTACTTCAAGTCCACTGATACCTTATATCTTGAAAATTTTCCATTGACATAGAGAAACAAAAAGACTCATGACATTTCTGTGGTCATGATGGAGAAACGTGGGTTGAATTCCAAGAATATAAACATGTTGAGTTATAAGAACCAAGCACAGTTGCTCAGTGACTTGGCATTATCTTGGGGAGAAGGCTGGTGAAGTCACCCAGAGCCTTAGTCCTGAGCTTTTCAGCATATTATCAGTGGCTTTGTTGTAGCGTGTAGCAGGCTTGTCAGATTTGTAAATGACACAAAGCTAGAATTAGCTAATAGTATGGAAGATAGAATCAAATTTCAAAAGAACTGAACAGATTGGAGTAATGAACTGAAGCTAACGAGATTAAATATAACTAGGAATAAATGTAAAGTAGACTCTCACTCAGAATTTGTAAGTCAACTGCGCAAGAACAAGAGGGAGAAAACCTGGTTTAATAGCTCATGTGTAAAGGTGGTTTGGGTGACTTGGTCAACAGTGTGAAGTAGCAGCCAAGAAACATCATTTGGTCTCAGGCTGCAAAGCAAAATCTTGCATCCAAAGCAAAAAGGCAATTGTTTCAAGGTGCTATATTTCCACAGATCTGGGTTCAATGTTGGGTGGTTCATCTCAACAAGGTTTTTGAGAAAGAATATGTTATCTAGAGAAATGTGACCAAAATGGTAAAGAGTCTCAATACAATGCCATATATAAAATGATAAATACAGTTAAAAATTGGTTGAAAAAATCATGGGTGATAAAATCAATGACTTAGTATAAAATTGTATGTGTAAAGAATTATATCAATTAAGTAAATGGGACTTTTGGATAAATATGGTAGATTGAATATAAACAATTATCTCCTCTGCCTTTAGAACCTCACTAAGAAAACCATAAAAGGGTTTTTGATATTTTGTTGTTACTGCTGTTGAACCTGATGCTGACAGTTCAAGAAAATTTAACCCTAAGTTGGGAGTGGGGAAAGCAGAGAGGCTGAGCAACAATCTAATTTGAAACATAATATAATTTTAAAACAGCCCCCAAATGCTTTGACATATCTCTGTCCACTCCCCTTGATCTGGAAGGGCTTGTGACTTCTTCGATCAATAGAGTATAGCAAAAATGATGCTGTCTGACTCCTCCTCCTTCTTCTTTGTTTTAAGAGATAGCAAGAGAGAGCACAAGTGGGGAGGAGAGGGAGAAGCAAGCTTCCTGATGAGCAGGAACCCCCATCTGGGGCTCAATCCCAGGACCTGGAGATCATGACCTGAGCAGAAGGCAGCTGCTTAACCAACTGAGCCACCCAGTCAGGTGCCCCTGACTTGTGAAGTGAATTCATAAAAGGTCATGTCATGCAAACTCTACCTGGTCTTCTTGGAATACTTGCTCTCAGATCCCAGCTGTCATGTTGTGGGAGACCTAAACCACATGAAGAGACCATGTATAGTTGCTCCAGTAGGCAGTCCTGGCTGATCCCATTCTGAAGGTCATCACAGCCCAAATACTAGGTAGATGATGATGAAACCATCCTGGAAATGGGTCTTCCAACCACAGCTGTTTTAGCCTGCAGCCATTTGAGTCACTTCTAGCCATTTGAGTTTGCCCAACTGAAGCTCCAAACATTGCGTAGTAGAAAGAAGCCCTTGCCTAGCCTGTCCATGTTCCCAACCCATGGCACCCAGGAACTTACTAGAATGGGTTTTTGGATGATTTGTTACACAGAAATAGTAATTGGTACACACCATAAAACTCCCCAAAGTCTCAGGAACAGACAGCACCAGGTTCCTCTTGAACTGGGTTGAAGGTGGGGCTTAAAACCAAATGATTTGTTCAGAATAGGCTTATTAAGCATTTCAACTCTCAGCTAGCCTCTCTGACTGCACACTTCTGGGTAACTGTTCCTTCCCCTCTGGAAGATGTCTGGACTGAGGGGCATCAGCCTGGTTATGCCACACTGAAAGCAAGTTGATTAAGTGGACGTACAGAATGCTAAGACCGACTTGCCAGCTGTTTTTCCCCCTTCAGCTCTTAGAAGATTGGCTGCCACTCCTAGACTCCCCAAACAGAAGACTGAAGATGATCAAACAACAAGAAAGAAATCTTAGAGACAAACACTGGGGATTTGCTAGTAGAACAACCCATCTGAAGTCTCTCCATAGTGAAACCCTGAGTTGATCTGCCCATGCCCACAGAGCTTTCAAATAGATTTTCTAGCCCTTCACTCTTAAATATGAAGAGACAACCAATATTTTAGATAAAAAGTCTCTCATGTGAAAGATAAAGACTCATGTGAAAGAGAAAGATAAATAAACAGAATATAAGTAGCTTAGAGGAAATAGAGGCACTTGCTGGGAAAAGAAAATATTCTTTAAATCTGATCCTTAAAAACAGTATCTTCAGGGAGATATAAAGATATTGCATCAATGAGACAAAAAAGTGGTATGATGAAAAAATTATTGCAGAATAAGAAACTCTTGGAAATTAAAAAAAAAATGCTAGCAGGAATTTTTTTAAAAATTAAAAAAGGCTCAAGGAAATCTCCCCAAGAGTAAAACAGGAAAAAAAAATGAGAAGATGGATGCTGGGGGAGAAAAGTTAGGAAAATGAGAGAACATGACCAGGAAGTCCAATATTTAAATAATAGGAGTTTGGGGAAAAGAAAGGGGTGAGGGGGAAGAGAAGGAAAATATGAAGGGAATAATTCAAGAAAATTTCCCAGAAATAAAGAACCCGAGATTCCAGATTGAAAGGTCTCACTGAGTACCCAGGATAAAGGATAAAAACTGACCCATACCAAAACTTACTTTGCAAAAATTTTAAAACAGTGGGGACAGAGGAAATTTCAAATACTTCTAGAGAGGAAAAGAAGGTCCTATATAAAGGTCAGGAATGGGAATAAGTTTTGGACTTCATACTATTGGAAGGCAGAGAACAATGGTAGAATGCCTTCAAAATTTGCAGGCAATCTCAATTAGAATTTTATACCCAGACAAACTATCAGTCAAGGGTAATGGTAAGAGTGTAGAGATACTTTCAGACATGGAAGGTCTCCATAAATGTATCCCACGGTAAATGTGCTCCACCAAAACAGGGAGGTAGATTAAGAAAGAGAAAGGCAGTATAGTAAGAAGACAGAGGCCCTGACCCAAAGCAGAATTAAGGAGAAGCTCCAGGATTAAAGTGAAAGAAAATCTCTGGATAACATCTATGAGCTGGATGTGGAGAGCAATGGGTCCAGTATGAAGCAAATCAGAACATTTAGGGGAGATATCTACAAAAATATAAATTCGAATATCTGATGTATTTGACTATATCTAGAGGAGATGAATGAAAATGGTATAGGGGTTGGGGTGGGGGAAATGGCAGAAGAATTGATGATGGATAAATAGAAAAAGAAGATCATTATAAACTCTAGGGAAAAATTAAATGTTACATAAGAAAATACAGTGCATGGCTTGGTTGTACAATCCTAATAAAGTAAACTAAAAAACAACCTAAAAGAAAGCATGATATAACCGCACCATGAAGATAGGAGAAAGAATGTGTGTTAAATGAGAAATAGAGTCAAAAAAGTTAACTCTTTTCTCCATAGCGGGAAGAGACAATCCATTTAATAAAACAGAACAAAAGTTAAGAAATAGTGGTATAAGTTTATTATTTACAAATGTGGAAATAAATATAAAAAGTAACTGTTTAAAAGTTGAAACAGGTGCCTGTGGTTAAACAGGACGTGGGTATGAGAGGTTAGGAGCTGCTGCTTCCATAATAAGCTTGTAATAAGCTATTTGATATAAAATTATTTGAGAAGATTATTAAAATGTATGCATATCTTGATAAATGTAAAATCTAAATTAGAAACAGAAGAGCTCCATCTTGCACTAATCATGGTATGTATCGTGCTTCAAGAAGGCAGAAAAAGAAAGGAAAATATTTTATCACTGTATATTCTGGGCCTTCATTCTTTTCTTGCCTCTTCCTCTTTCTCTCTTATCCCACTGATCTGTCTTGTTCTCCTCTCCTTTATGTCCATCATTCTTTCTCAATTTTTCCTACAACTTTTTTTCCTTTTTTCTCCTTTTCTCTCCTCCTCGCATAATATGCAGCTGAAATATCTTTATTATTACTACTTATTAAATAAACTGAATATAATGTTTCCTGTTCTTAGTTCTTAATGTGAAGAGCATGCATGGACTTCTCTTTTTCTCCCCCAACTGAAGCAATCTAAGAAGCAATATCGGTGGCAGGTTATTTTCTAGTAAGGTGGAGAAAATTTTTGTGTGAAGGTTCTCCTAGACTTGGGTGAGATATCAAAGGTCACTGGGTCCAACCAGTCCACTAATGTAGGAGACCCTGCTGTGGTTTTTCTTTCTGGCAGACACTACCCAGGCTCTGTTTAAACAACATGACTGGGGGGTTGCAGTCATCAGCCAAGACACCCAGATCCAGATGGCTCTACTGGGAATAAGAGCTTCTATATGTTGAGTGGAAGTCTGCCTCTCTCTCTACTATGATTAAAAAAAAAATCCCAACATGGCTCCTCATAACAGCCTTCAATATATCTGCAAACAGAAATCTTGTCCCCTTGCTTCTCTGGACTAAACACTGTTCTTCCCTGTTGGTTTCTGGATCCTTCATGTCCCTGGTCACCCCCATGGGCAACCTCCAAGCTGGGACTTAGTTTTTCAGCCAGAGGCACCTAGAACTGAACATACTTTACCAGGTATAAGCTCTCCAGTGCAGACTGCAGGAACTTTGTCACCTCCATTTTTCTGCTCACTAAGCTTCTATTAACACAGCCTAAGTTTTGAAATTGTCATTTCTCTCAAGTCTCACATGAACCTCAGTCACCTAAAATCTTAAGTTTCTCTTACATGCCCCTGAGAAACCTGTTGCTTCCTACCTTGTTAGTGAGCAGATGAATTTTTCTAACATTGCTGTCTGTTGTACATTTATTGTGCTAAACCTTTCCTTCGCGGTTTTGGCCCACATTCTCACCCTAGTTTTGAGAAGTTTCTTATGATTCACTTGAATGAACACGTCTGGCTACAAACTGAAAATTGCTCACACATTCAAATTACTTCATCATCCAATTCCCAAACAAAATTTACATCATCTCAGATCCAGGACAGATCCTCTTGGAGCCCCTCACTCTATGACCCGTTACGAGTACACTGGGCCATTAAATTTTATAACAGAAAGAGGTGCGGGCAAGCCCTTCCCTTGGGTCTCTGGCCTGTGCACATGGTGGGAGAGGGCTCTCTAGCCTTGCCGCCTCCAACCTGGACCAGCGTCAGAAAACCTGGGCTGTCTGATGTAATTCATCATCCCCACACCTTCTGGGAAATGAATGAAAATGAGCCGAGCCCATGGAGATGAAGCAGATGGTTGGGTGGGTTCCATGATGCAGGAGGAGCAGGGAACTCCACAAGGCGGAGGCCCTTGTTCCAACTGTCTTAGACTCAGCACCAGCTGTCAGCAGCTGGACGCTAGAGCGAGAACCGCATTATGATGAATACTTCATTTGTCAGGGGCTGTCAACCGTGAAAAATATTAACGGTGGCTAACGTTCGTGAAGTGCTTTGAGTTTTCAACATCCCTCTTCCTTGCAATAACCCTGGAGATGGGAAGGCCGGGAAGCAGTAACCCAGTTTTACAGATGAGGAAAGGATGATTCGAAGATGTCTAGTGATTTGCCTGTACCCGTGATGCTGGGCGTGGGGGGCGGACCCGGGAAGACCAGGCTGGCTGTCCTGCCTGGGAATCCGCTCTCTTCAACACATGGCATCTCTGAAGCCTACTGTCCCCGTCACCAATAAGTAAGTGTTGATCTGTCAGCTGCCTTGGGCCTGTTACTGGGCTCCATGCTAGGGGCGGGGACGTGCAAGAGTATAACACATGAACTCCGACCTCAGTGAGCTCTGAGCAACCTAAAACAGTCTCTTCCGGGACCTGAGCAGATGGAACAGTCTCTGAAAACAATGGTCCTCCAAAGAAGACGAGGCCCAGTGGAGAAGGTGCCAGGTGAGGGACAGAACTTTGTCTGGCCCCGAGGCACGAGCTGTGTTTGAAAGTCCGGGAAGATAGAGCTGGATAGTGGGCAGCGGGTGAAGTCTCGGAAGGTGGGTGTAGAGAAGGGACTGGCCTAAGTGCCAAGAAAGAAGGGGGTGGTGGTCAAAGTGAAAGAAAACAAGACTGAGTGGACAGCCATTGGCCTGGTGCAAAGAGCTGGAACTCACGCTTTGGGTGTCCAGCTCACGGACATTCTGCTCTACACTGCAGGACAGGATGATGAGGACAAGTGCGACAAGGTCCCTCCCTCGGGAAGGTGACAGGCAGGATTGTAATATTGTCCTTTCAGGAAATGGCTTCTCCCCACACTTCAGTAGCATAAGACATCTTCCACTGATTGGCACTCAGAGGAAAGGCCTTCCAGTTTTCTTAAAATTTGTTTTTGTTTAAATTGTAAACAAGTCACCTGACTACCTTAGCTCAGAACTTCCTTCAGTGCATCCTATGGAATACTAGCCCTGTTCTCTGTGTTCAGTTAAAAATGGAAAAGCCTTAAGACTACATTCCCCCTGCCCCTACCTTTGTAGAGAGTCACCATGCTCAATAGCGTTTTAAAGGCTCTGATAAGTCCTGTAAACAAGGAACACCTTTTGCTTTGACCAGAGAATCCTTTTTCAGGACCCTCCTAGGAACATCTTATGATACTTGTAGGCTCATACTATCATCTAATTTATCCCATCTGATCCTCACAACTACCCTGTGATAAGAGATGATTATCTTTAGGTCTACAGAGAATATTGAGACCAAGAAGTCTGGTGATTGCCCAAGGACATGCAACCAGGAATGGTCAGATTAGAGTTTAGACTTGACACTATAAATCTAGGTCATTGTCCCTAATTCAGCCTTACAAAGTCTGAGCCATTTTTTTTTTAAGATTTTATTTATTTATTTGACAGACAGAGATCACACGTAGGCAGAGAGGCAGGCGGGGGGGTGGGGAGGAGCAGGCTCCTTGCTGAGCAGAGAGCCCAGTGGGGGGCTCTATCCCAGAACCCTGGGATATGAGCTGAGCAGAAGGCAGAAGCTTAACCCACTGAGCCACGCAGGTGCCCTGAGCCATTTTTTAAGAGGTTATTATATTTTTTCTAATTAATAGAGTATGCATAATTATTTTGTGGGGGAAGATATAGGAAGTTCTAGAGGAGGAACTAAAAATCACCAAAAATGACTTCAGGCCGATCAGGCGTAGACTCTCCCAGAGGTTTGGGCTGTTTTTTCACTTGGAAGCCCTATTCTTTGGATCTGTCTTCACTCCCTCACATTTAGCTCTTATTGGCAGAGGGCAGGAGGTTGCTGTCTGGGGTGATTAGTGGGTTTCAGTTGAGACCAGATGAGCGATTTCAGAAAAACAATAAGATGGCAAGTCAGAAGGCATACAAAATGTTATAAAGTCACAAAAGCCAAATTCTGATATCATTTTGTGTGTATCATAACCGTTTTTTACCAAAACTATCTCCTTAAAAAGCCCTAAGTTGATGAGATTCATTGTATCATTAAATAGTAGTTACTTTGAAAAAAATAGGCAACTCCAAATTCTGGGTTTTGAGAGATGACATAGTTGTCACCAGGATATTCTGCAAAGCTGAACAACAGAAAAAGATGAACAGTGGTTTGTGAACAATGGACAAAAACTGTTTTTGAAATATTTATACTTCACATACATTGCATTAAAAACTAAAGAAAAAGAAAATGCTAAAGACAAAAATTAAGAATATATGTTTTGGGGATACCTGGGTGTCTCAGTCAGTTAAGCATCTGCCCTTGGCTCAGGTCATGATCTCAAGGTCTGGGGATCGAGCACCATGTCTGGCTCTCTGCTCAGTGGGGAGCCTGCTTTTCCCTGACCCTCTGCCTCTAACTCCCCTTGCCAGTGCTCGCTCTCTCTCTGTCCAATAAATAAATAAAATCTTTTTTAAAAAAAGAATATATGTTAAAAAAATTATATATATATATATATATATATATATATATATATATATATATATGTTTTATGGAGCGGGCCACAAATCCACAAACAAAGAAACAGCAATGTCACGAGACAGTCAAGTTTGTAGAGACAGAAAGCAGACTGGGGGCTGCCAGCGGCCAGGAGGTGGGGGAATTGGGGAGTTAGTGTTCAGTGGGTAGTTAGTGAGTGAGTAGTTAGTTCAGTTAGTGTAGTTCTGTAAGATGAAAAGAATTCTGCAGTTGGGTGGGAATGGTGGTTGTACACAGTGTCAACGTGTTTCTAAGCTATACTCTTAAAAATGGTTAGGGTGGTCTATTTTATGTCATTTGTACTTTAGTACAACTCAAAATGTTTAGAAATTAAAGAAATAGCAAACTAGAGTGAAGATATAACATAATAACATTTGTGTGCCCTGGGAGAAGAGGGAGTCACATAGAAAGAGCAGCAGCCTGGGTTTCTAGCTCTACTCAGAATAAGACTCGGGCTCTGTGGCTCTTTGCCTTCATCTGAATTTTCTGTTCTCCAGCCACACAGGCCTCCTGTCTGCCCCTCTAGAATGTCCACTGTGTTTCCATACTGGGACCTTAGAACTGCCTTATTCCCAGGACCTAGGGTTCACTTTCCACAGATATTCAGCCAACAAATATTTATTGAGCACTTAGTATGCACCAGCCACTGTTCCAGGCCTTTGGGAGGCGTAAGTGAGCTGCCTTTATGGAGCTGATCTTCTACAGACCATAAATAATACATTAGTGATCACTGGCAAGCTAGCGAACTACATAGTAAGTTAAGTCAATGAGGGTGATGGAAAAGAAAAAGAAAGTGTAACAGGGTAAGGAGAATCATCTGTGCTCAGGGGTAGATAGCAATTTGAAACTGGACCACTACGTTTAGCTTCCCTGAGAAGGTGACATTGGAGAAACCGGCTGGAGGGATGCAAAGGAGTGAGACTTGCAAACATCTGGGGGAGTCATTCCAGGCCCACGGAAATTTACCAGGCAGAGATTGGTTGGTGTCCATGGAGAGGCACAGAGAGCAGGAATTACAGACTCCGACTTCAGGTAAAAAATATTAGAGTGACTAGGCCACTAGTCTGACTCTGACGGACTCTGACCCCTGGGCCAGATGCTGAAGGATGGGCTCTGGGTCTAATTCATGTTCGTAAGAAGATTTGGAATACACTGCCTAAAGGTACACAACAGATGTTTGTTGAATGAATAATGGAATGTATGGAAGCATTCCTTGCAGATGTAGATGCTCTGGAGGTCAAGGACAGTTGTGGATGTTGTGTCCAGGAGCCCAGCATTGTGCCATTCAGGTTCAACACTGCTCAGTTCCTCCCTACGGAGACAGGGGATGATAACTCCCTCCCCACCTCCACCCTAGAAAGTTACTAGGTCAATCAAGTGAAATCATTCAAAGACTGCAGGAAAATTGAGCATATGGACTGTGTTCTGGTGGGCCTGACTGTGTTCCGGTGGGCCTGACTGGCTTCCACACTTCCAGAGTCAGAAGTGTGTCCAACTCTCCTTCAATGCAATCACATTTTCATAATACTTTCTGGGGGGAAAATGCCTATTATAAATGCCTTCTGTGACTGAATGGAAACAAAACAGTTTTGGGGCCATTCTGATTTTAGGTGACAAGGAGGTGTCATTTGAGCTACCACCTGTCTGAAGGACTCTCAGCCATTAGAAAACTTGGCCTGCGGGTCATTCTTGTACTTCACTATCAAATGTGCCCTTGCTTGTTTGGGTGGCTGTACTCAGAGTAGACAAAAGATCGGAAACAGCCCAAATGCTCTTCAACAGGGGAATAAGCAAATTGTGGTCTATGGAATATTACTCAGCACAAAATAAAAATCAAGGAAGGAACCACTGTATATGCAACAACATGGACAGATCTTACCACTATAAGAAGTGCAGTGAACCAGAAACAAAAGACAGAAATGGCCCTTTGCCTGAAGCTACAGGGTTTAAAAGGTTAAGCTTTGCTCCTCCTGAAATGCTACAGTTTAACGGTTCTGTGCCTACCTGTGGGTCTCATGGGCAGACACCAGACTCTGCCATTTGTGTATCATTGATTATCAGTGGCAAGGAGAGGCTCAGCCAATAGCTGGGACTGCATTTGGGTCCCCCTCCTGGCCTCCCTCCAAGCAAGGGCACACCAGTGTGGGAGTATTAAAAAATATTCTTTGTTTTAGGTGAAGGAGGACATCACCGAGGTCTTACTAACCCACAGGCATTTCTTGCCAATAGGCACATCCCCACATCAAAGATCAGTGGACAGAACGTGTTGAGCACAGTTCCAGCTGTTTTTAAGATTGCATTCCTAGGGAGGTTTGCGAATTGATGGGTAACCAAAGGATACTTTTTCATGGTTAGCGTACTGAAACATTGCCTAGGGCAGAATCCAGCTCTGATGCTCTATGCTGTTTGACCTTGGACAAGTTACTAAGTGTCTCTGTCTCTACAAGTGGGAATAATAACAGGACCTACCTCACAGGGTTAATATATGGAAAGCCCTCTGAATGGCCTAACACATGGTATAGACTCTAAAGTGTTTTCTTCCACTTCCTGCCTCTCCCTTTCCCCTACCCTTAGCTCCCCCCCTCCTCCTCCTTCTCTCTGCTCCTCCATCTCATCCCCTAGCTATTTTATTATTATTCTATTCCTGTGTTTTCCCTCTGTGAAACGGAGCCTCAAATCAGAGCTGCCTCCCAGAGATGGTCGGAAGGTTCAGTCACTAAAAATGATGAGGACATTTCTGACTCAGTTGTGGGTTGGCAGCTGCACTGTGGGGAAGGCTGAGCCTCGGCAAACTGCCCTCTTGTACGAGGTCTGACCTTCTAGTATCGAGACTGAATTTTTAACCAATCAATGGAGGGGGGTGTCTTTGTGACCATTTCCTTTAGAGCTCTATCCTCGGGGTGGGGAGGGGGGTGGTGGTGGAAGGGAGTTGGGGTGTGGGTGCCTTGTAAATTGATAGTGCTGGCCAGTGGCTCAAACTATTTTTGCAATTTTCCTGACACCTCTCCCTATCGCCACCCCAATCTGAATGTAATTACTCTCTTAACATTTTGGAGAGACTGCCTCTTGAAAATGTTTTCGGTCCTGCTTAGATTTACAGTTATTTGTGCCTGAGGGCCCCCTCTTCCAGGATTGCAACCCCCTTGAGGTCAGGGAGCCCTTCTTACTCCTGTATCCCCAAGTCCTTGTGCAGTGTCACCGCTCCCTAAGTGCTGGCTTTGTTACCGAGGTGCCTTGAGACTGTCTTTGCGGAGTTCCTGCGGCACTCACAGAACACTCTTCTGCAGAGCTCCAGTGTGGCCAGTCTGTGTCTTTTGCGGGTGGATGTGACCACAGAAAAATACATAAATTCATTCTAAGCCAAGTTTGGTGAATGAATTGAGCAATGCAAATTCGGTCCTATAAATAAGTTTGTAAGACTGGTTTCTTGCGTGGCTCCTGAGCCAGGTCTAGCTGCCATTCCTGTAGAAGCTTTCCAAAAATTCTTCTGTGTCAGGTTTTAGGTGAGGAGTGCGGAGTCCTTAGCGGAGGCGGATTTCCCGGCTCTGGACTGGGGCGGGAGGACGGCGGGGCTGCAATGCCGAGATTGGCCACCAGAGGGGGGATGTGTTCCAGACCCCAGGGGAGCTTCCGCGACTGCTCCCAGAACTTTGTATTTATAAAGACCGGCGGCGGCCCAAGCAGCGGCAGTTCCCATCTCAGTCAGCATCTAGAACGGCCGCTGGTGCCTCCACAGAACACCTCCTGAGCGCTGCCTGTGGCTGACTGAGGCGAGGCACCAACAACACAGGGACTCCCCAACCACAGGCCTGACTCAGGCCCCAGGGTTGAGTCTTGCCTCCTGCCCTGACCCTCCTGGAGAAGTGACCCCTGAGACAAGTGACTGAGCACCGGGGCAGCCTCTTTCTATGCCTCCGTCTGGCTTTGGCTGGCTGTGGGGACGAGCTGTGCGGGGCTACCTGGGTCTCAGTGCAGTGACAGCGGCCAGCTCTTCAGTCACCATGGCGAATGCTGGGAACTGAGCAGACCCGCACTTCTGCGGCCTCCTCGGGCGGCGCTCAGGTGAGTATTGGCACTAACTCTGTCCTGGCACCTGAGCCTAGTGTCCCAGAGGCAGGGTCCCCCAGCTGTGGGGGACCTGGATGTGGCCGTTGGAGCAGGGTGCTGCGTGCAGGCATCTCAGGATGTGCAGCCCAAGGTCGCATGGGCAGGTGGAAGGTTCCAGCTGTGGGCCTGTGGGGATGCAGCCTGTGTGAGCCTGGATTTGCAGACGCCATTGTTTTAGTGGCAACTCTGCCTGGTCGGTGTCACATCTTGGAGCCTATGGCAGGAGCCGACTGTGCGGCTAAGTGTGTGAAGTGTGTGTGCATTGTGCGTGCCACTGGTGGGACGTGTGAAGGGAGAGCTTAACATCTGCACCTTTCCAGCTTTGGGTTCTCATTTAGGGGAACTGTTAGTGGAGAGGGCCCCCTGATTTTTACTTGGTTTTGGTGAGTTTGAAGCTATGCCATTCAAAGAGAAGATGCGAGCCCAGCAGAGTCAGATGCTGGAACCCAGACACCCTGTCTCTGCAGCAACAGGTGAGGTTCATGCCACCTTCAGCAGGAAGAATCAATCGAACCCTTCTGCTCCCCAAGAGTGACTTGCCCCAAGGAAGGGTCTAGATTTCGCTCTGGTCCATATTCGTGATTGTTGTTTGCAAAGGGAACCCCAAAGAGCACTGTTTTGGGGCCTGACTGGCAGGAGGGAAGCCTCAGGAACTTAGAGACCATGCCCCTCTCCCCTCACTAACTACTTGGCAGGATCAGAAGATGCCAGGGTTGGGGGTGGGGGGGGTGTCTTTCTCTCCGGACTCCCAGCTCCAACTTGCTGTGGACCCTTGCTCGTAAAGCCCTTCCCTGTGCACTATTCCACCGGAGGCTAGAAATAGCTGAGTGGCTGGCATATGCGCTTCTCCCCTTCCCAGAGGTGATGACCTGAGGCTGAATGAGCTCAGCAGATTGGGCCAGGTTCCCGAGGAGTAGGAAGGGACTCCAGGACAGGACCCCGTATCCTCTGAGCACCACGCCCACCCCACCCAGACCTGATGGGGTGAAGCTATGGATGTCTATGTAGCATCACGACATCCCTAAGAGGGCAGTAAGGTGTCCCGTCCCTGGGGGAGAAAGGCCCCATCCTTTGACTTGAAACACAAAATTCCAAGATCCTCGAGATTTCTCCTTATATTACTTTGGCATCCACACCCTGCTCATGTTTCTACTGTCCTGGTCCCCTCCCTTCCTGCTCTCAGATCCTTTCCTTGGCCCCAGGGCTCCCACTGACCCTCTTCACTGCCTGGTTTGGAACCCGTAAAGGTGGCTCCTGAGATGGACAAATACATGCTTTCTGGACGAAACAGCCCTGTGGCTGGGTCCGTGCCCTGGGTGGGATGCCTTTCCCTGGTGCCTCACCCTTGCCTGACATCATTGGCTCTTGCCTCTTGGGGCCTGGGTTGGCTTATCTTTAAAGCGGGAGCAACACACTGATGCTCCCTGACCCCCTAACAGGGGTCCGGGGTGGGGGGGCGGAGAGATCCCAGATGACAACGGGGCATGAGCACACGCAAGGCGTACACATCGTCTCTATTATCACCACACTTGGCAGTGAGTTTGCACCTTGCTTGAGAGCACAAACTTGGCCGCAAAGGCAGTATGACCAATGATCGAAGGGTTCAAATTCCTGTCCCTCATTTCCCAAGAAAGAAAAATAGCTCAAAATAAAACCTGGGGCAGACAGAACATTCTTAGGTTTCCTTCCCAAGTAACAAACATTAGCAGAGCTGGCCGAACACTTCCAATCTCATCTCACTCACATCTGGCCTCTGCTCGGCCCGGGGCCTCTCTTCTCAACAGGCTCCCCAGGGCTCCTGCTCCACCAGCCCAGGGGTGGGGAGAGGGGTAGAGAAGGGGCCGCCCTATAGACACATTCCAGATAAGGAGCCGTGCATTCCAACTGTGGCCCAGGAGCTAATCAGCAGAGGGGAAGGTAGAAATGAAGATGGGGCTAACATGGCCCGAGCTCATCTCCATACCCCCACCGCCATCATGGCAGCACCCCACTGAGCAGACCTCTGGGCAGCAGCGCCTGTTGCCTTTGGCAGAGAGAGGATTATCGCTTGCAGAGGAGACACTGGCCTCCTGCTTTGCAGCTCCCCAGACCGGAGGGAGGGGTGCAGCACTTAGTGCTTATGAAACAAGGGAGGGTCCCCTGCAGCTTAGCAGCAGCGGAGTTGCTCAGGGGGCCCCACCTAGAGGCTCACAGTGGGTGGAGAACTTGGATGGAGCACGGGTGTTGGGAGGTTAGCAAACCGGACATAACTGCAGCACAGAGAAGCTGGGTGGGAGAGGTTTGGGGGCTCCAGGGAACCCCTGGGGCAGGGAGGGGAGATCCTGGCAGAGCTGCGAGCTCCCGCTGCCCCCGTCTCCTGCAGGCTGGAAGAAAAGGCCCACAGAGGCTGTGAACACCCTGCCCGCCCGTGCGTGAGTGTGCGCATGTGCACATCCGTGCAACCCATGCAGCATCTCCTTACTTGAAGAAGCCCCTGTCCGTCCTTCCTGGGCCATCGGAAGGACAGTTGTATGGCAGCTGGCCCGGTCTGACCTCTTCTCAGCCCTGAAGTCAGAGGTCTCTGGAGACAAACGTCAAGCCATGAAAATAAGGGGTTTAGGTTTGACTGCCTGCCAGAGCGGTTCAGCCAGGCTCCTCTTTGATTATCCGTGTTTACTGACACGATGCCGATGCTTCCTGTCCCACTGCCTCCAAAGAGGAACCGACTGGCTGCTCCCTTCAGGCATTGTGCCCCCCCCATGCCACCTGCTAGGTCCCTGTCATCTTTTCTCAAGCAATAGACCCCTGGCTCCGCTCTCTGGGCCTCAGAGTTGAATTTGCTCCACACCAGTCCTGGGACCCATTCATCCTCCCAGCAGCTTTTATCTTCCAAAGAATTTGCTCTTAAAAATGGATTTTTGGTTCAATATCCAGAGAGTCCAAGAGCATCAGGACCAAAGGTCAAGCTAAACTTATGGCTGGAACAGAGCTGAAATTAGAAAGTAATTTGTCAAATCACTGAGCATATATGGAAAAAAAAAGAGAGTAGCAAGTGTTTTATGTTAAATAAACACTTTTTAATTTGGCTCCCAGAGTAGGTTTTTCTTATTACACAAAGAATGCAAACACGTTGTAGAAAACCCAGAATATCCAGCAAACAAAATTAAGCACAAAATCCCCACAATCCCCACCAGAGTCTTCTGATACAGAACAACCCGGAACATCTCCAAATACAATCTTTCTTGTCACCTACACAGGACACGTGTATATATTACAAAATGGGATGGCATTGTATACGCTCCAGAAATGGTGCTGGTTTACTTCAAATCGGATGCCATTCTCCAGAGTCCATGGGTACATTCCTAGAACACCATGGGGTAGACTCTGAGCCCCAGTGACCTGGCTTCAGGAGCCCATGCAGACCCTGGCCCCTCCCCGGGTCTCAGGCTGCCCAGGTCTTAGTGTCCGGGGGACTCCCCCAAGGCCGCCTGCTCCTCGGGCTTGCCTGGGAGACGAATCCCTGCTGTGGTCCCACTGCAGCAGCTCCAGCACCCCAAAGTGGGAGCAGCACCCCAGCTCCTTTGGAACATGCCAGACTGGTCACACATTTGCAACACAGAACAGGAGCCCAAGTCTCTCTAATGTGCTCAAATTTCCAGAGTCTAGGAGATCACTCCACGGGGTTAAGAGGCCCCTCCAGGCCCTACCGAGCATGGCCCTCAGGGCCCCTCTGGCTCAGGTTCTGGCCCCAACCAAGGGCTGTTGAGACCAATGGATGGATCCAGTGATCAGAAAGGTCCAAAGGGCCTCAGCCTTCCCAAGCACCGAGGAAGCTGGGCAGAGACTTGGGATCCTGAGGACCTGGTAGATGGTACCCGTCCATGAGGGACTACTGGTGTTCAGGCTCAGAATCTTGGGGATGGGTGGTGCCTTGCTCGGTGTGTTCATTTCTGTCTGCCTATAGTTTATTCTCTCTCTCCCCGCCCCCTTCCTCCCTCTACTCTCCCTTCGCTGTCCTTCCTGCTGCTGCTGCAGATCAGAATGGAGAACAAAGCCATGTACCTGCACACGGTGAGCGACCGGGACAACAGCTCCATCTTTGAGGAGCCCTTTGATGGCAGGAGCCTGTCCAAGCTAAACCTGTGTGAGGACGGTGAGTGCATCTGGCTTCATCTTACACTGCAAGCCCTGCCCTGCCCCCATACCCAAACCTGTCATTGCTCCAGGGCAGCAATGACTCCCCCCATCCCCACAAGTCTAATACTTCCTATGTGGAAATTCATGCTTTGAAATGTCTTTTAATTGACACATCTCTACATATCTTTGTGACCTGCAAGATGTGTATCCATTTCACAGGTGAGCTGGTAGGGCTGGTGTTTAAGGATTATAGAGGCTGTCAGTAACAGAGGCATTCCAGCACTGAGTCTCCTGACTCCTAGGGCAGACTTTTTGCCTCTTTGGCTTCCTCTCCTCTGAGTGGGTCAGGCTGGGGTCAGGCAAAGGCTTCTGAGTTAGCGAGCCCAGACCTCAGGTGAGGAGCCCCCAGTCCATTTCCCAAAGCATCTGTGAGGAGAGAGCATACCTCGTCAAGGTGCTCAGCCTCCCTCTAGGTCTGTGGGTCCAGATCAGGCCCACAGGAGGGAGTTCCCCATGCAGTGACCCACTGCATCTGTGGGAAATGGTTATTTGCTAAAACTGAAAATTCAACGGATGCTTCCTCCAAAGAAGCCCAAAGCACCTTGCCAGCAGACGGAATCCTGTATACCCAGGACCAAGCTTGACACTTAGTAGGTGCTTAATAAATGCTTGCTACATCAATAGACACACTCCTTTGTGCAGTGAGCACAGGGGAGGACAGCATTGTTCCCACTTCAAAGCTAAATAGAATGAAGTTTACAGAAGAGTCTCATAAAGACTTATGGCCAATTAGGTAGAGACAAGCTGTCATAGAGTTCTCCAGAGAAATGGAACCAAGGGGATATATATGTATATACAAAGTTTTATTATGAGGAATTGGCTTACATGATTATGGAAGCTGAGGAGCCTCACAATCTCCAACTTCAGACTGGAGACCCAGGAAAGTGGGCAGTATTATTTGATCTGTGTCAGAAGGCCCGAGAACCAGAGGAGCAAATGGTGTAAACTGCAGTTTGAGGGCTGGAGAAGATGAGAGGCTATGTCCCAACTCTGTGGGCAGGCAGGAGGCAAAAAGCAAATTGCTCTGCCTTTTGCTCTCTAAAGGCCCTCAACTGATTGGATGTGGCCCACTCCCACTGGGGAGGGCAATCTGCTCTACTGAGCCCACCAAGTCAAATGCTAATCTCATCTGGGAACACCCAGAAATGATGTTTCACCTGGCCCCTGTAACCAGTCGAGTTGACAGGAATTAACCACTACGCAGGCCTTTATTCAAGGCTCTTTCAAACACCATGTTTTCTCTCCACTCTGCTAGCTGCCTTTGTCTCAAAATTACTCAAAGACAGAAACATCTCCCCATCCTGCTGTAACCCTGTCTCCTCCTAAAAGGCACCAAGTGCTGGAAGGGAAGTTGGGTAGCTCAGAGATGCAGGGATCAGGGAGAGTCTCAGCAGGGAGAGGAGACAAGCTTTGGGCTCATGACCGATAAGCCCCCACAGCCTGCCCTAGTAAACTGCCCACCACTGTAGCTCTTCTTCTGAATTCCGTTCAACAAACATATTTTGAGGATCTTCAATGTGTCAAGCCACGGGTGGGATGCCAAGGATGCTCTAAAGCGAAATCGAACCATCCTTGCCCTCCAAGGGCTATGATCTCAGCGGAAGGGACTGGCCTGGGGACAACTATCCATAACATAAAGTAGGCAAAAATATGTGTCAGCATGGTAGTCCCCCCCCCTTTATCTGTGGTTTTGCTCTCCACAGTCTGTTCTCCACACCAAACTGTGGTCTGGAAGCAGATGACCCTCCTTCTGACCTATTACCAGAAGGCCAGTCACAGCCTAATGCCATCACGGTGCCTTATGTCATTCACCTCTCTTCATCTCATCACACAGCCATTTTAGCCTCATCACAAGAAGATGGGTGAGTGCAGTGTAATAAGATATACTGATGGAGAGAGAGAGAGCACATTCACATAACTTACTACAGCATACTGTTATGAATGTTCTATTTATTATTATTGTTGTGAATCTCCTGCTATGCCTGACCTGGAAATTAAACTTTATCACAGTGTGTGTATATAGGAAAAAAACAGACTACATACAGGGTTTGGTACTCTTGGTGGTTTCGGGCATCCACTGGGAGTCTTGGGAGTATCCCCCATGGATAAGGAGGGCACTTGGGTACTGAAGTTAGGAGAGGTCTTTCCAGAAAAGGCTTTAAAGACTGAACACAATTTTGTAAGAGAAGAGGAGGGTGGGGAAGGGAGCCACCAGCTGTGTCACATCAAGCCAGGTCAGTGTTTCTGTCAGGTTCCTGTCTTCTAGGAAGGCCGGGTCGTTGGCCAGTGCTCAGCACTCCTCCATCGGCATAGACCAAGCTGGTTTTCGTATCCTTGATCCTGCCTACTCCCTACCAGCCCCTCAGGAAAGAGGACTGGATTGGCAAGGAAGAACTGGGGTACAGCACAGTCGGGGAGTCTGGAGGACTATTAGGGCCAGCCTGGGGTGCCAGTTGGGGCAGGGCAGGGACCCCAGGGCAGAGAGAGGCCAAGAGTTCGAAGCATCACCAGGCCTCATACCCCTTACATCATCTTGCTCTCTCTTTTTCTGTACCCCAGATTTAAAAAGACCATTTGGACCAGAAGCACTGAAAATAATAGTAGTCTCAGCGACTGTGCTTTCCAGGCACCCCAGCAGGGCAGAGATCCCATCAGAGAACAGTTTTAGAGCCCTGCCAGTAAGAATCCTCAGGGGTCTCCTGAGGCCCGGCACCCCTGAAATACAGACACAAGTTGGAAGATGAGAGGTGGAGGCAGACTCACCCCTCCAGGGCCATGTGACCTGACTGGGTCACATCCCTCTCTGGACCTCAGTGTCCTCATCTGCCAAATGGGGGCAGGGCAGAGGGGACATCTCTGTGAGGTTCTGTCCAGTTCTAGAATTCTGTGTGTCGAAACAGATCTGGTCATTGCATTAAGGGTGTGGTCCTTTGAAAACTTAAATTGGAACATGATGCTGCCCTGAGAAAGCTCACAAAACACCCCCCCTCAATGAGAGTAATAACTCAGGTGCTAACAGTAGCCAAGGAGGCTACGGACATTCACCTTGACTCTGCTGGCATACTCACCTAGGGCCTGTGCTCCCTGGAAGGTTGCTCTTCCACCTCCTTCCAGTCTTTGCTCAAATATCACCTTCCCCATCAGGCTTTCTGTCCCCTTGCACTCCTGGCCCTTGCTTCTCTTGTTCCTTTTTCCCACAGTCCTATTCCCCCCTAACACATTATGTAATTCTTATTTTATTATGTTTATATTCATTGTCTGTTCCTTGAGGGAAGAATATAGGAGCGACAAAAGCAAGCACCTCTGTTTTGTTCATTGATGGCTCTTAAGCCTGGCACATAGTAGGTGCTTACTAATTCTTCAATGAATGGACATTGGGTCCTTGAAATCTGAAGGTGGCAAAACAAATACATCCTAAGCCTGATCTCTAAATTGTCTGGTCTCCCCCACTCTTCAGTGATCTGGCCTCCAGGCATGGGGATGGGGGGTCGGTGTGAGGAACCCAGAGACCCCAGTGTTGAGATGAAATCAGCCACCTAATCTCATGGGTTTCTGGTTTGACTCCCCCCGCCCCACTTCCCTTTCATTTCTAAGAGGAAACCAGTAAGCTCTGACTTGGGGAAATTCAAGACAGATTTGATCTGTTTCCCTAGGATTTTGTTCTTTGATCCTCATTTCTGGAGAGTGTAACTGGAGAGGGAGAGGGAGGCTGACTGGAAAGCAGAGGGGGGCAGAGATGGGGAAAGGGAGGGAGGCCAGAGCTGCCTTATGGGCCCTGAGTAGATTTAAACAGTAACGTCTGGTAGATCTTGCAGGGCTCTGAGTCCCTTCCAGGATTTTCCCCTTAAAGGAAAGTAGATGGGGAGGAGAGGTGAGTGTCTCCTCGTAGCCCTGGGGTTATTAGGATCTGCTGAAGCAAAGTAGCAAAAATGCAGTCCAGATATTAAGGAGTGACTCAGACTTGAATGCAGGTGGGACTTGAAAGACATTAGGACCTCAACTTGTTATTTCAGGGGTAATACACTGAGATGCCCCCTCTCCCCCTCTCCCTCCCCCCTTTCCTAACTTGTCTTCTCTTTCCCTCCCACCCTGTCTTTATCTCTCCCCTTCTTTCCCTGTAGCAGGTGAGAAGAGAGGGGGAGGGGCTGTTACCTGCATTGGTTCCTCTGTCCCCTAAGAGGCCGTCTGGCCCAGTTCCCGAATTGTGCATTGCCACACCCTTCAGGCCCACAGTTCCTGCTTCCCCACGTCTAGGGACCACTCCCCCCTCTGCACCCCTTGTTGGGCCATGTCTCAGGACCCTGCCTGCTCCCTTGGCTCTGAGCTGTCAGCCTCCCCATCTGAGCCCCCTGTTGACAGGCAGGCCCCAAGGGCAGGGCAGGGCCCCCTCTGTGCCACCCCAGGGGAATAGCTTCCCTTCCACCTGTGTCCCTGGAATTGCGTGGAAGGGCTGATGGCAGAATGCGACCTCCAGGGTCCCCGCACCCAGCCTCCCGTGACCTCCACAACCACTTCTACCTCCCTGTGAACAGAAACCCAAAAGCGGGCCAGCTGGACCTGCTTGCCCCTCTCCCCTCTTCCCTCCGCTCTCACCTTCCCGGGTGGTGCGGCCTTGCCTTTCCTTTCCTGCCTGCGTAGCTGTAGGCCTCCTCTGTCTGGCGCCGGGAGGCGGTGAAGGCGGAGGGCGCGTGTGGGGGTGGTTGGCCAGGCCTGACTCCTGCACAGCGCTTCCTGAGGGCCAGAGAGAGGTGTTAGTGTCAGAAAAATATTGTAGTCATGCTCACCCCTGGCCTCAGACACTCCACCACGCTCGCGGCGTCATCCGGCTGCCGCAAATGGGAGGCTCGCGGAGGTAATGAGTTACACATGCTCCTGGCCTCGCCCCGACGCCTGCAGCCAGGCTGCTCGCGGAGTGGAGGGCCCGAGGCCCCCGTGCCGGCGTTCCTTCCCCCATGAAATTCAATTATTCTCCTCGGGGAACCCCTTCATCTGCCTTCTCACCAATCAGATCGCCCTGGTGCATCTTGGTGCGGCTTAGCGCTGGCGGGAAGCCGCCCAGGGGCAGGGGTGGGCTTCCTGGGCGGGTCTGGCTAGGGCCGCGGTTGCGGAGGGTCACCGCCCTCTACAGGTTGGAGAGTCCCGCCGCGGAGCAGGAGGATAGTCGAGGTATTAACTGGTGCAGCGACGCAGGGCTTTATCCATCCTTGTTCCCCGGGGGTGGCCAGGCTGGGTCTGGATGCTGGCTCTCTCTTGCCCAAACGGGCTGTCCCTCTGTTAGATGGGGAACGGCCTGGGGAGGTGACAGGCGTGTGGACATTGCAGTTTGGCTGGTCTGGGCTCAGTGCAAGGGTGTCTTGTATTTTGCGCCCCACTCCTTCATTCCCCTAGGCCACCATTCACCCGGCGCTCTGCCTCGCTGGGTCGGCCATTGAGGAGCAGCCCCGGCAGGAGGTGGAAGGATGGAAGACAGGGAAGGCAGAATATTTATTCCGCCAGGGCCTGCCTTAAGGGGTCATCTTGGGCTGCCAGTGTTCTTCCACCCAAGGTCACTGCCCCTTATCAGCCACTCTCTCCGCACGGTTTTCTCCTTCCAGGGTCCAGCAGCTCTTCCGCTCCTTGACTGTGGGGGGCTGGGGTGGTTGTATCCAGAGGGCACAGCCGTGGTGGGCATTTCACACCCTGGCCACGCTTTGCACACATTCCTTGATTAAATCCTGTAAAGTGTCTTATTTTGACTGGGCCATCTGTTTCACTGGGGCCTTGACTTTCTAATCCTCAGTGTCCCCATCTACAAAATGGGGATGTTACCTCATGAGAGCCGTGGGAGAATCAGGTGACATAACCCACGTAAAGCACCTTGTGCACAGTAGACTCAAGATACACATTTCACTTCCCTACCCTTTGGGGAGTCCCCTGTAAATCCTGGGGAAGTGAGGAGGAAGGAGGGCGAAAGAGGAGGTCAGGAGCAACTGCGGTCCCTCCTGCCCCCAGGGTCTCCCGGAGATACCCACATTACTTCTTAGGGTGTCTTAAGCCTGATTCTTACCTTCTGCTGAAGAAAACAGAGTTTTGGTTAGTGGGATCCCTCGTGAAGCCTAGATTTTCGGGGAAATTGAGCAAAGTCTTTTTGTTCTGGTCCCCAGCGAGTAGAATCGGTAGGCAATGTTCTGGACCCTGAGGGCTGCTGGTTCTGGGGCATATGTGAGTCTATCCATTCCCCACCCTGATCAGAGGCAGGAGGCTCCCAAGGGCCTTCCTGAGGTTTGCCACCAGAAGAATCAAGGGATGAGTTTCCGTGTCCCTGGGTGGAGGCTGGTGTCTTGTGGAGGGAAGAGTGAGAGGAGCCCAGAGGCCCCAAGGGCTACTTCCAATACAAGGGGGCACAAAGGGACCCTCCCCTCCCTTCTCTCACCCAAGTCCCCAGCCCCTAACCATGGCGTGGCATGCACCGTTACTCTAGGGAGTGAGGGCGGGAGGATGGCTCTGAGGGCAATGGTGCTGATCCAACCCCTGGCCTGACACACTCTGGAGTAGGGGTGCTGAGAGGAGGTCTGTGTGTCAGCAGCACCACACGTGGGAAGGAAGCTGTACAATGTGCCCTGAGTAAGGGTACTGACCGGGTATGGCGATTCCTCATCACATCACCCACTTCTCCCCACTCAGAGACCCTGCTCAGATGTTCTTGGCCTTCATTCCCTTGCTCATTCATTCATTCACTCATTCTTTTTTTTTTGTCCTCATCTTTCATTGAGAAAGGTGCTTTGCAGGCCCCCTACAGGGGCTTTGTCCTGGCTACATGCAGGGAGAGGGGCCAGGAGGCATGAGACATGGTCCTGTCCTGTGTCATTGCACTGTCACTGTGGTTAGTCTGTCCCCTGCTCCTCCCCCTGCCCCCATGGTAGACCAGCAAGACATGGATCCATAAGCAAAGTTTACTCACCTAGAGATGATCCAGTGGGAAAGACACTCAGGGTTTGGACCACGTGGTTGGTACAGAGCAGATACCGCCTCACTCGTCCCAGGCACCCCAGTCCAAACTTAAAATCCTTAATGATCTTTTCTTCTCCATTGCGGGGATGGCACTGCATGGTGGTGAAACCCCACAGCCCAAATCCACGGCTGAATTCCAACCCCAGCTCTGCTGCGTGCTGGCTAGGAAACTCCAAGACTGTCCTTAGCTTCAGGCTCCCCTCCTCTAGACCGTGAGATAATAGCTCCCAACCCAGGGTTATTGTAAGGGCTACCTGAGTAACTCCACATCAGGTCCTTTCAACAGTAACTGATATATACGGAGTCCTCCATTCGTGTTTGATCATAGGGGAAGTATGGTTGCATCCCTCTATTTTTCTGCATTTTCCCTGGGGTCTGCCCAAGGCACCCTCCTTCCTCCACATTCTGTGTTCTCAGTCTCTAGGACAGTCAGCTTCATTCCCATCTTGTTCCCAAGTTTATCTGGTATTGCTTCCTGGTGTCAGACAATAAACAGCATGACTGCTGCCCCTTGAGTCTAGAAGCCCCAGCTTCTCTCTTTCTCTTTCCCATGACATGGTCCTTGTCAGCCCTTCCATTCACACTGTGCTGCTGCAGCTGTGTTCACTTGAGTCCTTCTGGACCATAAGCCCCTTGAGTGCAAATGCTGTCTGCTTTGAATGCATCTTAATATGCCCAACATGAATACCTAGACACAAGACACCGTAGACACAGGACGCCCAGCACTGTGTCTTGCGTATGGCAGGTACTGTTGCTTGTTGAATGAATGTGTGCATCCCTGTTCACCAAATCCGTAAGTACCAGGTGAAGGAATGCTTAAAGAGATGAATTTAAGACAAAAGCAACAGTGACTTTATTCATCCTAAGATGGCAGGTTTTATGGTACTGCTGGTGCATGCAGAAATAAAAGGTCATGGTTCCTGCCCTCAAGGGGCTTAAAGTCCCCTGAAGACACAGACAGGAAGACCAGTCCTGCATTATAATTTGATTCATGCTCTAATGGAATTGGGTGCAAAGTGTAGATAGAGGGAAGAAGAAGGCGCCCTACATGGGCCCAGGGGAGGAAGAAAAGCGCCCTGCGAGGATAGCCGCTGGAGTGAAATATGGAAGGCCAGTCAAGGGAGGTAGCACAGAGCTCAGGCTGAGGAAGGACAGTGGTGGGAGGTCCTGGACATTCACTTTTTTGAGCTCTGCTAAGCCAGACACTGCTATGAGCATTTGACAGGTATGAGCTCATCTGATCCTTACGTCAGTCAGTAAGATGAGTCCCATTATTATAGCCAAGTGACACAAGAGGAAAGCAAGGCTCAGAGACCTGGTAACTTTCCTGAGCTCGCAGTTAGGAGGGACTGGTATCTCTGTTCACTGGGGCTGCCATGGCAGTCCTGCGCAGACCAGGTGGCCTATGAACCACACACATTTGGTTCTCACTCTGGAGGTGAGAGGTCCAAGTTGAAGGCACAGGCAGATTCTGTGTCTGGTGAAGAAGACCCTCTTAGATGGCCTCCACATGGATTACCATCTTCTTAGTGTCCTCACGCAGTGGGCGAGGAGAAGGAGCCCTCTGCGGTCTCTCTCATAAGAGCCCTGATCCCATTCAGGAGGACTTGACCCTCATGATCTGATCCCTTCCCACAGGCCTTTCCTCCAAGTATCATCATGTTGGCTGCAACAGATGAATTTGGGGGGATACAAACATTCAATGTATAGCGATTGGAATCAGGATTAACTGAATCTGCCGCCCACACTCTTAATTATATTGAAGCTAAAGCCATGGAAGGTCTTCTGTCAAATCCATAGGAATTTGGGTCTCTAGAGGCAATAGGAAGCCAGCAAAGGGTTTCAAAAAAATGAAAGGAGTATGTCTGATTTCCATTTTTAAATGGTCACTCTAGCTGCAGGAGGACATTTGATTTTTCCAGTGTTACCTCTGCTGAGCCATTTCAGTGGGTGGGGGGAGAAGCCAAGGTGCAGTGGATTAAATCTGGATTGAAAGAGAGAGTGAAGACCCAATGCAGACTCTGTTTTCCCAGTGCCTGGCCCAGAGGTGGGGGAAAGACTCAGCCGGGTGGTAGTGGAGAGTGTCAGGTAGAGTCAGGTCAGATAGTCTAGGTGAGAAATTCTGTGCCTCCATAGTGGGGAAAGCAGTGGAGGAGGGGAGAGGCCACACAGTGTTTAGATTAGTGCTGATGGATGTACAGTGTGTGGGAAACGAGAGGAGGTCCAGGGAAGGGGTCCTGCTGAGTGCCATGCTGAAAGGCCTAAGAGCTCAGGAGATGAGGGGGCAGCAAAGGAGGCTGAAAAGGAACAGCTAATGAAAGAATCACATGAGTGTTGAGCCCAAGTAGAAGTGTGACCAACGGTGCCAGTGTTGCTGAAAGGTCAAACTGAAGGAGCACTGAGCATTGGCCATCAGACTGAGCCATTGGAGATCCATGGTGACCTGATGTATTAGTCAGCTTGGGCCGCGTAACAATAGCCATTGATTTTCTCACGGTCTGGGCACTGGAAGTCTAAGACCACGGTACAGGCAGGGTCGGTTCCTCTGGAGCCTCTCTCCTTGACTTGCAGCTGTCTCCCTTGTTGGTGTGTCCTCTTGTGGTCTTTTCTCTGTGCACACATGCTCCTGGTGTCTCTTTGTGTGTCTGCCTTTCTTCTTATAAGAACACCCATCAAATTGGATCGGAGCCCAACCTAACAGCCTCATTTTAACATAATCTCTTTAAAGACCCTATCTCCAAATACAGTCACATTCTGAGGCAGTAGGGGCGAGGGTTTTAACACAGGAGTTTGGGGAGGACACCATTCAGCCCCTTATACCTGGCAAGAGCGATTCTGGCAAAGTTAGATGGGAGGAGGCTGAATGGAGTGGGTTCAGGACAGAACAGGAAGAGAACGGAATGCAGTGTGTACTTGCGATTCTTCCAAGAAGTTCTGCTGTACAAGACGACAGAGAAGTGGAGGGGAATGGAGATCAAGAACGCGTTTTGTTTTATTTTAAGATGGAAGAAGTAGTATGGTTTGTGCAACGGAGTGATGCTCTGCAGAGAGAAACACTGGCTAAGTAGACGTGCTGGAATTATATCCTTGAGAAAGTATGAGAAGGAATCTGATGTGAGTCAGGGGCTGTTGGCTCAGGCAAGAGAACACACGGTTCGACTACAGTGACGAAAGGGAAGGCAGAGTGCTAGGACCTGGACCTAGGTCAGCGGTTATGGTGTGGGGAGAGTTTAAAGAAAGCTTTCTTCTCATTGCTTCTGTTTTCTTAACTGGGAAAGCAAAAGTGAAGATGGAGCAGGAGGCATGAGACAGGTGTCCGGGGATGAGCGTGTGGTTGGCCTAGGAACAGGTGGCA
This sequence comes from Neogale vison, assembly GCF_020171115.1. Taxonomy (NCBI): domain Eukaryota; kingdom Metazoa; phylum Chordata; class Mammalia; order Carnivora; family Mustelidae; genus Neogale; species Neogale vison. The sequence continues at coordinate 151,056,559 of NC_058101.1, read as the reverse complement.
ACCCCCTGGTTAGTATCAGAGCCCGCTTGGGTCTAACGGCCACGACCTTAAAGTCAGCCCAGCAAGCTTGGCGGTGTGGTTTTCTGTTTCTGGCTATGCTCAGCTATGTGAAAGGGAGGGCAGAGCCACAGAGTTAGCTCTAATCAGATTTAGTTTTGCCAAGCGTGAGGATGCCAGAAAGAGGCAAAGAGATTGAAGGTGTGTCTAGCAAGCAAATAACACAAATCATGAAATGTAAGTGGGAAAAAGAGGGAAGGAAGGACTGAGGGGGGAGATGGGAGAGGGGGCGGGGGGCAGGCAGTAGGGTCCAGGTGAAGTCAGGGAGTACCAGAGTCAGAGTTCTTGAGGGAGTCCCCCTCAGGAAGACAAGAGAGGTGGTAATAATGTGGGACATTTGAAATGGAGTTTAAGAAAGAGTTCTGATTATTGACAAAACCAATAGAAATGAAATGTGAGCCACATATGCAATTTTAAACTTTCTAGTAGTGACATAGAAATGTGGAGACACAGATGAAAGTAATTTAGATACATTAATATATTTTATTTGCTCTAATATATCCAAAATATTATCATTTTGATATGTAATCACTATAAAAAAACGATCGAAGTATTTCTATTTTTTTTCCCATGCTGAGCCTTCACAATCCACTGTGTATTTTGCATTTCAAGCCCGGCTCAGTTTGGCCCACATTTCAAATGCGTCAGGGTGGAGGTTGAAATCAAGAGAGGAAAAGAGGTCAGGAGGAGTTTGAAATGGAGACTGAGAGAGAGTGAGAGCAGAGAGGGGAGGGGTGAGCTGATGTCCCTTAGTAACAAGAAGAAGTGTGCAGTTGTGATGTGAGAATCCAAGATTGGGAGGGAGAGAACATTCTGGAAATCGCAGTGAGGAGCAAAGAAAAACACCTATTGCACCCTGAGGCCAGTTGTATGAGAATAGGAGGGAGAAAGCCACACTTGGGAAGGCAAGGGAAATAGGTTTCAATTAGAACAAAAAGAAGAAAGTGAAAGAAGTATTCAAAGCAGAAGTTGACAAAATTAGAGATTTTTTTAGAGGACAGGCTGGGAGGTCCAAGGGCTGTCCCGTGGGAAGGTTTCAGTATCTGGGCAGAGAAATGGCCAAAGGAGGATAAACAAGGCTGTTTGGGGATTTGCGTGAGTGATGGGGAGGCCAGGGGGTTCTGGGGCTTCTGTGGGGCCGCTGGAAGTCAGGACCCAGGACTCGGTGAGACTGGTCATGCTGGTTTCAGCAGAAATGGTTGGTGAGGCTGTGTTTGTAGGCGGGGTCTTGCCAGGAGCACACAGAGTCCTAGGACAACCTCTCTGCCCATCAGGGTGGCATGTGGACAGGGTTGGGGGGCCTCATCCTACTGCCTCAGCAGCTCTGGAGTTCATTTTGGCTCTTGTGAAGGTGAGGAAGCCAGGAGAGGTCCGGGAGGTGTTGGCACTGGTAGCAGGATGGTGAGAAGTGATCATAATAGAGGGATTATATGGGGGCTCCCCCCTGGGTGGGCATGTGGCACAGGCAGGCCCTGTGCTCGGGGCCTCAGTATATTGTCTCTGTTCAACCTCAGTACATATTATTATCCCCAGTTTGTGGATAAGAAGGTGAAGTCTTAGATGAGGTCAATGAGGTCAACTGCCCAAGGTCACCCAGCCAGTCAGAGGCGGAGCCTAATTCAAATACACCCGGCTGTGGTCCTTAAACCCCACCCTCTGTGCAGCTCAACCCTTCCCTCCCTGCTGGGACTTGGGTTCCTCTGTACGATCACTGCTGGTGGCAGTGAGGGCTAGGAGCGTGGGTTCTTGGAGTTTAAGGTTTCAGAGGTGGAGACATTCTGGAGGATGACGAAGCCAGGGTGGGGCCGTGGGAATAAATGGCAGCGATGCAGGAGACAGATGGAATGAATTATTCCAAGAGGTGACGTTGGCAGGAAATAGATAAAGTGCAAGTAGGCTTGGACAAGAGCACAGGGACAGGGTCTTAAATGGCTTCAGAGGGAAGCCTGGGACACAAACCTCAAGGCAGACACGAACCTCTCAGGTCAGAGAAGTGCCTTGCCTTCCCCAGCGCCCCTGCCCCTACTACCCTTTGGGACTTCTGGCCTGGAGTCTAACTGCCCTATGCAGATTCCGCCATGGGGTCTGGAAGATACAAACACAGCTAGAGGACGGGGCCCAGCCCTGCAGATGTGGTTGCTGGTTAACGTGAGGCTCACAGAGCTGCTGGGGGGGAGGGGGCGTGTGATGGTCCCAGCCTCCGCACAGTGTTCCCAAGCCTCTGTGCTCCTCGGCCTTCCCACTTCCTGCTTTCAGCTTGAGATCCATTCAAGTCAAGAAACCCAAGATGTTCCGAGTGCCCATGCAGAAGCCTTGTCTTTAGAAAGCGCGGTTAAGAGAGGAGGATACAGGGAGGGGGCTGGCTACTGGCCTCTCCCGACACCGGGGTGTGGGCTAGTTTCTATCATCTACCTGTCACCTTGGGGAGCACAGGGAATCTAACTGATAGACTAGGAAAGGAACATACCAGAGACCCAAAGGGGATAGATGGCAGCCATCAGCTCAGCAGGGGCAGACTGATGAGAGTTACTAAGGGCAAAGGAAACTGAGGACAGGCTTTCCTGATGAGGACCATACACCCCAGTTTGCACGAACGGTCTTGGTTTGTGCCCTCTCTCCCCCCAACCTTTTTTTTTCTTAACATATAATGTATTATTTGCTTCAGGGTACAGGTCTGTGAATCATCAGTCTTATACAATTCATAGCACTCACCATAGCATATACCCTCCCCAATGTCCATCACCCAGCCACCCTATCCCTCCTCACCACCCTCAGTAACCTTTGGTTTGATTCCTGAGATCAAGAGTCTCTTACAGTTTGTCTCCCTTCCCCAGTCCCATCTTGTTTCATTTTTGCCCTCCCTGCCCACTATGATCCCCTGCCCTGCCTCTCAAATTCCTTGTGTCAGAGAGGTCGTATGATAATTGTCTTTCTCTGGTTTCTCTGGTTTATTCCATTTAGCATAATAGCCTCTAGTTCCACCCACGTCATTACAAATGACAAGATTTTGGGGGTTTTGATGGCTGCATAGTATTCCAGTGTGTGTGTGTGTGTGTGTGTGTGTGTGAGAGAGAAAGAGAGAGAGAGAGAGATCTTTATCCATTCATCTGTTGATGGACGTCTAGGTTCTTTCCACAGTTTGGCTATTATGGACATTGCAGCTGTAAACATTCGGGTGCACGTGCCCCTTCGGATCACTGCGTTTGTATCTTTAGGGTAAATACCCAGTAGTGCGATTGCTCTATATTCAACTTTTTGAGGAATCTCCATGCTGTTTTCCAGAGTGTATGCCCGCTCCTTCCACATAGTGATTAATAGAGCACAATTTACTCTTAAAAAGTTTCTTTGTTTGAAGATTATCTCATGGTTTGTCCATAAGTGAAAGTGAACTTGACCTTGTCCCACTTGCCTGGTGAGTTGTATTTTGGCTTTTGGGTTCTCCAGTACCGTTTGACTTCCATATACTCTGCCAAGTGTGGGAATTCATTTCTTCATTCCAGAGTTATGACGACCCCGCAGCTCTGACCTAAGGATATTGATTAAGATGTAAATGCAACGTCTGAAGTATGTTAAGCATTTCCAGGGTATCCAGGGGAGTTGCTTCTAACATTTAGGCTTGTATTAGGGGTCCCTGAAGGGCGTTGATGGATAGAGATAAGGAGGGCGTGGTCTTGCCAGTGGATGGATGTGGACATAAGAAGATGTGGATGTAGACATGTACGTGAGAACATGTGGGCATGAGAAGAGCCCGCCCGCCTGCCTTGCAGATGCCCAGGGCTGCCCCTGGGACTTTGGCTTTGAGTGTGCCCTTTCCCTGCCCTCTGCACATGGTCCTCCTGGTAAAGGAATTCTGTTTTATGGTCAGGAATAAATGGTTGTTCTCACGACTCTATTTCTAGAGAAGTTTTTAAAGTTCCAACGTCCTGTTTGTAGCTAGTTTGGATCCTTGATTCTAGGAGGTGACATGCCCTTTTTTTAAGGGGCAAAATTCCATCAGTGAAGGAAACCCAGAGATGGAACAGCACTTGGGTACCAACGTGACTTGAGCGGTTAGGGGATCAGTCCTACTGCAAGCTCCCTGGCTGCAGTTCCTGTGTTGGGGTAAAGCTGAGATAAGGGAGACAGCCACGGGGTTTTCCTGCATGCTCTCCACATTCTCCTGCACACAATTGTCATTGGTCTGGCACGGGCTAGCTGAGGGAAACAGAGCTTCCCTTTCCATGGCCGGACTAACTGGTCCATGCAGGTGGAGTCTGGGAATCAGCAGTCTTAGCCATTACCTCTTGCTCAAGAAATGGTTGCTGAATGGACGAATAAACTGTCCTTAGGCTCCTTCCCCTAACTTCCCCATTATGTGCACCAGGACCCCAGCCCTGGACCGCACATCTTCTTTCAACAGGCCAAAACATCCCAGCCCTGCCACTTTGGGTAAATTACCTAACCTCTCTGAGGCTCAGCTGTATCATCTATAAGACAAAAGTAATAATACTTGCCTTTGTGAGTGCTGTTGTGCTTAGAATTAATGTTACCTAAGCACTCAGCCCAGAATAGGTATTTGTGGGGATGGAAGATATTATTCTGTTGTGTCCCATTGTTGGAGGTTCCAAAGCAATTTTAAAATGTAGGGTTTGGGGAGCCTGGATGGCTTAGTCAGTTAGGTGTCTGCCTTCAGCTCAGGTCATGATCCTGGAGTCCTGGGATCGAACCCTGCGTTGGGCTCTCGCTCAGTGGGGAGCCTGCTTCTCCCTCTCCTTCTCTATCCTGCTCTGCCTACTTGTGCTCAATCTCTCTCTCTCTGTCAAATAAACAGATAAAATCTTAAATAAAGTAAAATGTAGGCATTATTATTATTCACATATGGTGAGGCCAACAGGTCAGGGGAGGACTGCCATTGAAAAGATGGTTTGTGAGGCACCTAGATGGCTCAGTCAGTTAAGCATCTCACTTTTGATTTCAGCTCAGGTCATGGTCTCAGGGTTGTGAGATGGAGCCCTGCAACAGGCTCTGAGCTGAGCACGGAGTCTGGTCAAGATTCTTTCTCCCTCTCCCTCTGCCCCTCCCCACCCACTTGCTCTCTCTCTCTGTCTCTTTAAAAAAATTAAAAAGAAATAAATCTTAAAAAAAAAAAAGATAGTTTGTTGCTCATACCACCTCATGTCACGGAAGGGTTTGGGTGGGTGAGGCAGTATGAGTGAGCTTGGGATGCAATAGCTTGAATCATTTCGGCGGACTCTGCGACCTACAGCTGTCCCTGGTTGTCTGGTACCCAGCTCTGGGCTGAAAGGGTAGGTGCTCAGTAGTCTGGAGGGAGGAAGTGGTAAAGGAGGTAGTGGTCGGTCATATGGGCTGTTGTCTGGGTGGTCTGCGCAGGAAGGGCTTGCTGGCAGGCGAGTGTCTTTCTTTGGGCCATCCCTGGGAGGGGCAGTCTCCGCAGTCAGCAAGGCCCCAGGATGTTTAAGTATCAAATACAGAAACTAGAAAACATAATTATTACAAAAGTCTAAATAATGGTTTGGTTTACCCAGTAAATCTGCATTTCGTTGATGAGTGTCATTTGACCACAAACAGCCAATAGATGTTAACTGAGCTCCTGCTCTATGGGCCAGGACCTGTGAGATGCAGAAATGAGTCACAGACACACTCAGAAATGAGTCCACAGTCCGGACAGAGACACTCTCTCCGGGAGCTGACGCCCTGCGAATCTGTATTTTTGTGAATTGATTTATGGATATAACGGTTCACATTATTACCTATACCCTAATTGGCCAGTTTCCCAACAAAGCTCTGTGATGATAACTGTTGCTGGTTCCAGGCCTTAGCAGGTGACAAAGGGTGAGTGGATCTGAGGTCCATCGTCTTCGCTCTGATCCACTGAACCCCTTTGGCGGCTCAGCCAGCTCTGTTTTCCAGCTGAGGCCACGAGCTGGAGGCTGCTGAGCCTGTAGGTTTCAGGGACACTTCCTGCTCGGTCCCATACAGGTGGCATGCGTTGGGATCTTAGCCTTCCTCTTCCAAACCAGATACCAGATGGCCCTCCCAACTCAACTGGGGGCATTGGGGGAATGAGACGGGTTGTTAAATGTATCCATTTCTGCCCTGAGGCTGGACCCATTCACCAGATCGAGGCAACCAGGGGATGGGAGGGAGGTTCCACCAGCAACCAGGGAAGAGCAGGGACTTACTACTGAACAGAGCTGAGCCCTGGCTTCCACACTGCAAACACATCATCAGATGACTTATTTCCTCTGTCAAGGGGCCAGGAGAAAAATTGGGAATCTTTTCAAGAGGGACCCAGGGCCACTCTGTAGGAGTGTCTTTTGGCCTGAATTTAGGCAGAACCCTAAGCCCGCTGTTTGAGTGACTGCACTGACAGCATTTCTTCTAATCCATGCCCTGCCATGTATGTCAAGAGTAGGGCATCTTCTACTGGCCCAGGACCCACTGCTGCTTCCTGGGGACTCTGTGGCCCCTCCCTTCCTCCTGGGTCCCTGAGACCCGCCAGCTCACCTTGACTGCCCTCATCTCCCCTCCCACCTGGCTTTCTCTCTCCATTCCTCAGCCCAGCTGCAAAATAATAGGCACCCCAGCCAGAGTCCCTTCCTCCTCCCACTTTCCTCCTACTGAAAATAAGCACACAAGCCCTTGTTTTCAAGAATTTTTATGCAGAATAACGTGGGAAATAGATAGGGACTGAGAACAATAACAAATACTGTAGGGACATTACAAAATTGCAAGATATCTCTAGAAGTATGAGAAGAAACTGTCCTAGATCATCACAGCATCTAAACTGAATTAGCTCTGGCCATCCTGCCCTCCACGCAGCTCCACTTCCTAGAAATGGATGTGAATGTCTCAGACTCATCTGATCATGCAGAAGACCGTGGTCACCTTTGCCTGCCATCCTTATCTGCCTCGGGGACTCAGATCTGCGGGGCCACCAGGCACAGGTGACTGGTGTCCTCTGGACAGCGGCTGGTGGTTCAGGACCCCCCCAGACTTAGGTCAGGTTCAAGGGCTGGTGCATGGCTCTCCCCCGCGGTGTCTCTGCCTCACACCCTCCTCTTCCCTTTACCGAGGGAAAGCAAAGAGTGGTGCACATTCAAGCCAGAAAGGGACAGCAGCTTCAAAGACAGAGGTTATTTGGGGCTGCCGAGTACAATGAACAATGTGAGTGGTGAGTAACCAGAGTGAGGATGATGAAGTCAGCCTTGGGTGGTTTTAACAAGATCCTTGGATGAGATGAGCCCGGAGGTCCCTCCCAGCAATCAACCCTTATTTCCACCTACTGTTTATGAACTGTGGGACCAAAGAGAACAAAAGGAAAATGACTGGAGTGTTTGTTGTTGGTTAAACTGAAGTAGGTGACCGCTGAATCACTTGCATCCTGTTTTCTATGTTGTTTGGAACCCAGTTCTTTGGAATGAAGTAAATACTCACTTATATCAATTTGTATTTTTTTAAATGGGAGGAAAATAAATTCAAACAGATAACTCCTCAAATGCACTATACTTATGATTAAGAAATTGAAAACCTGGGCGCCTGGGTGGCTCAGTGGTTAAGCCGCTGCCTTTGGCTCAGGTCATGATCTCAGGGTCCTGGGATCGAGTCCGCATCGGGCTCTGCTCAGCAGGGGGCCTGCTTCCCTTCTTCTCTCTCTGCCTGCCTATTTGTGATCTCTCTCTGTCAAATAAATAAATAAAATCTTAAAAAAAAAAAAGAAAGAAATTGAAAACCTATTTTTTTCAAGGGAAGGCTAAACTGATGACAGAGATAGCTCAGAATGTTTTCCCGTGTCTCACAGTTAACACAAGACAGAGGCAGGCTTTGAACCCACCTCTACAGGGCCCCAAACTTACGCTTTCCCCCTGCAAGTGTATGAAGAAATGGGAAATCAGAATTGCAAAGGCTCCCACCACAGTGTGTCCCTGACTCCCTGACAGGGACTGTCTCCTTCTCAGCTCAGCAGTCTGGGGATGAGTGGCTTAGAGATAAATTTTCCTTTTCTGTTCCTTAACACTTGCTCCCATGCCCTTCCCCACCCTTAGCACATAGTACTTTAGCCCAAACTCTTTGCAGGATCAGGGAGGCGGGGAGACTCTTGTTGCCATGATTAAAAGGAACCTTCACACTTTTAACCTGGGAATAATAAAACTGTTTGAGAGAACCACATCTGAATGTGTCTTATTAAAAAGGAATCAAAATTAAAAATCTAAACTAAGCTCTTACAATAGTGAGGCTTTCATGGATTTTCCAAGAATGTGTCTTCACATTCTCTTTTGATATGACAAATGCCTTACTCCCAAACTGTGTATCTCAGTGCCATAGATGTGTGATTTCATCTGGAATCAGAATCAGAAGATACAGGGGTGGGGCTCAGGCCCAGGATGGCTAAGAAGTTCCATGCACGATTGCCCTACTCAGCCAGGATTAGCGTCAGTTCAGCCCTAATGAGTTGCTCCCACAGTTTACCTACATGGGCTCTACATGGCAATCTGATGTTGTGGGTGTGCAAGGAAAGCCAAGATTTTGTTTAATTTAATTTTAAGACCAAATTTTTGCCCAAAAATGTGTTTTCACAGCCATCGGAAATGTATCAACTATTCGCGTAAGACAAATGTAAGACAGGACCTTTGCAGCAAAAATAAATGGTTTACACGTCTTCATTCCTGCAAAGAACCTTATTGTGGTCCTGCTGTGTGCGGGTTGAGAGGTAGAGAGCAGTCAATGAGACCCACCTTGCCCCCAGAGGACCTTTTAGACACGTTGGCAAATAGGTGTAAATAGACAATTGTGAATAATGAGGTTAGTGCTAGCAATGTGGGCAAGGTTCTGACAACATTCTTTCAGTGGCACCTAATCCCTAATGTTCTACCTTCTAGAGTATTTTTTTTTTAGATTTATTTATTTGAGAGAGAGAGAGAGAGAGAAATAGTGCAAGCGGGGAGGAGGGCAGAGGGAGAGGGAGAATCCTCAAGCAGTCTCCATGCTGAGCTAGGAGCCCGATGTGGGTCTCAAAGCCAGGACCCTTAGATCTCGACCTGAGCTGAAATCAAGAGTCAGCTGCTTAACCAGCTGAGCCACCAAGGTGGCCCCTAGAATATTCTTAATCTTGAACATCTAAAAAGTTTGGCTTTGCTTCTCTATAAAAGAATTCTCCTTCTCTATAAATGAAACCAATTTCATCTTGCAGTTTGCCGTTGTACTGTGATTTAATTACTCTTACAGAAGTCGGTATTTCTCAGAATGTGGCTATATACAGTACAGTCATGCTCAAGAGGACTTTAAACGATATACAGGTATTAATTTGTTTTTTCAATAGCTAGGGGATTTATTTTAATGTGTCATAGGAAGATACTAATTGTCCACTTACAATGATACAAAGTGTCCTTCACAAATAAGTGAAAGCTCAAAAAAAAAAAAAAGAGTGACAAATTAAATAACAGCCTAGAGATACTGGACTGTGGCAAAATCGTGCAGGCATCATGCAGACAGAATGTCTGGAGGTGGGGAAACCATGGATCTGCTTCCAGCTGATCAGGAAGCCATGGGCCCCATGCTGAGATAAACAACATCTTCCAACCTGGCACTCAGGGGCCCGCTCTGCAAGTCACTGTGCATTTATTTTTTGGTTTCTACTTGTTTCCTTGGAACCACTGGTCTTGCCCTCCCCAAGCCCCCTTCTCTTGGTTCTCTGATCTCCTGCAAAGCCACCCTCTCTTCAGGAGCCTCCTACAAGATGGAAAAACCTTTCTCTTGATTCCCCTAGATCTTGGAAGAGTTTTTTGTTTGTTTGTTTTGAGTGTGTGTGTGCCATTTTCTCCCTCGATCTGGCCTTGTGTGCAACCATGTCGGCAAACAACAGCTATGTTTAATAACTAACAGCTTTGCCTGCCGCTTTGCTCATAACTGTTCTCACATGGACGAAGAAAGTTTCCTTCTTAAAGTCACAGTTTTCAAATTAATAATAGCTGTAAATCAGACGATGATGCTGATGGGGAAGATAGTGGATTCTAACTCATCTAGAAAGGCCTGTCCTTCTCAGCCCTGCTGAGTGGCTGCCTTCTTCATGCACAATCTGGGAACCCCACACAGAATGAGTCACTGTCCCTGCCATGCAACACTGGCCTTGTGCCATCCCTCTATTCCATCCCAGTTTCGTTCACACCTGTGTAACCGATGCCTGTTGACATGCCTTCTTCCCCTCAGATGAGAGCCTCTGAAGGGTGGCGGCCATATTTTAATTTCTCATTCAACAAATATTTTGAATGCCTGCTATGTGCTGGGCCCTGGGCTAGGAACTGGGAAGATGGAAGCAAACAGGATGACACTGTCTCTCCCTCGTGCAGCTTGTCATCTGCCTTTTATGGTGTCTGTCAGAAGTGTATTAGCTATCTGTTGCTGCATAACAAGTTACTCCAGAACTTAGCAACTTAAAATAACAAAGATTTATTATCCCAGTTTCTGAGGAAGCCATGGGTTTGCAAGGAAAGCCAAGATTTTTGTCTACTTTTTCAGATCCAAATTATATGTTTACGTATATATGTGTTTACAGATAATCTGGCAGGAATCTGGGAGCGTCTTAGCTTGGTTCTGGCCCGTGGTCTCTCATGAGACTGCTGGCAAGATCTTGGTCAGAGTGTGGTTATAAAAGGCTTGATTTGGCTGGTGGATCTGCTCCCAGGCTTACCCACATGGGTCTCAGTTCCTTACCAAGTAATCTCTTCACTGGGTGTTCATGACATACTTCTGGTTTTCCCCTGAATGGATGTTCCAAGAGAGAGAAAGTGAGTAAGGAGAAGCCGCTGTGTCTTTTGTGCAATCTCAAAAGTGACATACTATCACTTCTGTGGGTCACACCAACCAAATCCTGGTGCAGTGCTGAAGGAAACTACATAAGGGATAGGGTTCAACGAGAGCCATCTTGAAGGCTGGCTACCACAGTAGGGCAATTGATAGTGCGTGGTCAGTAAATGCCTGTGAAAGTTTTTACCTCAAGAATCCACGTCAACACTTTTGTTTTTTAAATAGACTTTATTTTTTCAGAGTAGTTTTAGGTTTACAGCAAAATTAAGTGGGTAGTACAGAGCATTCCCTTGTACTCCCTGCCTCCACACATGCACAGCCTCTCTCAACATCCCCCACCAGCGTGGTCCATTTGCTAGAACTGATGAACTTACATTGACCCATCCCTATCACTGAAAGTCCACATAGTCTATGTTAGGATTCACCCTTGGTATTATGTATTCAATGGGTTTAGACAAACATACAGTGATATGTATCCATCATTATTGTATAATATGGAGTAGTTTCACTACCCTCAAAATCCTGTCTTCTCCTCCTATTCCTCCTCCCTTTAGACCCTGCCTTTTCCAGAATGTCATGTAGAATCATAAAGCATGTAACCTTTTCAGGTTGGCGTCTTTCACTTAGTAATATGCATGTAAGTGTCCTCCATGTTTTTACATTTTTCTTTTCTTTTCTTTTCTTTTTTTAACAAATAAGTGAACATATTTTTTGCCTTGGTTTTACTAACTATATCATTTTGGAGTGTTTTTAATCTTCCAATAAGCCTAAATAATTTAAATGGTTTACCCAGCTAACATGCTGCTGCCACATTACTTTAAAAAGTCAGTAAATGTGTTTTAAGCAGACTTAGTAACTTGTCTTTCCCCTGAATCATCTTTTTTTTCCCCTTACAATCACATTCTCTAGCTAACTTGCCAGAATCATTCACATTCTGCTTGTCTAATGCATTTGTGGAGAACCTCTGTTTGAAATTCTTATATGTTATACTGAAGGCAGATTTTGCTGAATGTACAAAGTTGAGTCTTGCTAAAAAAAAAAAAAAAAAATGATGCTCTCTAAGAAGAGGAGGCCTGTGTTGTGCATTAGTTGATGAAGGGACCTGTCACCAGTGAGTGCTGGTTATTAAACAGAAGCCTCAGATAAAGGGGAAGGGAACATTTCTTTCTTGATGGGAAAAAATAGAACTAGATCATTGCAGTTTTCCCCAACAAAGGCAATGAAGGAAGAGGCCAAGATTGGTTTGGGATAAACATCAGGATAATGGCATTTCAGCACGGGAATCTTCTGAGCCTTCGCAGCAGTTAGGTGGCCACTGGCATCATCTAAAGAGGAAGCGGGAAGTAGAGCAGGAGGGCTGGGACGGTTGTCAGGATAGCAAGAACTTGTATTTGTTTAGTATCCAATGCTGTGCCTCCTGTTCTGACTCTAGGAAAACAACCTCATCTCTAATAAGTTGCAACCAGGGACCCAGCAGCTCTCATGAGACAACAACAACAAAAGGCAAAATGCAACAAGAACCCTTCAGATTCAGGAGCAAAACCACTTATAGAGTCGGTTGTGTAAAAGAAATAGAATATTCTCGAAAAGGAGACTTAGGGGAAGTTAAAAAAATGTACTCTTCTCGAGTCTTAGTGGAAAAGCAGGTTAACTTTTCAAAATTTGCTAACAGTTAAGGGGTGATGAGAATGGTGTTTGACTTTGTATTTCTTTAACAACTTGCTCCAAATTGTACCCGATGTTTTATGGAATTATTATGTAATTGTTCTACTTAGCTGTTTGAGCAGCAGTATTTTTAGTGAAATGGAGTAAGTGAGTGGGAAAATGTTCTTCAGTCAACACTACCTCTGGGGAGCCAGGACACAAGTGTGGTCACCTATCCTCTTGCTCTCAGTAACCAAACCTCCCAAAGGCCCCAGAGGTGATCATGGTACCTGAGAGGTAATGAGTAACCCTTGAAGCATCTCACTAGCAAACCCCCAGTTGCCAAGGAATCACAAACATCATTACATCTTTAAAAACATTTCAGAGGGGCACCTGGGTGGCTCAGTTGGTTAAGCATCTGCCTTGGGCTCAGGTCATGATCCCAAGGTCCTGGGATTAAGTTCCACATCCGGCTCCCTGCTCAGCAGGGAGTCTGCTTCTCCCTCCCCCTTCTTCCCTTGTGCTCTTACTTTCTCACTCTCTCAGATAAATAAATAAAATCTTTGAAAAAAAATTTAAAAATAAGTAAACATTTCATAATATCATTTATTTTTACTTTTTTCTCCTCCCACATCTTCCTCCACGTCTAGCACACTCCAGTCAGTTAGCGACGTTGTCCATCCCAGGAGAGGGAGAATAATCATAATAGAGGCATGCATGTTTTGGGAAAGATGCCCTCTACCAATTCCTGCCTGCCCTGCTGGAAGTTAGGGCAAGACAACCTCTCTTCTTTCCACAGTCCATGGATGAAGCAGGTGGAAGTTAGTGACTTCCCGGCCTCTGCCTGGCCATCTGAGAAGCGTGCCTCGAAGGAGGAGTCCATCTGTAAACTGAAGGGGTTGGACTAACAGATCCATGAGGTCCTCTAGAGCACTGATATTTTTTGCCGTTCTGTATTGGCCAGAAGCCGATGAGCCTCATGTAGTTTCACGGAATGAAATTACTATGTCTTCTCATTAATCTAAACCTGTGGTTGCTAACGGGTGGTCAGATCTGGCATGTAAGCATGTTTTGTTTACATTCCCTAGTGTTTTGTAAGTTTTTTATCTTTTGTATTATTATTATTTTAGTTGTCAACACTTTAAAAGTAGGGCAATTTCTCAAAATTGCTTCTGGCTTGTCTTGAAAATTCTGTCCGGCAACACCTGGCCCTTACCCCTCCATCACAACCTCTACCATACTGGGTGTGAGCTGTCAGGTTCCCCAGGCCCACGTGACCCAGTTTGCTCATTTCCCTCCCTTTCTGGCCTCTGTAGAAGTTAAAGTTTGCAACCCCCGTTTTAAATTTCCTCCATTTCTCTAGGTTCCATGGGACAGTGATGGTTTTGTAAAGAACACATATAGCAGTCTATCTGAGCTTTTTCTCCTGCTTTTACTGGCTCCAGGAGAGTGGATTTGTTGGACGTATGAGCCGTGGGCATGCCTGTCTGGCTTGTTTATGAATGCAGAAGGTGGGAGGAGAGTCAAAATCTCAAAAGCTTATCATGTTCTAGAAAGTTCCCCATCATTACAGCTGCATTACAGATGTGCAGAAGTTGTATGAGAGGTTCTGCGCGAGCATCTCCATGCATCAGGAGAGATGAGACCAAAAGAAAAAAAAAAACCACTATGGGGTATTCAAGTGTTTCATTTTTCTCTCCTCTTCTTACCTTTATTGTCTAGGTCCATGCCACAAGCGACGAACAGGAGGCTGCTGCACCCAGCTGGGCTCCCTGTCAGCCCTGAAGCATGCAGTCCTTGGGCTCTACCTTCTGGTCTTCCTGATTCTCGTAGGCATCTTCATCTTAGCAGGTAAGGGCACCCTCTCCTGGTCTGACCTTTAAGGATGCAGCAGGAGGTGTGCGGGGAGCAAGAACAGATGCGAGCCCGAGAGATGGAGCCTCTGCTCTTCATTTCCCCAGTCATAAGCCCGACCACTGCGCCTGTCACCATGGAAACCATGAAGAAGGGCACTGGCTGGTATTTCAGACCAGCGAACTCTTAGCAGCATTGCCCATTTCATGTGGGATTAGGAGTTGGCAGGGGCTATGTGATCTTGGGAAATCCTGAGTCCAGGAGCAGAGACCTGTGTGTTCCTAGTGGCTTCTGACTTTTCCCACATCACCATGGGACTTGTCCATCACACTGGTCCTCTGTGGAGCACTGTGCTGTGGTTTGCACAGAGAAGGCTAAGTCCCTTTTCCTGAGGATGATGAAGATAGTCATGAGACATTTTGCTGCTGAGGCTAATCAGAGTCATAATATACCTGTTGTCATAATACACCGTTTGCAATTACTGGGAGTGGGATGGGTTTGCCCCAGGCAAGTTGGGTTCTTCTCCCTGGTTTCCATCTACAAGACAGGCTGGTCATATGCTGGAATTGGGAGCACATTCTATAGCAAGACAATGCAGAGCTCATGGACTTAGAAAGGGATCAAATGGAGGACCCCGCTATTTTGAGCAGCCCAGCTCACCACTCACAGGTTACCCCACCATGCTATAGATGGTGTAACAGATATAGACAGGGGTTGTGGTAGTCTCTCCTGACTCCCACCCACCTTTCTCAGTACAGGTATGTAGGTGTTGATAAAGTAAAGCCAAGGGATCTTTTATTTCACCCTCACCTGTCCTACATGGGTGCCTGCTTTGTGTCAGGTTCCATGCTAGAAGTGGAGACACGGCCAAATAAGACCCATGGGCTTCTTTCCGGGAGCTCCCAATTGGGAAACAAAGCAAAGGAATACAGATAGAGCCCTGTCCTAAGGTAGAATGGGATAGAGTTGATGACGGGAACCATATTTTGACACGTCATCTACAGGAGGCGCACGTGGTGCAAGTGTGGGTGTTGCATGGAGGGGGTTAGTCAGAGCAAGGCTGCTGGCCAGGCTGAGATGACTTTGACTGTTGAGGGTGGGGTCCTTGAGTGAACTCTAGGACAGGGATCTGGAGGTTAAGCACTTGAAGATGACCCTTCACTGGACATCGTGAGGCAGATGCCCTGGACCTCACTGGTCTTGTCCTACTTCCTGTCAAGTGAGCATAGTAGCTGGGCACTGGCTGACTATGGGATAATGGGATGTTCAATGCGGCCTTCACCTTCGGGGTTCTACACTCAGGGCAAAAGGCATCATTAGGGGTATTGTGTGTCCCACCACCCACTGACCTGGGGGTGGAGTGGGGGTGGCCAACAGCAACAATGAGAGAAACCCATGATTCATCTCAAGGACCCAGGGCTAATATCCAGCCAGAGGATGACTTGAACATGTTCTTGGGCTGCTCAGTGGGAGATTGGGATCTGGGTTTTGTGGTCTTGGCAGCCACAACCATAACAAATTTCCAGAATTTTTGGAAACTGTTTCAGCCCAGCAGGAAAGCTAGGCTATGGTATTACAATCCCTCTGCTGAATAGGAACTTTTAGGTGACAGAAGAGGGTCTCGAAGAGAAAGCCAGACAGATGGGGACCCTGGGGCAGGTCTCTGGAGCCTGGAAGGCCTGGAAGGCATCATCTCTTGGGAAGAGGAGACCTGCCAGGGAAGGAAGGTTCTTGTCTAGTGCCTGGAGGGTTGCCATATGGAAAAGAACAGGCGTGTTCTGTGTGGCCTCAGAGGGTAGAAGTAGACAAATGGGTGATATTGTAAGGACGCAGATTCCCATTCAAAACAGAGGAGAGTTCCTAACAAGTAGTGCTGCCTGGCATGATGCAGAAAGACTTTCCTCCTGGCTTAGTCAACTCAGAGGTTGAATGGGATTTATGATGACATCCTGGAAGTTTCAGAAGGGAGGGTAGAACATGGTTTTCCAATCTAACCAAAATGTTGCCATGCCTCATTAGCTATTCCGTGTGGAACCCTGGGGAGGATATTGATCATTGTGATTACCTTTGAGCCTGAAGTTTCTGGGTACCAGATTGCCTGTGTGGCATGATAGTTTGGGGTAGATTTGAACTAATCCGATGAAACAGAGCATCATACTTTATCTCTTGGCTCTGTCCTTCCCCAGGTCCTTGTCTAGAAAATCATGTGGGCCCCTGGGAGGGGCTCGGTGAGGGTGGCCAATAAAAAATATAGTCACCAGCTGCCTCTCCCCCAGGGAGGGGACTTAGGAATGTGGTGGACAATTCTAGGGTTCTTTAAGGAGATCCTGCCTGACCTTAGGTAAAAAGTTTCTTCAGATTACCCTGATTGAAGACCTCCATTGGTGCTCCTTTTATGAAAATATCAAAACCATGAGGAGATCCATGATTCAGTGTAAACCAGAGCTTGCCTGGCCTTGCATTAGTTCTGCTGTGGCTGTGTCCCCACCTTGGACAGAACATCTTCTTCATTGTCCTGCCAAGGTTGCCTTGCACAAGAGGTGCTAAGGACTGAATTGTGCCCCCGCCCCCAAATTTATATGTTGAAGTCTTATCCTTTAATATGATGGTATTTTCAGGTGGGCCTTTGAGAGGTTATTAGGTCATGAGAGCAGAGGCCTCATGATAAATTAGTACCCTTATAAGAAGAGATGGGAGAGGAAGGTGGAAAGGCAAAGCAGGGAGAGAGAGAAAGATCTCCTAAGTGAGGACACAGAAGAAAGGAGTCATATGTAAGCTAGGAAAACAGCCCTTACCGGAAACCAAATCAGCTCACTCCTTGATCTTAGACTTTCCTGGTCTCCATAAATGTCTGCTGTTTAAGCCACTTGGTATTTTTTTTAGTAGCCCAGACTGACTGACACGGGAGGATCTCTGTCTGAACCACTCTCAGACTTCAAGCCCTCCTTGTTGACGCAGAGATCATACATCCTACTACTGGATGACAAAATCATCCACTGCAACCAAGTACCGTGTCTGACAAATGCTTGCTCTTACCATGTTTCAATATTGCGAAATTATAGCCTAACTACAGAACAATATTACTCTTATAAAACCTCCTAGGAGACTTGTCTCAGTTCATCTCTTCATCCAAGTATTTGAAATAGAAGGTAAATACTATACCTCCTATTTATGCATCATCTTTGCTTCCCCTGTCTGATCCAGCCATCTGGATTTAAATTATTTTCACCCAAACTATTTTCTCATTTGGGCTTTCTACCCACCATCTACCTATCCGTTCCTGACCAGCATCCTCTTAGGAACTTTCCTGATGTTCCCATAATATTTCCAGGTTTTATGCACACAGCCTTCCAACATCTTTCAAGGAAGCTGTGTCAGTCCCTTCTTCTCACCATGAAATTCCTCTAAGATTTTCCATCTCTTCAAGTCATTGCTTATGACCTGGACTGATGGTTCCCTATTATGTTCTTGTTGTGTTTCACGTTCAGTTTGGGACAATATTGACCATTGGGCTTATGTTCATGAACAAGAGAGTTGAGAATGGATGGTCATGGGGTTATGAGGTCCTTGGTCCAGCACTTTAGGGAAGATGTGATGGAGTGAAAGTGTTAGAGGAGATTCACTGTTATTCATGACTATTCAGGGACATCACCGTGGTGACAAAGGATGGTCATGAAGAACAACATCTTCCACCTTGCTCCTGTCATGACACTACTAAGGAACTGCAGTTCCTACGGTAAAAATGTAATAGCAGCAGGGGGAAGTGCAAACATCTCGGTCTCTGATTTCTCAGGAAGCTGGAGTTTTATGGCAATGTAGACTACAGAGCTGGAACAGGGAGAGTTCCTGTGACATGGGTTAGGTTAGGTATTGTGGGTTAGGATTTCAACATATGAATTTGGGAGGATGCAAACATTCAGTCTGTAGCATGGAAATAAAAAGGATAATGAGATGTGATTTCTACTCTGGGAGGGTTTAAAATCATCAGCAATCAGCACACATACACGTTAGGACAGTGTGATGTGGCCACTGCTATTTGCCAGAGGAGCGTCTGCTTGTGTAAAGGAGGGGGTGGGGAGGCTCTGACTCCCAAGAGATGGAATGGCTGGAGACAGCTGAACACTAAGTGATCCAAATGTCGTTTGAACTGAACACCTCTTTTTTTTTTTTTTATCACCTCATTCCAAACAGGTTTTTGACTCTGAAATCAGAGAACAGTGTGCTCAGAGACCATATCCATTTATATGGCCAATTATTGATTTCATTATGCATCTCGGAATTTAGAGTGTGATGCTCTTGGACTTTATTGGGACCACCTGTTGGAAACAGTGCCACGAAATTCTCCTCTGTGCTTATTGTAGGGGTGCTGTGGAGGATGTTGTTCATTCCATTACACAACATCAACACATGCAGAGATAATTTTCTGTCTTAGTTGCAGAAGGAGGTATGCTCGCCTTGAGGAATTAGTTTGTTTTCACCCAAGGAGACTGTGAATCTGAAAGTAATTAAAGTTGCTTTCAAGAGGCAGTTAATGCAAACCAAGAGTGAGCTGTCATCCCACTACAAGATGTTTGAATTTGAAGGTAATTAAAATGAAAACCTGGAGACATATCTGTGGTCCTCCTACAGCTACTGTATAGACTTTCCAGAAAGCATTTTTCTGTTTGTCTCGTTCCTACCTCTATTTAGCATCTCACACATGTCCTTCTTTATCTTGTTCACATCTGTTATCTTACTGTATTTTCTGTATCCTTGTAAACTGCCTTTATCCTTTTTGGAACAAAGAAGGGCGTTATGCACAATTTTTGAAAAAATTCTGCCTACTCTCTTCAATTCTGCAAGTGCATGATGTTTTTAAAAATGCAAATGATAAATGAATGAGTGAATGAATGAATGAATAACAGAGACATGGAATCTTGGAGGAGATCTTATTTGTTGGGGGGAAATAGGATTATTTCAGTTTTAGTCAAACTAGTATTTAAACGGCATGGTAAATACAGGATCACCACTCAAGGACATGGGACTGGTGGAAGAAGTGTGTAATTAATTATATTACTACACATATTCATGGTGTATACTGTGCTGGCATTATAGCGTTTAGGGAGAAGAGGAAGACGGGCAGCCTCACACAGTACCGTAGACGGGGTAACAACACCGTGGACTTTGAAGACAACCTGGGTGGGTTTGAATTACCTCTTCTCAGTTACCAACTATGAGAGTTGACCAAGTTACTTGATCTTTCTTTAATTGACTTTTGTCAACTGAAAACGGGGAAAATAATTATGTCTGCATCATTGGGTTGTTATGAGATTGAAATAAGTTAACATATCAAAAGCACTTTGAAAAGTGGCTCCTGGCACCCAGTAGGCAGACTAGAAGGAATACTGTTGTTATTATAGTGGGAGTACTACCACTACTATGGGTATTATTACTCTTGGGTTTTTTTTTCCCCTGGTTTTCTTTGCAGTCAGTTAAGCTTGATAGTGGAAACTGAGAGTCAGAAAAAACTTGGGTTTAGTCCCAGCTCACCCATTAACACACTGTAATCTTGGGAAAAATCACTGTTTGAACTTTAGTACACTTAATTGTAAAGTGGACTTTACAATTAAGTCCAATTTAAGGTTGGACTAGGTCAGTGTTTTCCAGACTTTTTGACCATGACCTACGTTAATAAATTGTACATCACAATTAGTTCACACATCCCACCCATAATCCAACTAACCTTAAATGTGAGATGAACGCCTATGATTTTCTAGTCTATTCTATACTTTTCATTTTTAAAAAAATACTGACAACCCTTGCATTCATGTCATGATCCACAAATGATACAAGCCATCATTTGAAAAACAATGGGCTCCATTTATCTTTTTAACATTCTAAGTGAATAGCTATAGGATATAGGCCTTGAGGGAAAATTTCTGGGTTCACATCTGGCCTGTGCCTCTGACTGAATCTTAGAGCAAAAAATTTAACCTCTCAAATCCTCAGTTTTCTCATCTATCAAATGGGTTGACAATAGTATACCTACCCCCTAGGGCTGTTGTAAGGATTAAATTAATTTATGCATGAAAACTCTTAGTGCCCGGCACATAAAAAGTACTCAGTAAATATTAGATATCATCATTATTAGTGTTGCTATTTAACAATATTGTTATTACCATCATTATTAGACAATCAGAGGAATTTTGTTGTCTGAACCGCCAAGGGTCAAAAGTGTGCTTGTTTAGACTGAGCACTCACTGGTTTTGTCTATAAAGAGAGCTTGGTATGCTTGGTGTGGTGAGAGGGTGTACACTCATAGCCCACCCGCTTCTAGTAACCAAACCCACAGGGGAAGCCTAGATCTTCCTAGAGCCTGAGGGATCCTGGACTTGCTGTGACAGTGCAGGGCTCAGCATGCCAAAAAATAGGGTAGGGTTTCCAGCACTGCATCTCTTGGGTGGGGTGGGAGAGAAGGAGCCAGCCAACTCCATGGTGCTGTTCCCACCCGCAGCTCCCCGAGAACGCAGCCTTGGAAGGGGTCTCAGAGGACATCCTGTACGAACTCCCTCCCTCCCAGGGCGAGAACCTCCCTCCTGACTTCCCAGACAGATGAAGTATTGCATGTCTATTGAAGAGCAGTCACAAGTGACAGGAACTCTTGCCCAATCCTCCTCCAATGGTCCACGCATGCTGTTTCTAGCTCCTCCTACAGGAACAGCTCCTAAACGAGGCTTCCTCCTCATCCTCATGATTGCTCTGCAGCAAGTAAAGAGGCTAAGCAAGCCTCATTCTCTCCACAGCGGCTCTTTAGATCTGGTTAGGAGACCTGCTTGTGTGTGTGTGTGTGCGCGCGCGCGTGCATGTGCGCGTGCACGTGCCTGTCTTCACACTTGGCGTGTTATGTAGAAATCATTGGTTTATGTGCCTGCTCCCCTTTGTGGTCCAAAACAAACCTCCTTTAGGATAAGGCACTGTGTCGTGTTTGGCCTTGTGCTCCCGATGCCTGACATCAAGCTCTACACATAGTAGCTACTCAGCTAACGTTTGGCCTCCATGTAATGGCCATCCTCCCTCTCCCACCTCCACCCAACAGATTTTCGTGGAAAACACAATTAGACACAGCACTGTCCCTGTGGTCTGGCGAGGGCACCGTGTGCCGAGCTGTGGCTCACTTTGATCTGGACACTGCACGTATGCTGATGTAGCCTAAATTTGCACGAGCCTTGCTCATGGTGACTCACAGTAAGACACGACACCGCATCAAAATGATGGGATACTATGCAGCCATTAATAATCATGGCCGTTCGCCAACGCCAGATCTCTTTCAAAGGAGATATTGCCTAGTGGGGGCTCCTCCATCCCAGGTCAGTTTGACTGACTTTTGCTGGTTTTGCTGTTGCCTTAACTTCCATGCAGATCTTGTTAGGATTCCCAATTAAATGTCATCACACTGGGTTCTGCCAAGTATTGCAGCCTGTTGGATCAGTCTGAATCTGGATTTGGACAGCTGTCATTAAGCTTTCCCTTTCAGGCTTGTGTCATCCGTCACATCTGAGCCAGTATCCCAATGCCGTCTCCGTTCCATAGCCTGCCGCCACGTGTGCAGGATGTGACTGAAGGCACACCATCACGCGCACATTTTATTGTCCTGTGAGGTGGGATCCCTTCAAAGACCCCTCCCCCTCTACCAGCCTTTTTCCTTCAACCTAGACCCCACTCACCTGAGACACTGCCTTTCCCCCTGCATCCCACCTTGGCAGTGTGAGCCTTCCCAAGCCATCAGTGCTTTTTCAGCGGAAGGGACTCGGGACTCTCCCTAGCTCCAGGCAAGTGAGAGGGAGAAAGAGGAAGAGAATTTTGACATCCTGACTTCACAAAAGATTCCATGACCCAGGATGAAGAACCTGTTATACCTCTCTTACTTATGCAGATGCTTCTGACCTCCCCTAAGGTGAGAGAAGTGGGCATGAGGGAAAGTCCCCTGCAAATCTGACACTATGCTTGTCTGGGTCTCCAGTCAAACCGTTACAAAATAAGATAGGACAGTGCAGAGGACCTATCTCAGCTACATCTCCCTGGAATCCTTCCTCTAGACAAAGGCCTATAGTTGGCTATTGCCTGTTTTGGCCAATAAAGTTTTATTGGCACATAGCTGTGCTCATTCATTTATGACATATATTGTCTATGGCTGCTTTCAAGCTGCAGCGGCAGAGCTGAGCAACTTAAACAGAGACCATATGGCCTAATAAGCCAAAAATTGTTACTCCCTGGCCCTTTACAGAAGAAGTTTGCCAACCTGCCTTTAGGTTTATACTGACCACTAAGCAGCCCTTCAATCTTTCACCTCTGGATTGTGCTTTATGGTTTTCAAAGACTTTTCGCATATGACATGTCATCTAATTCCCCTAACAATTGAAGGAATCCAGAAGAGAGTCCACAGGTATTACTGAAGAAACCTAGGCTCAGGGGAGATGCGCATGCTGCCTCCTGGTCCCACAGAGGGGGAGCGGAGCCTGGACCTTGGATGATAGGATTGTGTGCAATTAGTACTTCTCTTACCCAGTCTCCTGTGGGAGGCATTATCTGTGGTCCAGTGGCAAAGCTTCTGGGCACTGGAGTCAGCCTGCCAGTTTACACATCTTGGCTTTCCCACTTACTGTGGGCTCTTGGGCAAGTTATTTCAAACTACCTGAAACTTAGCATCCTCATCGTTAAAGCAGAAGTGATAACACTCCCTACTTCTAAGTGTCATGGTGAGGATGAAATGGGTTCTTCGATGGAAACTGCTTATAATCGTCCATGGCACATAGTAGGAATCATCAGTGTTTGTTAGGTGATTTTAATTGAATATAACTCCCTCCGACGGTATCATAATCCAACCCTCATTTCATCATGCAGTATAGAAAACATCAAGAGAGACTTGTCAGCTGCTTTGATTTCTGTCCAAGGAGCCAGGATTGGAGGAATTTTTGGAGGCACTGTGAATGCAGCACCCAGATTTTGCTCAGAAGATGAACTTTCTTATTTAAGCAAGAGTGGATGTCAATGGACTTGCTTCCTTCTACAGCTCACATTTCCCTCTGTGTGGCTCAGCCTTCATACTTTCAAAACCTGCCTTTCTGTCTGCCTTATAGTTCTATCTTCTGCTTGCATGTGCCCGAGCTATCAAGTAGATGTTGTCGCTAACTGATGACTTTGAGTTTGGGCTGGGATGGAAGCCAAGCCGCTCACAGGCTCTCATTCTCCACCCTGTTGGGGAGAAGATAGAAACTCTCAGCATTTCTGTTAGGATTTTGTAGGCATTGTGCGTTTTCTGCCCCTGCCCAAGAGCTTAGAGCCCTCTTGCATTAAATCCAAAACAGCAAGCATTTGTTGAGTGCCAACAATGTGCCTGGCACCGAGGCACGGGGAGATATGAAGAGAAATAAAGAGCGGTCCCTGACATAAATACCTTACCAACCGGAAGAGCAGATGGGAAAAAATAAAAACAAACAACCCTGTAAAATATGGTGCAGTTCAAAAAAACAGATGGTTTAGAATGAGGCAAACCAGAATTCAAACATCAGCTTGATCACGTGTGAGTTATGATCTGGGGAAATGATTTAATACTCATTGAAAAAAAAACATTAAGATGGGGACAATAATGATCGCTTGCCAATATTGTGACGATTCACTGAGCTAACACATAAAATGCCTTGCACAATGCCTGACTTACGCCGGGGCTCAATAAATGTCTCCCTATAAATCTCAAAAAAGAGGTACTAACATATTCAGAGAAGTTCTCATTTAATTCAGGGAAGCAATCCATTGATCTCCTATGGTGCTCTGCTCCCCCCTGTTTCACCTGTAAATCTTGGAATAACAAATAGCTCAGTCCTTGGCCTTCTTCGCTTCATTCATTGAGCTCTCTTGCTGGTGTCTTTCATCAAATTCCATATTTCATCTCTGTCCTCACCACTGACTTTGCCACAAATCTCAGACTAAAATGTTCAATTACCTACTTGTACCATCCCTACTTGGCTATTTCATAAGCATCTCAAACTCAACATGGGAACAGAACTCTTGACTTTCCCTCCCAAAATGGTTTCTCCCCAATTCTTCTCCATCTCTGTAAATGACACCAAGATTTACCCAGTTGTATCAACCAAACACCAAGGCATCCTTCTAGGTTTCTCTCCCCTGCCTCCCATGTTCACCCTATCAGCAAACTCTGATGGACCCCATCATCTCTCACCTGCATCCTTCCAGTTGCCTCCCAATTGTGGAGAGTTACCAAATAAAAATACAGAATACCCTAATAAGTTTGAATTTCAGTTAAACGTTGAATAATTTTCCAGACCCATGAGGAAGGATAGCAAAGCAGAGAGCTTCTCACATAACCAGCTAGTCTCAAGTCTGTGGGAATGTTGATGGTGGTGGTGGTGGTGGTAGTGTTGGTGTTCGTGGTGAGTCATGGCCCTCCCTGTCTTTCTCTGGTTCCAGGAGAGGCTGGTGGTGGCCCGTTGTTATGGCCTCCAGCAGATGGTATGTTTTGTCTTCTTAGAATAATGTCCACCTTTCACCCATGGCCTCCATTTCTGAGAAGTTCCTCAGAGATGGGAAGCTGGCCTTCTTGGCCCCAAATGCCCTTCCAACTGGGAACCCCTGTGGTCTGATGGCTGCCAGGCATCCCAGGGCTCCTGCCCCTCCATGTGCAACTTTGCAAGAGCCCCATTCCCTGAGATCCTTTTTAGAGCCATTCAAGGGATCCAGGGAACTCAGTGGGAGGGTGGGAAGCCCCTCCTGCAGTCCTATCCAACAGCCTCCCCTCCTTGGGAAATCCCAGAAGAAAGGCTGGCCCAGGCTCTGCAGCTCAGGGGTCATGGGTGGCCTCTCCCAATGGTCTCTTGCCATGCTTCTCTCTAATGGAGCACCCGTCTGAGCTCAGCTGTCATCCAGTAGCAACCTGGAGCCAGAACCCCTTTTTCCAGAGATCCCCATCTTGAAGAGGGGTGTTTGGAACCCCCCTCCCTGACTTAGCATCTGCAAGAACATGGGGTGGGCAGTGAAGGTGACCGAAGTGACTCCCAGGAGGCAACAGTGCCAGTTCCCAGGACGGGAAACGGATTCATACAGGGCTCCCCTGAGTCACCCTGGGAGGGGTTTCTTCTGCACAGGGCTTTGTTGCTCCTTCTTGCTGTTGTCAACAATGAGAAGGCCAGTTGTCCTCTGTGAAACATTTCAGCATATTATCTGCCAGAGTTTTGGAAAAACTGCATCTTTCCGGGAGGAGTCTGAGGAAAGGCATCTCTTATTTACCCATTAACACTGTCCCTGACCATTAGCTGGGGCCACTGAGCACAAATAAACAAGTGGATTGCCTTAAGGAAGTCAACGTCCTGTCAGGATCTATAAAAGCAGTTTATATCCTTTGGCTCAGAAATCCTACTCCATTGGCCCGAAGGAAATGATTATAATGAAGGAAAATGACATGTATATAAAACTCTTAGCAACGTTATGCATGATCACTCAAAACTGGAAAAAACCTAAATGTCCAATCTCAGCAGGTTGTTTTACTCAATTATGACAAAACAAGACAAAGGAATATTACATAGCCATTCCAAATGCTGACTAATAAGCAACACGGGAGAGTGTTTATGAAGTAATGTTAGGGGAAAACACACTGCCCTATTGCTTTCGTGCCCTCGGTGTGCAATGTGCAAGCAGATACGGTACAAAAGGAGGGAGGGGGGTACTGGGAGGAATGAAAACTGCTGGTGGCGCGAGAGGCTTATTGGTACACATTCTTCTCTTTCAATTTCCTGTAATGTTGGTGTTTTAATAAAGCCATCCTTTTAAAAAGCCACAGGAATCCTTCTGCAAGCCTGAGAGGCACCTAGCATGGCTCTCACTGTCCTGGAGCCATCAACCTACTCTCAGGTGGGGCCAGCGGGTCTCTCCTTATTTATTCCCCAAATGTGTGCACGTGCTGCCCCGACCTGGGTGTGGAGGGCTGCCGACAGAGGCTCCCTCGAGTCCAGGACCAGAGGACACCCCTGCAACAGATGGAGAAGCTGGGCAAGTGCCCCAGGGGCACGCAGAAAGGGAGAGGCCCAATGACAAAGGAAACCGGAGCTGGGAAGGATTAGTCCTGGCCTCAACTTTGTAAATGAGACCAAGGCCGGGGTTGGGAAGTGTCCTCCTCCTCCTTCCCCTTGCCTCTGGGACTGACGGGGACTTGTATCCCAGGCTCCAGAGGCCCCCAGACTCCTGTTCCTCTGGGAGGGCTCTGTCTTCCCAGGCACCCTCCTCAGGGGTCCCAGCTGTCACCTCTACCCAGATACATGCTTTCTGGAGCTTCCCTTGGTTCTCGAAGCTCTCAGTGCTTGGGAAAATGATTATTTCTTCTAATAACTTCTACCTTCTTTGGGGTTGAAGTCATTCTTCCAGGGTAATGGGAATAAAGTCAAATGCTCCAAGTTTCTCGCTGAACTGGTTTTCTTTTTCTTTTTTCCTTTCTTTTTGTCTTTAGCTCCCTGCCCCACCTTTATTGGGCAATTGACCAATAAAAATTATATGTATTTCAGGTGTACGACGTGTTGTTTTATTTACATAGGCATTGTGAAATGACCACCGCAGTCAAGCTAGTTAAGCTCATCAACCTAACCATCACCTTGCATAATTAGGGTTTTTTGGGTGTGTGGTGAGAAAACATCATGTCCACCCTCTTGGTAAATTTCAGGTATATACTACATCTTATTAACTACAGTTTCCACGCCATATATTCGCTCTCCAGAGCTTATCCATCCTGTATAGCTGCATCTTTGTATCCTTTGACGAACATCTCCCCATGTCCCCCACTCGAAGCCCCTGGGAGTCACTGCTTGGCTCCCTGTTTTTATGAGTTTGATTTTTTTAGCTTCCACATATAAGCAAGACCCTACGGTCTGTCTTCCTGTGTCTGACTTCCATCACTCAGCGTCACGGCCTCCAGGTTCATCCATGTTGTCGCACCTGGCAGGATCTCCTTATTTTTCACGACTGAACGATATTCCACTGCATGTCTATACCACATCTTCTCTATCCCTTCATCTGTCTGCAGACATGGTTGAGGTTGTTTCCATGTCTTGGCTATTGTGAATAAGGCTGCAATAAATATGCGGCTGCAGATACCTATCTCTTCAAGTTCCTGTTTTTATTTCCTCTGGGTATGTGCCTGGAAGTGGGACTGTTGGTCCAGAAGGTAGTTGTCTATTTAAATTTTTTTGAGGAACCTCCCTAAGTCGTTTTCCATAGAGGCTGCCCCAGTTTGCATTCCTATCAGCTGCGCACGGGGCAGACTGTTGCTTTTTTCTGACTACCCCCTCCCCCACCTCCATCCATGTCAGGAGCATACCTCAGTGCTGTGACCCATGTTTTCAGGTATGTACCTCCTTTCACAGATCCTGCCCCCTCGATTATGGTCTGAGGACTTCAAGTCCCTAATTCTTTTTTTTTTTTTCTTATTAACATATAATGTATTATTTGCCCCAGGGGTACAGGTCTGTGAATCATCAGTCTTACACAATTCACAGCACTCACCATAGCACATACCCTCCCCAATGTCCATAACCCAACCACCCTATCCCTCCCCACAACTTGCCAGCAACACTCAGTTTGTTTCCTGAGATTAAAGTCTCTTATGGCTTATCT
Source organism: Neogale vison (assembly GCF_020171115.1). NCBI lineage: Eukaryota > Metazoa > Chordata > Mammalia > Carnivora > Mustelidae > Neogale > Neogale vison. Next base: position 151,028,548 of record NC_058101.1, on the reverse strand, counting down.
CCCTCCCAGTCCCATCTTGTTTCATTTTTCCTTCCCATTCCCCACGACCCCCTGCCCAGATGGGCAACTGCCTTCTCAAGCGCTCCCTTTGCAGTACTCCTAGGCACCTCCGATTCGACATGCCCAAACCCAAACTCAAGTCCATCTTATGGATATATTATCATTTCTTAACCAAATCCCTTTTGTTGGATGCTAAAGTTTCCAGCTCAGCCTGAGGGCTGAGATGCAACAATTGGTTAACGAAGATGTTATTCTGTGGCTGACCAAGTCCAGGAGGGTGCAAAATTGCCCTTTTTAGCCCAGGATCCAGTGGAAAAGGTGTGGAAAGAGGAAAGGGCTCCTGCGGCATGTCACCCATGGCCCTTCACTCTGGACTTTGGGGCCACTCAAAGGGTCCCTTTCCTGACCCTTGCCAGAGCCTCCCTGTTGCTTTGACTACCTGGTTGCATAGGCCCCTTCCCCCTAGGTCTTTTAGATACCTCCTCTTGGCAACCTACTCCACCCCCCCCCCATCCTACTGTTTCCTCATAGCCTTTGGTCCTGGTTATCATCTTTGAGGGCCATCTGGTTTCCCTCTGGATTAGGCTGCAGAAAGAGAGCAGGATCGTATTAGTTTCCTTGAGCTAGTGTAACAAAGTCTCACAAACTGGGCAGCCTAAACAACAGAAACTTACTTTCTCACCATCAGAAGCCTGGAAGTCTAAGAAGATGGTGGCAGGTTTGCTTTTCCCCTGAGGCCTGTCTCCTTGGCTTACAGACAACAACCTTCTCTCTACGTCCTCACATGATATTTTCTCCGCATATACATCTCTGGTCTCTCTCTTCTTATAAGGACCCAGTCCTGTTGGATTAGGACCCCACCTTTATGACCTCATTTAAATTTAACTACTTCCTCAAAGGCCCTTATCACAGTGCAGATTAGGGCTTCAGCATATAAATTGGGTAGTGATGGAGGGAGGTACATAATTCAGTCCATAACAAGGATGGGAAAAAACCAAACCCACTAGTCCTACTTTAGGGATCAGATATCTGTGTGCATCAGACCTTGTTCTGCAAAAGTGGGCACCAGCCTGAGGGTTCAGGGGCCGAGGTCAGCAGTGCTTTGCTGGGTCTACAGCCCATGACCTTAGGTGGTGGCAGCAAAGGCAGAGAGTCACTGTCCACCACCTTTCCAAGGACTTTGGTCCATACAAACTGGGATCCCTAGCTAGACCCTCATCTTCAAACTTGGTTGATCAGAAAGTGACTGTCCTCATGTATTAGTTTCCTAGGGCTGTCATACCAAAGTACCCCAAACTGAGTGGCTAAGAACGGTAGAAATTTATTTTCTCCCAGTTCTGGAGACTCAAAACTGGAGTCTCAAAATCGAGGTGAAGTCCCAAATCGAGGTGTAAGTAGCTGTACTTCCTCTGGACACTCTAGGGGAGAATGCTTCCTTATCTCTTATAGCTTTTTTTTTTTTTTTAAAGATTTTATTTATTTATTTGGCAGAGAGAGATTACAAGTAGGCAGAGAGGCAGGCAGAGAGAGAGAGAGGAGGAAGCAGGCTCCCTGCTGAGCAGAGAGCCCGATGTGGGGCTCGATCCCAGGACCCTGAGATCATGACCTGAGCCGAAGGCAGCGGCTTAACCCACTGAGCCACCCAGGCGCCCCTTATCTCTTATAGCTTCTGGTGGTTATCAGCAACCCTTAGTCTCTCTTGTCCTAGAGATACATCTTTATAATTTGTGCGTCTGTCTTCACATGGCTTTCTCCCTGTGTGTCTGTGTCTCTATATCCAAATTCCCTCTTCTTGTAAGGATATCGGTGGTATTATTTAGGGCCCACCCTAATCCAGTACGACCTTAACTGGATTATACTGGCAAAGACCCTCTTTTCAAAGGCCACACCCACAGGTTCTGGGTGGACGAGAACTGGTGGAGGTGAGGGGTGAGGAGCACTATTCAATCCAGTACACCAGGGAATGAAAGTACACTTTTCCTGGTGAAAAGCTTTGAAAGGAAGAAATCATTTGGGACTTGCCCTTCTCCTGCAGAATCTCAAGAAATCTCCCGGTTTTGCATTCTTTCATGATATGATCAGTCAGGTGCGGCAAGTGGAGGTAGAAGAGAGGCTCAGGAAAACAGAGTTAATAGTACTCACAAGTCTTAAGGACACAGGGGGAAGCAGCAGGGTGGGCAGGAGGTAGAAGACAGGAGCAGGAGGAGGAGTTAGGCTGTGGTCTTCACTGGGGTTTCTGCAGGTAACAAAAAATGAACAACAGTTCAGGACTGGCTGGTGTGAATAGTTTTGGTGGGCTCTGGACTATCTGGGTGGTCTCCAGTTGCCTGGACCTGGACCTGCAGATGCTCAGGACCGAGGAAAATTGCCTCCCAGGGTGCACCAAGCCCCCCAGAAGAAGTGTGCCTCTGGATGGATTAGTTTGCCTATCAAAAGCATGCTCTTGCTGGGGCCCTTTGCTATCTCTAAGAACTGGCTAGCCTAGGGAGAGGCAGTCTCTCCCCTGCCAAGAAGGTGTTTTAAGATGTCAAAACATTAGAATATATAAGAAAACTTAAAATATGTCCAATACACTCTCTCTCATGGGAAAGAGGAAGGACCTGGCTGCCTTGGTCCCCAGCTCTTATAAACTCATGCCGTCTTCTGAGCATTCTGGCAGGTCTGTGCTCACATTCTAGAAAGGACTTCATCTTCTGCTTTCCCTTGTGGACACAGGAATGTCGGTGGCTGCACAGGGAGGACAGGTCCCCACTGGTCCCCACTGGTGGTCTAGCCTCTGGCTCTGGGCTCCTGCACTGCCACTGGCTATGTGACCTCAGGCAGGAGGCCTTGCCTCTGGGAGCCTCAGGACCTGGTCTTCTGGCACATCGGCAGTCACCAGTTATTGGCCTCCAACAAAGCCCCTTTCTACTCTTCAGAGGTTATGCTCCCTTTAGAGGGACTCCAGGTTGACAGTTTCTGTACTGGACTTTTGAAGTCCCATCAACTGTGAAAATTCTAGGTCCCAGGAAGCACCCTTGCTACCTGATCCTGCCCTGGTCCCCTTTTGTGTGCATTTGGCACATTTTTCATGTTGGTCTTCTACAAAGGACGGTGGTTTCTGCGTCTGGCTGTCCAGGAAACCACGACCTCTGTGAGCGTGGGGCCATCTTTGAATACCTTTATATCATCCACACTAGCTTCGATTTTGGAATTACACAGACTTGGGGTTCCATCCCTTACTCTTCTGTTTTTACTCTTTGACTTTGGACAAATTACTGAAGTTCTTTGAGTTGCAGTTTGCTTCTCTGTAAAGTGGGGCTCTTCATGCCAACCTCTGAGGCACATGGTGGCCCTTGAATAAGACAGTGGATTCAGGCACCACCATTCCTCTTGGAAAGAGGGAATCCTCTGGTCATTCTTGGTGGGAGGTACATAATAAGCGGCTTAGTCCATGCAAACCTATTCTTTTCTCATTGAGCTGAGCACTGGAGTAGGCCTTTTGTTAATAGATCTCAATGGGATCGATTGAATGAGTGCATAGATGGTATCTGTTCACATATATTTGAGGGGGGAAAATCAGAATTGAAAAATCATAATTGTCCATCCCAATGATGGACAAGGTTAGTGCTGCCTCGAGACCCAGGCAAATGGCCTGGAGCCCCTACACCTTCCCCATACTTTAGAGGCCCCCCTCAGTCCCAGCTGGCCACATCCGATCCCACGAGGTGAGGAGGAGTCCTCGGGACTACGAGAACATGCCCTTCCAGAGCCTGTCACCCTTTTCTCCTGGGCCATGCTCCGGGGACCTGGCACCATGGAATTTGCTGTCCTGCAGGTCTAGCTGTCTTCCGGGACACCAGGTCATCCTGCTGAGGGTCCATCACATTTCTGGCCAGAGGGCGGCAAAGCGGGATCCATTGGCAGATGTCAGGGGGCAGGGGGATGGAACTTGGATGTGCAGCCAGACTTGGTGTCTCCAACCTTGGGCGTAAGGCTCTCTGTGGTACAGGACTGCACAGGGAATGGGAGGGGGCCTGGACCAGGTTCTGGGTAGGCATACGTGTTTCTGGCACCTCTGAAGTTGGGCTCTTGTCAGTGAAGCCCAGACACGGGTCATTTAATGGCAAGGAATGCGTTTGGTGTCACTGCCTGGGACAAGGGTCTGGCCCCCAGGTGGCAGTGGCAGTGTGCTAAGCCCTTCCCTCCTTGGGGGCTCTGGACCTCCCCCTGCTGCCAGGACTCCACTCTGAGGCAGCCAGTGGGAGGTGATGCTCTTGGCCTGGGGGAGCAGGACGATGGTGTGCTGCTAGGGACCCCTAGTGAACCTCATCACTGGTTAGTTTGCATACCAAAAGCTTGCTCCCCAGCCCTGCCCAGCCCAGCCCTGTGGCAGCCTGATCTCCTTCCTGCGTGGCACCAGCTCATGCAAGCCCCAGGACTTCCAGCAGCTTCCTTCTGGTGGCTGAGACAGCAGCTACTCTGCCATCTCACCCCTGCGCAGCCCCCCGCTCCCCTTCAGGAGCCACACCCACATCCACTAGCCTCTCCTTGCCCCAGGCACTGGCAGGGGAGGATGCAGCCCTGAAACACTGTGTGTCAGGCAGGGGCTTTTCCCATCTGGCTCTGGTTGCTGGGAGCATAGCAATTTCCACAGGGAAAAGCACTTTTAATGGGAAGCGGTTAAGGCTGAAGGAGGTCAGCTGGGGGTGAATCAGCTCATCTGCACTCTTCTTGCCTCCCTCGCTCTCTGAGTTCTCCTGCAGCCCCAGGGCCTGATTCCCCCAGCCACCCCCTGTGCAGTGCCCAAGCAACCCCCCACCGCCGCCTTCCCAAAGGTGGCAACTGCTGTCCCCCACCCCCCACCACCACCATGATATCACAGTACTGTTCTATTTCACATTCGTCATGTCACGCGATTTTCACGTAATACTGTGGGCTAGAGACAGTGAGCCCCATTTAGAGGTGAAAAGATCGAGGCTCAGAGAACCTGATAGTCTTCATAGGTGAACAGGTGTTCATTAAATGTAAATGGCACCTGTAGCTAGGGTCTGAGCTGGGACTCAGCCTCTGGTTTAGAGAGCTCATGCCCCAAACCCCGACTGCCCCTGCCTGGTTTCCGCCTGCCCCTGCATCGAGGGAATGTGGATCAGCTTGAAACCAGAGCTCTGGGCCAGGCACGAATGGCTCTGCTCCCACGTGATCAAAACAGGCCTGGCTCTAAGTCTTCTGAAGTCCCCTGTTCTGTCCGCCACACGCTTGGCTTTGGGGCAAGAAGTAGAGAGGGAAACTGAGGCAAACCTGAGGGACAAGGAGGGTGACTTTCCACAAAGAATGTTAGTTTCAAGCCCGTTCTCTGTTCTACCCATGTATACTGATTCCCACAGCCCGGCCATGTGGCTTTTCATGATGTCGGCCTCCATCGTGCATATTATCCAAACAGATCAACAGAAAGGACTATAGTACCGCATTGCCCACTATGAAGTAAGTCAAGGATGGATTTTTAAATTTCCCTGATAAAACTGGAGGTTATGGAGAAGTTCCCATTCCTTTCTGTAGCCCAAAGCTTTTGATTTAAAGAGGCATTTAGGGCTGGAATTTTTTTTTTTTTTCCCTCCTCCTTTCTGTCTTGGAAAGCGTCCCACAGCTGGAACCGTGAGCTCTCAGCTGTTTGTTTTTCTTCCTTGGAGAGGAACTTGGGAACGTTACCCACCAAACCCCACAGGGGAATGGGCAGTTTGAAGGGCGTTCAAGCCCCAAACACACAAACCCCAAACACATGAGCCGCAGGCTGCACTCTTCCTCCTGGAGGCTGAAAGGCTGGTGGGCAGTCCAGATGTCCCCAAAGAGCAGGGCCAGTTCCAGACCACTCCACCTGACATTTGATGACCGAGAAGGTGGGGGAAGGGAAAGAAGATTCCAGTCCCCGGGCCCCAGGCCAGGTCCTGAAACTCCAGTTGTGCAAGCAGAGCAGGGCTGCCCGGAGCGGCTCTCAGTGGGCCCATTTATCATGTGGCCTTGGGTGGGACCCGGCAGAGCCCAAGTAACGTTTGCCCAGAGTGCTTGCCTGCCGGGACCCAGCCAGACTCTTCCCCCAAGTCCCACCCTCACCCTAGGGGGCCCCAAGCCGAAGGCCTGGTCCATCTTCCTGGCTATCCCAGTTCCTCTCTTTAGTTCCCCTTTAGAATTGCTTTTATTGTGGTGAAATAGACCTGAAACTTACCATTTTAACCACTTTTAAATGTATAGTTAGTGGTGATAAGTACATTCACCTGTGCAACCATCATCCCCATCCATCTTCAGAGCGCATTCCATCCTCCCAAATGGAAAGTCTGTAATTTTTAAACCCTGATTTCCCATTCCTCCCTGCCCCCCTTCCCACCCATGGCAACTACTCTTCCATTTCCTGTCTCTGTGAATTTGACTACTCCGGGTACCCCATGTGAGGGGAATCATACGGTATTTTTCCTTCTGTGACTGGCTAATTGCACTTAGCATAATTAGTATCTTCAAGGTCCTTCCATATTGCAGCCTGTGACAGGCTTGCCTTCCTTTTAAGGGCTGAGTAATATTCCTTTGTGTGTCTACACCACATTTTATTTATTCATTCATCCATCAACGGGTTGGTTCAGCTATTAGGTTTGCTTCAGCCTTTTAGCTATTTTGAATGATGCTGCCATGAACACGGGTATGCAAATACCTGTTTGAATCCCTGCTTTCAATTCGTTTGGGAGTATACTCAGAAGTGGCCTTGCTTGCCTTTCCAATTTTTAAATCAGCTTGCACTTGAATTTCCAATGGGACATTCTGACCAACCTGAGACCTCTGTTTCCTTGGGAGAGACAGAAGAGGCTGGGAGAGCATAGAGAAGCAAAGAAGGCAGTCGGGATCGTGAACTCCCATTATCCCACAGCTCTCACAGGACTACATCACTAAAACAGGAATGGGGCAGGGTGGCTTTCGGAAATGCAGATTTGCACAACCCACCTTCTCCTGAATCAGAACCTCCTGGCTGTAATCTTCAAGTTACTTGGGTACTTTTCTGATTCATTGCAAGTTTTAGAGCTACTGCCTGAAAACTGGACATTCCACTTACTGGGATGAAGATGGCAAAAGGGACCTCATTAGAGTCTCTGGTTCTGGGTACGCTGAGGGTGTCAGCCAGGACCCCTCCAGCACATCCAGCCTCCTGAATATCAGATCCTGGGCTATAGCTGTGTCTTTTCCTCTTCCTGTGAGAACACTAGTCATATTGGATCAGGGCCCATCCTCATGACTTCATCTTAATTTAATCACCTTCTTAAAGAACTTTTCTCCAAATATTGTTAACATGCTAAGGTATTGAGGGTTGGGACTTCAATATACAATTTTTTTTTGCCAGGGGAGGACACACTTTAGCCTACAACACAATCCTTTCCTCCTTCATTCCTTTCTTGACTCTCTTAAATTCTTTGTATTGCTCAAACAAAGCAATACCATCAGGAAATAGAGTAAAAAACTATTTATAATTCCACTGCTCTAAGAAATCAATTATTTTCAAAAATCCGTTTTCTCTTTCTTTTCTTCTTCTTCTTCTTCTTCTTCTTCTTCTCCTCTTCCTTCTCCTTCTTCTCCTTCTCCTTCTTCTTCTTTTCTTGTAGAGAGAAAGAGAGAGGATGTGTGCATGGACCTGTGTCCAGGGGTAAGAAAGAGGAGCAGGGAAGGGCAGAGGAAGAAAGAGAATCTTAAGCAGGCCTTACGCCCACAGCAGAGTCATATGGGGGGCTTGATCTCAAGACCCTAAGATCTTGATCTAAACTGAAATCAAGAGTCGGATGTTCAACTGACAGAGCCACCCAGGCGCCCCTGCAATCCCAATTCTCATTTAATCCTCTGTGTGTGTGTGGGGGTGTTCTCGGGTGCTTGCTCAGTCTTATAGTGCATGCATTTCCCACACTGTTGCATAACAGACCTCATAGCTGTCATTTGTAGGGCTTCATCAAAGTCCAGCTAACTGATATACCCATGATTTAATTATTCCTGATTTGTTCATTCATGATTTTTCCATTTTTCACTTCTACAAATAAAAGGGCAATGAGAGCAGAGTAGCGCAGCGGAAGCGTGCTGGGCCCATAAAAGGGCAATGAGTTTCTTTGTGCTATATAGTTTCCCTTCTTTTGGATTATTTCCTTAGGGTAAACTCCCAGGGGTGAGATTACGTTCATAAAGGATGTGAACATTCTTATGGCTCTTGATGCATCTTGCCAAATTGCTTTCCAAGAGCATTTTACACTGTCATCAGCGATGTATAAACATACTAGTTTTCACTGTCCTCTTGCCAGCATGATGTAGCACTGTCCCATTATTTTTAGAGAGATTTAATTTGTTTTATTTTATATCTCTTCAATAACTAATGATCTCATAATGTTTTTCATATATTTGATTATTCATTATATCACCTCTTAAGGAAACTGTCTCTTTAAGCCCTTTGCCTGCTTACCTATGTGAGGCCAAAACAGATCATTATTAAGTATCTACCACCTGTTCACTACCCCTGGGTGTTATGGGTGACCAAGGAAGTGTAAGGCCTAGTTCTTAACCTTCCAGAAACGTACAATCAACAATCATATCTTATTTAGTTATTGCTGATTTCTTTGTCCCCGACCCCCTACTTTGCACGTTTTGCTCAATAAATTTTGTTGAATGTAGTTCTATCCCAGATAACATGTTTATGTTCTTTGCGGTTCACAGAGATCTGCCTTCAATTCAAAGGAATGCAGAACCAGAATCCAAAATGAGTCTGAGACCCAGGGAGTTAGCCTAGACCTTAGAATCTAATATGGATGGTCATGAGATTCTGTGCTACAGTGGAAGGAAGATGCACTTGACAGCAGTTTTTAAAGCAAGGTTTAGAGTTTGAGGTTGGCAACATGAGTAAATGTATGATGTGGCTGCTCACCAAAAGCGATCACAGTAGTACTCATATTAATAGAGGTATAGTATGGAGAATAAGGGAGGTGATAGTCCTCAACTCCACAACTTCTCAGTATTTGTCTTTTTTCTTTTCCATTTTTTAAAAATTTTAAACCTACAGAGAAGTTGGAAACATATAATAAGCACTCATATACCCTTTGTGTTGGTCCATCAACTGTTAACACTTTGCTACATTTTCCCTTCTCTCCCTCTCCCTCTCTCTTCCTCTCTGCAAGTCCCCCCCCCAACATTGTTATTACTGTTTTGATTGTTGTGGAATCCTTTGAAAGTAAATTGCAAGCTTCACCCCTAAATACTTTAGTATTTACTCCCAAGGGCAAGGGAATTCTCTTATAACACCCCTTATAGTTGTTAAATTCAGAAACTTAACTTTGATAAAATTACAAACACATAATCCATAATTAACTTTCTTCAATTGCTCCAGTAATGTTCTTCATTGCTTTTTTGGTTTTGTTTTGTTTTAACTTGATGCAGGATCCGACCCAGTGTCAGGCATTTATTTATACCATGTCTCTTTGGTCTTCTTTTATCTAGAATGGCTCCTAGCCTTTCATTGTTTCTCACGACATCAATATTTTTGAAGAACATAGGTCAGCTCCTTGCTATAATGTTCCTCAATCTGTGTGTGTCTGATTGTTTCCCCATGATTGGATGTAGATTACACATTCATGGTGGAAATACATAATAAAGCTTGCTCAATGCATCACATCCGGGGGCATATTGTATCATTTTTTTTCTTTTATTGGTAACACTCAGTATGATCACTTGCTTAAAGTCTTTATCTACTGTAAGTTATCTTTATTCCTTTTGATATTGTGTGGATACCAACCATCTTTTTTCACTCAATGATTTTAGCATCGTGGATAATGCTTTCCCAACTCCACTATTACAAAGCTGGTCCTAAGGTGAGGGTTTGTTTTGTTTTTTTTTTTTCCTAACCATCCTCAGTGTTGTTTTCCTGTCTGGGCAGTACAGTTCTAGCTGGATGTAGACTGTGGGGTGCTGGAATTGGCTCCCACTGTATGCATCTTTTCCCAACTCCATATTTAGTGACATCACGTCGGGAGCTTGAAATCAGCCATAGTGGGAGTATTTACACCTCAGAAACTGGCAAACGTTATAGAGTGGGATTTTTGCTGTTCCCCTGGAGGACAAGTTGTTAAACCTTTACATTGATACAGACAAGCTGAAACACATTTAAAAAAATGACTCTGTTGGTGGAGGGACTAGAAACCTTAAGGAAAGGAGATCTGTCTTCAGATATTTAAATGACTCTCTTGTGAGGGATCCTCCCTAGTTGGGAGGTAACTCCTTAACACATCCCGCCCTCCCTCCCACTGGGTACTTCAGCTGTGTGTGAGTCCTTGAAGGAATCACAGGCATCTTTCCCACATGATTTCTGTGGGAAGCTAGTGGTGTGGCAAAGAATGTGGAGGCTGTAGGTCACCCCGAGAAGGGATCTGGCTGCTTCATCCTCTGATTCCAGAGGAAACAGTGTGGATGCAGAGAGGTGTGAGGTGCAGAGGACATAAAGTTCATGCTAAGTGGCTTTCATGTTGGTAAAGTAGGTACAACTTTACCTCAAGCAGTGAGGACTAAAGCAGGTTTGGGCACTAGGGGGCTTGGAGAAGGTTTAGAATGACAGTTAAGAAATTTTTTTCCCAGCCCACTCCCCGACTCAAAGTAGTTCAATGCCAGGGATGTTCAAACAGCATGAGCCTGGGCGAAGTCCACACACTTCACCAGTAGTATTGTGTGGTCCAAGAGGTAAAGCAAGGAAAGGTGTTACAAGCAGTTGCGTTGGGTTTATCATTGATGTGTAGAGAGGTAGGTAAACTCCCTCAGAGGCCTGGGACATTGGAAAGCAGCTCCAAATCCAGGTCTAACAGTGATTCAAGTATGGCCAGAGGGGAGCAAATGGAGGAGGGTTAAGTTACCAGGATCAGTTGTGAGAGACCCAAAAAGCTTAGGGGTGGTTTGAAAAGAGGGGAGTCAGTGTTCTGGGATCTCTTGTCAAAGTACCAAATGTGATGTTCTGGGATCTCTTGTCAAAGTACCAAATGATTACAGGTCCTGGGGTGAACAAGTACTGGGGGATGCTGCGGGCAAAGAAGGTGAAGAGCTGTGTGTTTAGGTCACCAGAAAGTAACAAACACAAAAAAGATCAAGTGCATGACAGCACTTTGTGAAATGTAAACCCCTATTTGATGTTCTGTAATGAGTACGGACGCCCACAGATCTGACAGTCCATGAAGAAAGAGATGGAGGCTGGAGCAGAGGGCGTATGTGAATACTGATAGTTTGAACTTGAACAGGGATTTGCAATATAGGTGGGGTTTTCTTTCCAGACATTTTTCTCAAATGAGATAATATCTGCAAAAAACACATAACTGAGTGCCTGGCCCATAGTAGGTGCTCAGTTAAAGTTTATTTTTTTCTTTAGTCCTCATAGCAATACCCTATGGTAGATGATGTCAATTCTATTTTTAGATGGAAAGGAACAGACTCAGAGTGATGAATCTTAGTTAAGTGTTGGGCGGGCCTTTGGATCGTAAGTTCAATATTCCTTCTTTTCTAATATATCTCAGGGCCCACCTAATTCTTAGAATCTGTGAAATTCTAAAATCTGCTTCTTTTATATCATCTTTTGTCCTTCACACGAAGCTGTCAGTTTTTGAAACTGACATTGTAAATATGACATGTAGGCAGTGTTTTTTTTATTACAGTATGTTTGAAGTTGTTATTAAAATTTTTCCCTGTTGTAGGAAGGCTCTGAATTCACATGATATCACATTGGAACTGACGATTGTCACTGGCAGGATTTCAGATGCCTCTTTTGCAATACTGTAGGTACCCAAGCTAATAATTCAAGATGCTCGGGAGACCAATAAATGCTTCAATGTAACTCTTAGTCTTAGTGTCAAGGTTTTTCACTGGAAAAGCTCTGTCTGTTTAAATGGAAACGCTTTTTGCATTATTGTCAGTGACAATATGCAGGGACGATGGATGGATGGATGGATTAGATGGATGAGCGGGTGGGTGGGTAGGAGAGCAGGTGGGCTGATAGAAAGAGATGGGACCTGGGTTTCAAGAAATATGAGTCCTAGCCCTGGTTCTGCCGCCAACCATCTAGATGACCTGGACCATTTCCTATCCCCTTTCTCAGCCTTCATTTCCTCATCTGAAAATGAGAAGTAAGTGATTATTCAGGTCATTTTCAGCTCAAAGCATCTTACTGCACCGTGAGTCTGATTTTGGAAGAACGGCAACATGAGAGATCTGACACGGGGCTGCCAGCCTCGTGTTTGGAGAAGAGGAAACCCAGTAAGTGCCTAGATTCCTGGCAAGTGTGGCCCAGATTCCTTACATGCCTCTTAGCGAGAATCATTTCCAACCTCCTTAAAGTACTTTACGACAGGCTCAACAAGGGAAGAAAGATGGATTTAAGAAAATCGTCCAACCAAGAGCCGGGTGGAAACCCTGGGGGACTGATATGGAGCTGTTTGAAAACAAGCACTTATGGAACAAATTGTCCAGAAAGATAGAAACAAAGAAACATGCTTGCTGCCCTCACCAGTGTCGGATTAAGGCCTCATGTGACTGGCTGGGGGCAGACGGGGGAGCTGGAGTGAGACTCCCATAACTCATGGAATAGGCTCCTGCTAGAGCAAGGGGGGTGGACCACGCACTGGGGTAGGGCAGAGTCGGATAGCTGGGGTTGAAAGCAGGCTCTGCCATCTACCCGCAGCGTTGTCTCCAGTGAGCCACTCAGTCTCCACAGGCTTTCCCTGTCAACCTGGACACGTGAACATGTTTTGTGTTTTTATTCTGAATTGGTCAGTCAGGTGATGACACAAGAGGGGACAGAGGAGAAGCTCAGGAAAGCAGAGTTTAGTGGACATCCGGGTCCTGGGGATAGGAGGCACTGGCACCCACACAAGGCCACGTGGGGAGGCAGCAAGAGGCCGAAGGTGGACGTGGTGGGAACCGGGAGAGCAAGACCTTTATTGTGGTTTCTGTGAGAAAGGCAAGGCAGCGCAAGGAACGTAATTTAGGATTGACTAGTTTCGATCCTTTTGGTGGACTTTAGGCTACAGAGGTGGTCTCTACTTGCCTCCTCCCTGTTGCTGGGATGATGGAGGCAGAGGAATACTGCTTCTGGGGGCCAGAGAGAGGAGGTGTGGCTCCAGATTGGACAGCAAAGGCATGCTCCCAGCTGGGCCCTTTGCAATCTCTAGAATTGACTAGATCCAGGAGAAGCAGTTTCTCCCCACCTAGAAAGGTTTCTTAAGATGTCAAGACATAATATATAGGAAACAATTGTATGTATACATATAATACATAAGTTTTATATAACTATAACATACATTTAATTTATATATGTATATAATGTATACAGATACATTATACATATATAATATTTTATCTATTTATCTGTTCATATTTTATATAATTATATATTTAATTATATATTATATATATAATGTTATGTGTATATGTAACATATTATACAATACAGAATACATATCATCTAAATTTGGACATATGAACAGTGATCTCAGAGCATCACATGAGATGAAATAGTTGACAACACACAGGCCACGGTCTGGTAGTAAGTAGACACCTATACTCAGGAGTAGCTTCCTCTCTTCCTCCATCCAGCTCAACAGATGGCCCATCTTTCACCTCTCTCTTGACCTGGGGCAAGAGGGTCCTTCTGTCTAGAACCCTGTCTTTTAACTGTGAAGTAAGGAACGGCATCCAGATGCTTGCCAAGATAACTTTCAGGCCTGATGTTTCCCCTTGCTTATTTGATTCCTGCTGAGAGCTGCCACACACATTTGTGGGTCAGAAGGGCAGGGAGGAGAGGTCCCCCTGGGGGACTCAACAAAGGGAGCTTGGGGGTTGGAACAATGTCATCAGACTGAGAAAGAGATTGGCCACACCTCACAAGCACAGACCTCAGTTCCAACACAGTGGTTAGCCCTGGAGAGTCTTCGTAGAGCCGCACAAGTATTCTTTCAATGCCCGACCATGGACCCAGACTTGGGTGAGGTAAGGAGAAGGGGCATGCTCTTTAAGGTCATGGAACACAAAAAATGTCGGTTCTACCACATACACACCACTTTTTCAAGATTTTATTTATCTATGTATTTATTTAGCCAGAGCACATGAGCAGGGGGAGGGGCAGAGGGAGAGTGAGCATCTCAAGCCAACTCCGTGCTGAGCCTGGAGCCTGACATGAGGCTCAATCTCACGACCCTGAGATCATGACCTGAGCCAAAAATCAAGAGTCAGATGCTCAATTGACTGAGCCACCCAGGCACCCCCCTGCATGTAATTTTCACATTGTTGTGAGTCTCGGGCCTATAGATCAGAAACTCTAAGTTGCCCCATGACATCTATCTCTGAGGACTGCTATAAAAATGAAAGCGTCCAACACGATGCCTGATGGTCAGTAAGGGCTGGCTCGGTGAAAGTGTCCCCGCTTATTAAATATTCTGGGCCTGATTATTCCATAAGCAGAGGATATTTCCGCAGTTAAGTGCTGAAATTATCTCATGTCAGTTCTTAATAAAGTTCAAGCCATTTGTTTGCTTCTAGAAATATGTAACTGGTCAGTTGGCTAGCTCAGGGATGGGACGAGATTCTAGAGAGGAGCTTTGACTTTGTGATGGGTAGGTACCACGTTTGCATAAAAAGGGTCATGCATGAAGGGACATCCAGCAAGGGGGGGGGGGTCCCTTTATTTTTCAAATAGGATAAGTCTGGGCTCTAGAAGAGTGGTGTTTACACCCTTCATTCTTGCATTGTGTCATTACGGATTGGCGGCTTGATTATATTGTTTATCAGTGGGGACTTTAGCTTAAGCGCTGAAATGCTATACTAGGAAAAATCAGTGTATCACAGGCAAGTTGTCACTTTTCTCTAAACGGGACTTCGTTTTCCACGTGTGCTTTGAGAACAGGCTTTGGGTTTGTCAGAAGTTTTTATTTTTTCTAGAACTATATTCAATGACGAAGTTTTTGAAGGCCACTTCCTGGTACTAACTGCAAGAATGGACCCACAAGCCCCACTGAAGTCTGGAGAAGATTCCCCACAAGAGGATTTTTAAGTTTCTAAGCAGAATTGTCAGATCCCAAGTGTGTGTTACCCACAGGTGGCAGGGATTTGAAGAAGGGCTTGGTGGTCAGAGCCCCCGGCAGCCTGGGCCCATGAGGCTCACAAGGGCCGAAGTTTAGGTCCTTCTGAGTCTGCGGGTCTGCTTCCATCTTAGGATGTGACTAAGGCTTGGAGATCAGCAGTCACCTCTCCTGTCCACCCCACCTTCCTCCCAGTTCATCTCCAGTAAAGGGCCTCACTTACCCCTTGTCATAGGTTAAATTGTGTTTCCCTCAGAATTCCTCTGTTGAAGCCCTAACCCCCAGGACTTCAGAATGTAACTCTGTTCAAAGATATGGTCTTTAAATAATGTTGCTAGGATGGGCCCTAATCCAATATGACTAGTGTCCTTATAATAAGAAGAGCTGAGGATACAGACACACAGAGAATGAAGACCAGGTAAGGACTAGGGTGAACCTGGCCGTCTTCAAGCCAAAAAGAGGGACCTCAGGAGAAATCAACCCCACAGACACCTTGATCCCAGACTTTCAGGCTCCAGAACTGGGTGTCTGTTGTTTAAGCCACCCAGACTGTGATATTTTGTGATGGTGGCCCGAACAGACACAGACACCACTTACTTGTGTTTTTAAAAACTTATCTTTCCCACCAAAAATAAATAAATAAAATAAAGACCAGAAAGAGAGGGAAACACCAACCAAGTCATCCACAGGGACAATGTATAGTAGACCTGCCTGTCCCTAGATGACCCATTGAACCTTACTGGGGGATTTCAGGTGCAATTTAGGATAACCACAAGCAGTAATCTCACTTACGACACTTGGTTATAACATCATCCCACTTCTTTCCATGGTGCCTGTTTGTTTTCTCCCCACCATGATGTGAAGCCAAGAGGAGAGTCTGGCTCCCCTGGCTCTGAGATTTGGGGAAGATAGATTTAATTTCTGTAAGCTTTAGCTATCTCATCTTCAATACAGGGCAAACAATGCCTATTTCACAGGTCGTTTTGAGGATTTAGGGGCCTGGGGTGGTGTATGGAGTGACCAAGGTATAGGTAGAAATCTGTCAAATACAGATGGACTAATGTGGACTCCTGACTCTTTTGGAGTCTGACCATAAAGGCAGAATACCACATTTGTCTCTGTTCTATGCAGTCCTCTGTCATGTGTATTCATTCACATCTATTACAGTAACTTTGGATTTCAGTTTCGTCATCTGCAACGTTACTCTTGCCAGCTTTGGTCATCTGCTGTCGGTCATCAGCTGCGTATTGGCTCAACAGGGCTGAGGACTGCATGTCACCAGATGCCAAGTCATTCAGTGGTATTGAAGCCTTCCTCTTTGCCAGCCTCCCATTCCAAAAGGCCACCAAGTTCTGACAATGTTATTTCTTCATTGTGCCTTCTGTGTGCCCTTCTTCTCCATCCTGAAAGGCATGGTCTTGCTTCTAGACCCTCTTCTGTCACCAGGACCACAACCTTCCTACCCTGCGTTCCTCCTTGAGTTCCTGACCTCCCCAATTCATTCTCTGCTTTGCTGATGGGTGGTCAAAATATAAAATATAAATATAAAATATGAACAGAAGCCGCCCCTACCCCCAACTACTGAAGAATTTCCGCTGATTACACTAATTGTATCTACCTTCTTCAGATAATCTTTATGTTGCGTTTAACATGTTCTGTTCCCAAGGGACATTTTGAAACGCAGTAGAACAGAAGATTTTTAAACAGGTTTCTTTTGGTGTGCAGTTTTCTCCCTAAGTAAATGATAAGTTTTTTGATAGCAAAGCTTGCATTCTAGACTTCTCTGTATTATTATCACCCAGACCCGTATAGGGAGTCAGTACCTTGTACACAGGTATTGAATGAGGTAATGCATGAATGAAAAATGAATATCCTAATTTTGAATTTATCTGTGGCCTCTTGGGACAACAGGGAACCAAAACTCAAAAAAAAAAAAAAAAAAAAAAAAAAAAAAACGAAAAAAACAAACAAAAAAAGATGGGACGAGAGCCAGCCCCCTAGTGCTGAGGGAGAAAGGGATGCCTTCTTGTCTTAGTCTGGGATATGGACATCCGAGCCTGAGCCATGTGCTTGGATGTTGATTGTGAGAAGTGATCCTGGCAAGTAGCAGTGAGTGGGTGATGGGGAAGATCAGAAAGAAGGTTAAAGTTAATACAAGGATGCATTCTTTTTTTTTTTTTTAAACTTTATTTATTTATTTATTTATTTTTTTCCCAATTTATTTATTTTCAGGAAAACAGTATTCATTATTTTTTCACCACACCCAGTGCTCCATGCAAGCCGTGCCCTCTATAATACACACCACCTGGTACCCCAACCTCCCACCCCCCCGCCACTTCAAACCCCTCAGACTGTTTTTCAGAGTCCATAGTCTCTCATGGTTCACCTCCCCTTCCAATTTACCCAAATTCCCTACTACTCTCTAACACCCCTTGTCCTCCATGCTATTGGTTATGCTCCACAAATGAGTGAAACCATATGATAATTGACTCTCTCTGCTTGACTGATTTCACTCAGCATAATCTCTTCCAGTCCCGTCCATGTTGCTACAAAAGTTGGATATTCGTCCTTTCTGATGGAGGCATAATACTCCATAGTGTATATGGACCACATCTTCCTTATCCATTCATCCGTTGAAGGGCATCTTGGTTCTTTCCATAGTTTGGCACAAGGATGCATTCTTGAGTTGGTCTCCACCATGGCCACTAGGGGCCATCCTACGAGGACATCTAATGAGCAAGGGCTGCAGAGCTGCCTGTCTTGTGAAGAGCTTTTATTCACCGGCCTCTGACCCCATAAGGCAGGTTTCCTCTGAGGATCAAGGCCATTCCTGGATGCCATCCAGGTGGTTTTCACAATTCTGAGAAGTCATAGAAGCCCCGGAGGAGAGCAAGACAGGACAGTGTAGATGCAGTGAGGTGCTGCAAGCTTTCATTCGCCTGCGCGTGGCTCCCTGTGGCTCTGGGTGGATCAAATGGGGCTGAGAGTGTGAGGCAGGGCCCAAGGACTGCTCCGCCCATCACTGCTTGTCCAAGCCCTTCTATGTCTGAGAAGAGAGGCAGGTGCATGCTCTCCATCTCCGAATCATTCGCTCAATCATTGACAGCTTATTCACTGACTGCCCACCTGGTCCAAAGTTCTGTTAGGCACCACGTTGGTCTAAACAGCAAGTCCCTAATTCCACTTGCGAATTCACAAAGAGTTAGTCTCTTTCCTAGATGTACACAGGCCATCAAAACACTGCGTTTCCTGACATCTCTGGTCATGATTTCAGATTCTTTTATTCTTGAAATGGGAATCCTGGTGACAGTCTCCTCAATAAGAGTCTTTTGATTTATAATTCATCTTGGATCTCGTTTCCACAGTAACAGGTGGTGAATTATCAGAGACTCCATCTGCTTGGACCACCAAAGGGAACCCTTGTGCCAGGAGCGCTGGGTATCCAGCCATACCTCTGCGGAAAGTAATGAATATATTGGTAGAAAAACATACTGGTAGAAAAAGAAATGTTTTTCTTCCTTTGCAGTTGTGCCAGGCCATCCTAATATGAGCATCTGTGGCCATTAGCTGGCCATTAGCCAGCATGGTCTATGCACCCTCCAGTTCACAGTTTGGGCTCACCGAAGGGCCAGAGACAGGATCTATTTGCAAAGGCTGCACGTCTGGGTTGCAGCCAATTCCAGTGGGTAGGTGGTCCTCGCCGTTTGCCCGTTTGCTGGATCTTGCATGTGAGGCTCAGAACTGGCTACCTTTGCTTGCTCCTGCCTGTCAGTGACTTGATAAAGGCTAGGACAGGTAGGCAGTCAGGACACCAGACCTCGTCAGGCAAAACTTGTCACCCTGAGAGCCACTGGTTGATGAATCTCCAACCTGACAGGGCATCAGAAAACACAGGCCACCTGCCCAAAGACAGAGAGCATGTTTGGCTTCTTTCTCAAGGGGCCCCATGTTGTTCTGAGCTGCAGCTTGAAGCTCCTGGCTCCCTCTTGTGTATTGTAGGGGCTGGGGGTGGGTGAACACCAGCAAAGAAAAATTTCATGTCCAACCTGTAAATGTGTTTATCCTGAGCGTCCTGCTAAGCTGGAAACAAGGGTGTACAGTACTTAAAGATAGATAGATTGATCGATCCATCTCACCAAAAATGTACCAATCTGCTGCCCTCCTCTTTGGGTTGAGTGTCCCCCAATACTTCCCTTCCCCATCTGCTTCGCTTCCCCTGCCTCAGTTTTTCCCCATGCCCACATGTGGCCAAGGTCAGGCGCTGTTGAGCAACCCACCCCCCACCATCTGGTGAATGGCTGGGTCTAGAATCCAGATGCGACCTTGCAAGAGCCCCAGGACTCTTGGGGCTCGTCCTGACTGTACTGCCAGCTGTCCTGGGATCCTGAGCCCCTCACACTCTCTCCGCCTCACCGGGCTCCATTCCTTTATGCCTCTAGCTCCAGGACCAGCTCCTGCTTTTGGTGCTTGCGTCGAGCCTGCCCTTCCCAGCTCTGCCCCTCGAGGCTAGGCCATACAGTCCTGCTCACTGACGCATCTCATGGCTGAGATGGTCCTTTAGGATGACACCCATGTGGCTAGCTAAAGACCCCCTCCCCGCCCCGGTGGTCCTGCTGCTGTGCTGAGACCATCCACTCATGGCCCAGGCTCACTCTGCTCAGGCTGCTACAACTTAAACAACAGACATTTATTTCTCACTGTTCTGGAGCCTGGAGGTCTGAGATCAAGGTGCCAGCATGGTCGGGTACTGGTGAGAGCTCTCTTCCTGGTTTGCAGAGAGCCCTCTCCTTGCTGGGTCCTCATGGGGTCTCTTTCTCTCCTTACAAGGACGCTAAGCCCAGCATGAGGTCCATGGACCTCATCTAAACCTAATCACCGGGGCGCCTGGGGAGCTTAGTCCATTAAACGACTGCCTTTGGCTCGGGTCATGATCCTGGGGTCCTCAGATCGAGCCCCACATCAGGCTCTCTGCTCAGCAGGAAGTCTGCTTCTCTCTCTCCCTCTGCCCCTCCTCCAGCTCATGCTCTCTCTCTCTCTCGCTCGCTCACTCTCTGTCTCTCAAATAAATAAATAAATAACTTTAAAAATAAATAAATAAGTAAATAAACCTAAGTACATCCCAAAGCCCCCACCCCCAAATGCCCTCCCACTGAGGATTAGGTCTTAATGGCATTCATCTCCTGTGGCTCCCTGGCAAAGTACCATACTTTCTCAAAGCCCAGGAAGTGAGAAGTGTGAAAGCAAAGCGCCAGCAGGGTTGGGTTCTTCTGCAGGCCCAGAGGGAAAATTTCCTGCATCTCTCCAAACTTCCGGTGGCTGCTGCCTTGGTGTTCTTACTCTTGTGCCTGCATCTCCCCAGTCTCTGCCTCCATCTTCCCATGGCCGCCTTCTCCACGTTGTGTCTCTGTGTGTCCTCTTCTTTTCTAAGGATGCCAGTCTCTGGGTTTAGAGCCCATCCTCATCCAATAAGACTTTACCTTTACTCATGACATTTTCAGATAAGGTTCAAATAAAGTCACATTCCGAGGCTCCAGGTAAACACAAATTTGAGAGGACACTATTCAACCCCCTACGGTATTCTAATTTTAAGTTATACTGAAAAAAGGGGTTATTTTGTTGTAACTCCTTCCTGTGTCTTCCCTATTCAATTCCTTGAACAAGTGCCCGGGGTCTATGAACAGATACAGTGCCTGCCCCCCTGGGGCTCTCAGGATAACGGGAGAGGTTGATGGGTATGATTAGCTCCTGCATTGCATTTTATGGTAATTATTAGTATAATAGAGATAAAAGCAACAATTCTATGCAGCTGAGAGTAGAGAAGGCTCTGGGAGGGCTTCTCAGAAGTGTGAACTAAATGATGGTTAAGACAAATTGTTATGGAAAGACAAGGCATTCTCAGAAGAGGGAGCAGTTTGGCCATAATTCTTGAGGTGATCCTTTCAGGATCTCTTATAGGACCTCGCAGTTTCCCCACAGAAGTAAACAGCTCACCTGGTGTCTGGGTTGGGGCTGCCAAGAAGGTCCCCCATCTCTCTATAAGTGATTGGTCCCTGGCGGATGGCCCATTAAACATAAGCCATGTAGAGCCTTTTGAAAGGCTGAGCATTGTTTCCTGGCCCGTCTTGTCTCTTTGCCAGCCACAAATGTGAGGACATTTATTTGACCAAACCACATGACTGTCTCCAGTGTTGGCACAAACCTTCATGGAGTACTTTAAACTGAGAGCTTAGATATAGAGACGACTGGGTGCCTCCCTTGCACCAAGGGAGCTCATTGTCTGAGGTGGCATTACAGAATGTCTGTTAATGCTCATCGGTAGCACAGGGCCTTCTCCTCTCCCCTCAGGACACCAGTCCCACCCCAAGACTTGTCCTGTCATCACGGTTGACCTCATTGATTTGTGCGACATCAACATATATGTATGGCTGGGGACTCCAAAATCTGCACTTTCAGCTGCAAACTCTCTCCTGGTTGGGGCCCAATTCCAACAGCCTTCTGGACACCTCTGCTTGGAAGTAACTTAGAAACCTCACACAGTATGAACCAAACCTGCTCCCCTCAATAGTCACCTTGCAGATCTGTCCTGTTCTGATCACTTCTCACTGCACAGCTGCTTGGAAGAGTAGATTGGACATGCTAGTCCTAAATATTATTCTCTGTATCCCCAAGAATGTGGCAGAAACCCATTCTCTATGCCTGTGTAGTTCCTGGTAACTGGATATTAAAGACACCCCATGGACTGAATTACCCTGTGCCCCAGATTCGTATGTAAAAGCCCTAACCCCTAATGTGATTGCTTTTGGAGTAGGGTCTTTAAGGAGGTCCTTAAGATTAAATAAGGTCATAAGGGTGGGACCCTAATCAATAGGAGCAGTGTCCCTATAAGAAGGAAGAGACAGCAGGGATGCACATACAGAGAAAAGGATATAACTAGAAGACACATGTCTGCAAGCCAAGGAGAGAGGTCTCAGGAGAACCCAACCCTTCTGGCACCTTGATCTTAGACATCCAGCCTCCAGAACTGGAACATAAATGTCTGTGGTTTAAGCCACCCAGGCTCTAGTATTCTGTTAATGGTAGCCCGAGCCAACTAAGATAGACCTGCCTGGGATTTAACTATTCAGGGCTGCTATATAGGCCCCAGAAGATGAATCGTTGTTAGTTTTCTCCAGGACCCACTACATAATTCACAGGGCCCAGGACACCAATGAAAATGCAGGGTTCCCTGTTCCAGAAACAGGAAAAAAAAAAGAAAACTGTTTCTTTTCTTCTATTGTTTCACCACCTGTCATATTGGTTTTCATTTGCTGTTTACAATGACAATAACAGGCACAAAGATTCTCAGACATGAGTACAGATCCTCATAGGAACTGACTGCACCCTGACATCCCCATGGGGGCAGAAGAGAGGGTTGCAGGGGCCCCCGGGGTGGAAATGGGAGGCCAAGGCCTCATCCCAGGCTGGCGGGAGGTGGGACTGCACATGAGCTGAGGGGCCAAGGCCCCGTCAGACTTCACTTACAAAAACTCCAAGAAAAAAATTCTCAAAATTTCAAGATGGCGACCGCAGGGCATGAAGCCGCCAGCACAGTGCCTTTCCGGCCTGGAGCCCTGTGGGCCGGCTGAGGGAATGCCCTGAGGCTGGCCTGGCTTCTCTCCTGTGTCACGACGTCAGGGGAACCCTAATAAAACTGTGCATCACTCTTAAGTGCTAAAGCTCTACTGAGATCCTCATCGTTCGGCAATTCTGGAGGAATATTATGCTCCACTTTCAATTTCATTTTCTGTCAAAGTCACATGTGTCCAGAGCTTAGCACATTCAAGTCAGCTCTGCTGGCCACCTGATAGAAGGCCCCTTCTCATTCCCTTGGTGTTTATATCCACATGCTTACTTTGCTGTTTCATTTCAGCCCCATCCTTTCCCACGAGTGTGCTTTATACGATCTCCGAATTCTGATACCCACCTGCCTGCCTGTCTTCAGTGTCACCGGCCTAAATGAACACAAGGCAGTACCACTGCTTGGCACAATGGAAGAAGAGTGGGCTCCTGCGGCAGGGTGGCCAGGAGCTAGTTACTTACTGCCTCTGGTGTTGGTGTTTTCTTCTATAAAATGATGATACCACCTGCCCACAGGCTTGGGAGGACCACAGGAGAACTGCATGGCCTCCAGCCTTGTTCTAACATCTGCCCCCCGAAAAACTCCCCCCACATCCCCTACATAGGCCACCTCCCCTCAGACTGCTTAGATGCCACTTCACTTGGTACCCTCCTGAGCCACTAACTAGTCCTCCCACCTTGCAGGCTGGGGTAGGGCCTCCACGTGGGTGGCCTGCCAGAGCCCTCCAGCCACGCTCCTCTGGAAAATAAGGGACAGATGCCCTGTGCTGTTTTGTGCAAGGAAGGAAAAGTGAGAAAGCCCCCATGACCTTCAGAGACCGAGCAGGCTGAGCCTGCTTTCATGCTCTGCTACCTTCCTGCGCTTCTTCATCTGAAAATGGGCACAGTAATTCCTACTCCGTGAGGTAGTTGGAAAGAGAGAATCTCCTATAAGAGATAAGAACTGAGGTTGGCGGGAAGCAGGTGCTTAATAAATGGCATCTGCTGCCCTTTCCCATATAGCTTTTGGAGTTCAGCATGTGCTGGACTATCCCAGCAGCAAGTGGAGAGGGACAGTGGGCTGGATTAAGGGACCCATGACCCTGATTCTTCCGTATTTTACACCCCTGGCAATCTTCTGACTTCTCTGAGCCTCTTTTTTTTTTTTTTCATTCTTACATGAAATTATGAATACTTGCCCTGCCTACCTCCCAAGGTGAGTTATGTTGAAAATTACGTGAGGTGATGGATGTGAACTTCCATACACAGAGAAAATGGCCCAAGGTTTAGGCCACTAAACATCAAACAGAATGCTTGGCTTTCTTCCTCCCGGCCCACACCAGGTCCTCTGCCTTGCCGGCATGACAGGTATGCCAGAGGCATTTGGGGAAGACAGCCCTGAGGTCAGTCACATCTGGAGCACCTTCACTTGACCAGCACGTGATTTTTGTTTTCCTGACTATAAAGTACAACTATGGAATGGAGGGCTGACTCGGGGCCGGGGTATAGGTGGGAAGGCAAGGCTCGATGGCTGTGAAGGTAAGAAGTCTGCAGGAAATATGTGTGAGCAAGCCTCCTAGCCTCAGGTGCGGCGTAAGGCAGCCCCCAAGGCATTCATCATATATTAGTACACTATTACATGCAGGATTATACGAATTAGGATTCAGCCCTTAGTGCTGCATCAGAATCCAAATTTGAATGTCTGCATGATTCCTGCCGATCAGCCTGACTCCCGCCTGGGTTTACAATGGGGAACTCACTAAGTCCAAGCTTAGTCCACATTTGCCTGTCTCTGTTAAAAAAATGGTTCTGTGCCTTCCCTCCTTTAGTGGTACTGCAGAGGGGTCAGGAGCCAGGAACTCTGGAACCACACTGCTGGGGACCCAAGGTTGGTCTCCTCCCTTTCCTGGTTGTGTGATCTCCTGAGCTGCTTAACCTCAAGTGCCTCGGGTTCCTCGTTCGGAATATGAGGGTCCTAGTCATACTTATAGGGTTGTTAGGTGATCGAGTGTACTCATGTGAAAAGCACATCGTAAGTCCTCGGGAAATGGCAGTTATGGCTGTTACTCTATGATTTCTTGTCCCCCTTGTGAAAGTATTAACGTCGAGGAATAATGAAAGCACGTTAAAAGAAAATATGCCGGGCAGAGAGATAAATGAACTGTTTGCATAAACATGAATTAGGAGAGTCACACTCAAGGAAGAATTGTTCCCTGTTGAGGACAGCAAACATCTGGAAGGAATTAAAGGGGGGAAGAGGGTGGGTGGTGGTGGTGTGGGGCGAGAACACGCTGTGACCGTTGGAAGGAGATAATTCATTCTGGGGTGGGTAAGTGAGCCCCCCCCCAAAAAAAAGGGAGGCTGCTCTGGGCTTATGCAGCATGATTTGATGCCCAGAGACTATTTACCCCTCCAAGTAATTTCTGTTCTGATTAGCCTGGGTACCTAAAATATCAAAACCATTCCTTTGAGCTGATGCATTACCTTGAAAAGGTCACTTCTCTTCTCAAATGCAAATATATTAATATAAAAAATAACAAGGTACTGTTTAACATCTGTGCAATTAACAATACGAGGATTGGGGTACTCAGCTGCACTGATTTTCTATCTGCCTGTCTCAACAGGCACCCCAGAACATCTATGATGGACACATGAATAGATGTAACTTTGGGGGAAGTGATTTGGCTGGAGTTCTTTTAGAATCACAAAAATGTTTATACCCTTTGATCTACTAATTTAACTTCTGGGAATTTATCGTCAGGAACATTTTCAAAGCAAGGAGAGACATTTCTGCATTTATTGTCCATGACTGGAAAAAATATTCGATGGTAAGAGAATGGGTAAATTTCAACACATCCCCTTGATGGACTCTATGGGGGCAGCCACCAAAATTATAATTACAAAAGAGAGAGAATGACGGGAACATGTTTGTGAAATAATCATACTAGGAAAAAAAGAAAAACAACTCCGAAATCAAATTATAAAGAATGGGGATGCCTATGGGTGGAGCCAGAAAAAGAAAACCAATGTGCTTTGTTGGAGGCTGTGGGATTGTGGAAGAATTATCTTCTTTCTCTTATTTGGGTGTATGTTAACACCGGTTGTGCAATGAAAAATAATAAAAGACCCAAATGAACTCTCAGGGCAGGGGTAGTCCACTGTCAATCACTACCACGTGGGCAAGTGTTAGTACAGTTTCCTGGACAGAGAGAGGGAGGCCCCAGAGCTGGCAGGTTCGGGGGAGGGGGCTGCTGGGCAAGACCAGGACCATCTGAAGGCACAGAGCACCTGTCAGGCATGGGCACCACCTGCGGACGGAAGGAGGGAGCAGGGAGCCAACAGAGAGGGGGAGTGAAGGAAATTGTCTACTTCATGGTATAGGGAGGCCTGGAACTTAAAGCAAGTAGGTTGCCCTGTTCCCCTTAGTCACTCACAAATCCCATGTTTCGAACCAGAATTTGCAAAGCCCAGAGTGTTCTTTATTGCAGCTGATAAGCTGTAGTGTCTCTTTGAACTCCAGGGGCATCACAGGCAGGGACTGTAACTAAATTATCGGCCTTTCTGTTTTCCAGCCACCCTTTCTCTAACACTTGCCAACCAATCTGGGTCAAATACTGGACAAACACACTGGTTTTAAAATCAAATCCTGGCCTGTGAGGATTTCTTTGGCAGACAGTTCCTGTGGTTACTTAGGTGGTGACTGGGTCATGGGTTCATTTCCCCAGACCCTCTACTTTTATCGACAATGCTTCAGCTATGCTTCCAGAACATGGAGCAGTGGCGGGAACTGTTGGACCAGGAGGCAGAAAGCATGCCATTAGGCAGTTCACTTACACTGTCTTGGCCTCCGTGTTTTCACTGGAAATTGGGGGAAATTTTCACCCAAGACTGCATAGACCCCAATCCAATGGCCAAGGTCTGAAAAGCGCAGACAGATGAAGCTCAACAGGGCCCAGTTTTGGCCACATGACATGTGTCATGCCCAGACTGAAGGAGACGATCCTTCTGCCATACTTTGCCCAGTGTGTCCACATCTTGGAAAACCACAGTTAGATAGATCAGACACTGCCTCTAAGGGGATATGGACACCCTGAAGTGCGGGCAGAGGAGGGCGGCCAGGATGTATGGAGGTTCAGAACCTAGTCAGGAGAGAACAGATGAAGGAAATGGAGATTTTCAACCAAAAGTTTTGAAATTCTGAAGACCTGTCTTATGGAAAAATATTTCACTATGTCTATGTGATGCCCCCAAAGGGCAGGGTTAGTGGATAGAAACTACAGGAAGGCAAATTTCCAGTCTGAAGAGAATGCAGAACATTCTAACAGTTAGAAGTGACTGAAGACAGAGAGGCGGTATAGGCAGATTGTAAAGATTGGGGATGCATGTGGATGGAGCAAGAAAAGTAGGTGCCAAGTGAGTGACCACTTGGCATGTGGTTTTCTTGGAGATTAAAGTTCCAGGGGAGGGAGAAGCTGAGATGGGGACTTCGAGGCCCCACCTAGCACTTTGGGCTTCTGGATCTAATCTGAAATGACTTAGCTTCTCCAGAAACATGGGGGCAGCCGGTCTTCGTGTAGCTCAAGCACCCGCACAACTATCTGCCCCCTTTCCTGCCTGAGGTTCTGGAAGAGAGCTATCCTATCCCGATTTCTCAGTGTTTGAACAGGCTGTGGACGAAGTTCTCTGCTGTGCCAGTTCCAAGATTTCCAAGGCAGAATTCCCTCTGGGCCTCATCTGCCCCCCACCTCCCACCCTGTCCCACTTCTACTAGTAGTTTCCATTTCTCTAGTGGTGGTGGGTATAGGTCCGGCCAGTGCACAGCAAACAAACCACAGGCTTCCCGAGGCTCCTAGCACCAGGGTTTCTGGTATACCTGAGTCAGCGCGGTCCCGCAAGCTTCTACGAGGAG
This sequence comes from Neogale vison, assembly GCF_020171115.1. NCBI lineage: Eukaryota > Metazoa > Chordata > Mammalia > Carnivora > Mustelidae > Neogale > Neogale vison. The sequence continues at coordinate 151,000,948 of NC_058101.1, read as the reverse complement.
ACACCAGGTTTCAATTAGTAAGAGGCACGTCCCTCCCCGCAGTATTGTAAAATAGCTGCTTATCACCAAGAAGAGGAAACCTCTGGAGAGGAAAGGGCGAAAAATCACTGAGATGGGTTCTTTGCTTCAGCAGGGAAATAGATGATGTAGAAAAAGGATTGGAGGGGGCAGAGAAGAGAGAGGATGAATATAAAAGCATCTTTACCTGTACAGAGGGGCCCTCGCCCCGGCAAGGGGGGGGGGCTGGTGAGGGGGTGAGGGGGTGGGATCCTGAACCCAGGATACCGGGAAGTACAGTGTTGCCCAGAACCGGGCTGAGTCCGCTGCTGGCATGGCTCCTTCAATCTGGATGTCTTCTGGAGCAGACTTTGTAGGGAAGCACCCTGGTTCTGAAGCAAGCAAGCCCTGCGGGGTAGAATCCTGGCTCCATGACTTACTTGCTGTGTGCTACCTTGTGTGACTTTAACGGCTCTTGCCCTGAAGGGGGATAAGAATAGCATCTGCCTCCTAACATTGACAGGCTAACATTCAGTATCTTAGGACTAGACACCTGAAACTGCTGATATCCAGTCGTGTTCTGCATATAGAAATGACAATAGCACAGGGACTGACCTCAGACATAACGACGGGGAGCTGAGTACTAGTGCGCCCCCTAGAATGATCTCAGCTCTTTTAGAAACGCCAAAGCCCAGGTCACACCCCAGACCAATTCAATCACCGAATTTGTGAGCGGGACACCTCACCAGGTGAGTCTAATGGGCAGACAAGTTTGGGGACCACTGGCTTAGCACAGTGCCTGGGATCTGTTAAGAGTCTCCCTCTGCTTTCCCTTCATCTGTCATTTCTTGATTACCTACTGCATGCCAGGCCAGCCTCTTGGGACCCGGGACCCTCCCCAGCAGAGCTGACCTCTCCCCTTCCCCTCTGCAGTGTCCAGGCCCCGGAGCTCCCCGGACGACCTGAAGGCGCTGACTCGGAACGTGAACCGGCTGAATGAGAGCTTCCGGGACTTGCAGCTGCGGCTGCTGCAGGCGCCGCTGCAGGCGGACCTGACGGAGCAGGTGTGGAAAGCCCAGGACGCGCTGCAGAACCAGTCGGACTCGCTGCTGGCGCTGGTGGGCGCGGTGCAGAGGCTGGAGGGCGCGCTCTGGGGGCTGCAGGCGCAGGCGGCCCAGACGGAGCAGGCGGTGGCCCTGCTTCGGGACCGCACAGGCCAGCAGAGCGACGCGGCGCAGCTGGAGCTGTACCAGCTGCAGGTGGAGAGCAACCGCAGCCAGCTACTGCTGCGGCGCCACGCGGGCCTGCTCGACGGGCTAGCGCGCAGGGTGGGCGTCCTGGGCGAGGAGCTGGCCGATGTGGGCGGCACGCTGCGAGGCCTCAATCACAGCCTGTCCTACGACGTGGCCCTGCACGCCACGCGGCTGCAGGACCTGCACGTGCTGGTGAGCAACGCCAGCGAGGACACCCGCCGCCTGCGGCTGGTGCACAGGGGCATGGAGCTGCAGCTCAAGCAGGAGCTGGCCCTGCTCAACACCGTCACCGAGGACCTGCGCCTCAAGGACTGGGAGCACTCCATCGCGCTGAGGAACATCTCCCTCGCCAAAGGTACCGCCTGGCAAACTCGAGCCCGCAGTGTCCCTGCCTGGGCCCTGCCTATTGGTACTTTCTTCCTGCCTGCCCCTCCCCAAGGGCCCTGGAGTGCCCCCCCACACCTCCCCCAATCCACTTGCCATCAGGAGTGGATGCTCCATCTATTAAATCCTGCCCTACAGGACCCTGGAATTTTCTATCCAAATGGCCTGTGCCCCTTTCCCAGCCTGTGTGGGTCTCTCCCCTGGCCAACCCTAACCTCCCTTCCACCTCCAGGAGAATACCCTCAGCGTCCACCCACCACCCCCCTCCACCCATAATGGCTAAGGGTGGCTAATGGGGGACCAGGTCGTCAAGAGCTTGGCTGTGCCAAGGGGAGCCTCCAAGTGTTTCTGGCTGCAGAAAAGCAGGGGTCAGGCTGCAGGTGCAGGTGGGGAGCAGGGAGGCGCTCCTTCAGGGTCATGGTGTTCCAATGCATAAAGCACCCAGGAATTGGAGAATTCCCAAATTTGAACTTGGCCTTCCAGGACAAGTTATGAAGTATGTTCATCGAGACAGAAGAAAATATTTTATTTAACAATTTGTTAGCTTCATTTATAACTCTTAAATATTATGGCGGAAATGTGCAGGCCTCCACTGGTATTCTTGCTTCAGGCCTACAGACTCGAGAACCAGCTTCCCTCTTTTCCAGGCCTATCTGGTCCCCTGCCCTCCTCTCCCCTGTACCTTCCTGCTGCTATCTGCCCTGCGCATCAGAGGCACCTTTCGTGAGATGCACGTTTCCCACTTCGCGCCCCTGGTTAGAACTCCACCATGACCCCCCAGGTTCTGCCAGATTCAATAAATATTCCTTAGCTTGATAGTAGGCAATAATGATATCACAGCAAACACCAACTGTGACAGGTACGGTGCCTTGTGTGAACAATGCCTTGTATGATGCCTTTTCATTTTACATTTTCATTGAAGTATAGTTGACACATAGTGTTACATTAATTTCAGGTGTACAGCATGGTGATTAGATAATTCTGGATGCCTTATGCTATATTCACCACGAGTGTAGCTACCGCCATATAATGTCTTTTAAAAACAACGGTGAGCGTACTAATTCGTGAAGCTGCTCATAGCCTCATGCCAGGAGGTGACGGAGCCAGGATGTGGACCCAGGCTTTTCTGATCCCAGAGCTGGTGTGCTCTCTATCGCACACCTGACCCCAGGCTGACTTCCCTGCCTTCTCCTCTGATCTACCAAAGGTTGCAAAAGGAACAGTGTGTAGGAGCAGGTTGAGCAATGTCCATGAGTAAAGTGACCTTGGTGTCCAGGGAGTAGTAGGAGCTAGGGCAGGTCCACCTCATTTGGGCCAGGCTGGAATATGGACCTGGCCTTGCCAGAGTCTTCCCGTTTTTCGTAAGAAACCAGAAATATGGAATGTTCTAGAAATTGTTTACTTGTCTAATTCTGTGGGTCGTATGGTCCATAAACAGCCAATTTCCACCCCCCTCCCCCATGGGAAGCATCTGGTCCAGTGGGACACATTTTGTCACCGCTCTCGAGACACAGCCTGTCCTTCCCACAGCCTTAACTTCACTCCAGCTCTTCCTCCTACTGCAGCGCCTCCTTCCTCTTCCTCTTCCTCATCCTCATCCAGATCCCACTGATCCTTCAGATCTCACTCAGACCCACCTCCCGCAACCCTGCTGGCCCCTCTAGCTCACTGAAGCCTCCCCCCTCTGAGCTTCTCCGTGTATTAGAGCGGAAAGTAGGAATGATGGGGTCTCCCATTCGCGTAGTTCTTTCCAGTCTACAGAGAGCTTTAGGGTACATTATTTTGTTTTAAAGTGGGTCCCCACGACCGAATATGAGATTGGTTGAAGGCGGGCTTTGTTATTGAGGGCAGGGTAGGATTCCTGCAAAAAAACAACTGAGGCTCCTGGAGGAAATGCCTGATTTACACAAGGCCACACAGCTGGTAATGATCTGACCCAGGACTTTTTGTTTTCAAACAGTTTTAATGAGGTATAATTTACATGCTGCGGGGTTCACCCATTGAAGTGTATAATTCAATGATCAGGCCAGGATGTTGAACCCACTGGCCAGTGCTTACCACACTACACTCTACCCTGACCCACCCCCCCGGGTTCCCCCTGCTTCCCCCAGTGCCCGACAGCACAGTAATTGGGACCCCGTAAATGTTGGTGAAGAAACTGTTAGATCTTGAACCTGGACAGTGAGTGCACTGGTTTTCTTGTCTTGGAATGCTCAGGAATCAAAGGAGGACAGGAGATAGAATTTGTTCTTCTAGATCCCCACCACTGGGATTTTAGTTTTTCCTGCCTTCTCTCTTCCTCTGCCTCCTCGCCCACAGCAGTCTGTCAGGTAGTTACTAATAATAGCGATGGTACCAAATTATGACTCACTCTGAGCCAGACGTTAATTCTTTAAATAGCTGTTAAAAACTACAGATCCTCACATCCTGTAGAACGGTATTACTGTTCCCATTTTATAGATGAGAAGCTTGGATAACTTTCCCACTGTTTCTTACCCAATTGGAAAGTGGCAAAGTCAAGGTCTGAATGTGAGCCTTTCTGGTTTGGAATCCATGTTCTTGTCACTGACCATCCTGCTTCCTGTGGTGGGAAGTTGCCAGCTCTGAGCAGTAAAGGGAGAAGAGAGCATGATCCCTTGGACTCCATTTGGGGGATCCTTAGGGGTAGTCCCCTCCCCGCCCCTTCCTTCCTTGCAGTCAGCAGACATCACCATGCCTCCTGGGGGCGCCTCCTCCTGGGCCTCTCTGAGCATCTCACAGCTTGTCTGCTTCTATAATTTGCAAGTGTCCTCTCCTTGGCTTGGACTGAAGCAGCCCTGGGCATCCATTCACGAAGGTTCTTCCAGTGGGATCGTCCAAGTAGTCTTTCTTTGTTTCTTAAACTAAGATTCACACTCCATTCCCTGGAACTGGAAGTTTCACCTCAGTCCTGCCCACGCCTGCCTTCCAGTCCTCGAGCTTTGCCTTCTCGGCAGACTGCGGGACTTTGGGGATGAATGCCCCCCAGTCCCTCTGGCTCCCAGGATCACCACCACATCGGCACCTCCCTTTCCCACCTCCTCCCTCTCTCATGGTTGTCGGGGACGCAACTGGTATGATTCCCAGGGATTCTTTTTGACATACCTTATGTAATTACCATTCAGCTTTAATGAGACAGAACTGTACCCTGGCTTTTGGATAAGGGATGTGTTACCTGCTAAACTTCTAGGCATTTCCATACTGCTCTCTGGAATGGCCTTTCTGCCCTGACTTTGTTCAGTTCCTCTCTTAGTTGTTAAATACACACACACACACACACACACACACTCTCACATTCACACACACAAACACGCTCATACTCTTCCACTTTTTGCCCTTGGCTGCAGAATCCACAAATATTCAACTATGTGTATTTTTTAAACATGACCTTATTTATATTATTCTGGGATTTGACCCCAAATGGATTCATTCTCTCACTGTGTTATACAGTTTTCTATGAATTTTGTCTCTGGCTTGTCTTTTGTGGACCCTCACAGCAGTGCTTTCTGTTTTCTGCTTTGGATTTTCAGTATTAATTATGTCTGTTGAAATCTGTCTGTGGTTGAAAAGAAGCAGAGAACTCAGATGATCAGAGTGTAAAGACATCCAGGGTAGGGGGTCGATAACCAGAGAGGGGAGGCCTCCCAGAGTGGGGAGAAAACCAGAGAGTGGGGGGGCATAGCAGGAGGGAGGAAATATCCAGAGTGGGGGACATAGCAAGAGGGGGGAGATGACCAGAGAGGGGAGGCATACCAGGAGCGGGGAGGTAACCAGGAAAGGGAGACATCCAGGAGAGGGGAGATAACCATAGTGGGGAGGCATCCAGGAGGGGGAAAATAACCAGAGAAGGGAAGCATCCAGGAGGAGGAAAGTGTGAGCCAGGCAGGAAGGCTGGACTCCCCACCATATTCAGACGGCCTGTTTGCTAGATGGACGGTTACAGAATCACAGAGCCTTACAGTAGTCACAGGCTCTGCAATCAGCTAGTCCACTCTTCTTGTTCTACAGTGGAGGACTTGAGGCCCAGAGAGGGGGACATGACTTGTCCAAGTCAAATCCCAAGCCGGTGGTCCAGCTGGGACTCGAAAATCCATCTCTCAGTTCATGAAAACAAGCTGTTGGCAGGGCAGATTTATGGGTGAGCTGCTTTTTCAAGAAAGCACACCGTGCAGTGGAGAGCGCAGCAGTGTTTGTAAAGGGCTGACGTGATGGAGGGAGGCCTTGGGTCCTGGGCTCCAACTCTGGCCTCTAGCGTGCAGGGACGTGTTGGAGGGATCAAGGATCTCTGTGAACCGGGCCGTTTGTAAAGAGCATTTCTGCCCCACCAAGGCCTGGGAAGCATGGGCTGGGCAGCAGCTCCCTGGGCTAGACGGGAGGACTCTGTCCTGTTGCCTTCCGCATCAGCCTCTCTGCTGGAAGTGGAGTGGAGAGCCTGGCCTGAAAGCAAACAGTGGCCTCAGCTTCAGGCTGTGAGGTCCGAGGAGAGCTGGCCCCACAGCGTGGGCTGAAGTGGGGGGCAGCCCCCTGTGGGTCTGGACCGAGTGGCCCCCCAGGCTGGGCAACGCTGCTGACGGGCACTGCCCCCACACAGTGAAGGAAGGGGGAGAGCGTGCAAAAACCTAGAGGCGAAGCCGACAGCCCAGGGCCCAGTGACGTCAAGGGAGGAAAGAGAGTAATTAACTGAGGCACTCCACCTTGGTCAGCCGCGCTGGGATTAGCGTGTGTGGTGCAGTGGGCAGTGTCTGTATTATGATCTTGGTCTCGGTTCTGCTGGCTTCAAGCCCACTTCATCAGCTGTCCCTGTCCTGTTTCCAGCCCCGGCATGTCCCCCACCCCATCGCTCATGCCAGGATCCGGGAAGGGAGAATGGATTGCTTCTCCCTCCCTGCTGGCTGGGCCCCAGAAGAAGCCAGTGCTCAGTCACATACGCTTCGTTCTGTTCAGGAGAAGTTTCCAGCTGGTGTAGCCCAGGGGCAGCCCTCTCGGGGGGCAGAGCTGTACTGGGGGCAGTGAGGGAGGATGGGGGCGGACAGGACTGGGCTGGTGGGTGGGCTCTGGGAGGGCACTCTGGGCACAGGGCCTGAGGGTTCTCTCCATCCTCCTCCTCCTCCTACACCTCCTCCTTTTTCTTCTCCTCCTCCTCCTTCTTCTCCTCCTCTTCCTGCTTCCCATCCCCCATGTAGGAGGTGGACCAACAGAGAAGTAGACCCCGCTTCTCCCTGTCTCAGACAACCTCCATGCTCTGGCCTACTTGAGTTAGAGAAGAGATGAGCAAGTCAGAGTGTCAAGAGTCAAGAGCTTAAAAAGCTCAGCTCGGTACCATTAGGACCGCTGATACCGTAACAGCTTCTATGACTGCCCAGAACTCCTTAGTGGACTCTCTGTGGTGAATGAGGCAGAGGGCCTGAACTCCTTGGGGACCCCGGTGCAGGATGAGGGATGGGTCCCTTGAAGTGGGCCCAGGGTGGCCTGCCCAGGTTCAGGGGTGTTCCCTTGAGAAGTTTGTCTACAGTTGTGTCTGAGGGGCCTTCCAGCTCTCAGATTTGGGGGCTCTGCCCAGGGGCCCTAAAAGATCAGAACGGGTATGCATGGAGGTGAGCGTCAGGCCCAAGGGGGATGGGGCTTTTGGAATAGAAAAGATTTGGTGGATGTCTGGGGACACGAGAGAATGTTTTTGCAGAGGTGAATGGAAGCTTGTGTCCAGAAGCATCAGACTGAGTTTGCAGAAGGGGTCGGGTGGGGAATCTGCAGGGATCTCCGATAGAGGGGCTATGACCCCTTGGGCTATGAGGGAGCCCAGAGACGGTGAATTCACTAGCTTCTGACTTGATTCATGGGTTTTAGCAAGACCACAGGCAAGGAGGTCTTTTAAAAGGCTGGGAGCAAGACCCGGAGGAGTGTGGTAGCTGAGAGGAAGGAGGTGGGGGCATGACATGGGAATGAACCTGATGGTGAGCCTTGGTGAGCAAAGGGGTATGGGGAGCAGAGAAAAGGGAAGAGTCAAAACAGGTTCAAGCTTTTTGGCCTGGAAAGGAAAAAAAAAAAGGTTTTTGGCCCAGATTCCCAGGAAAATGATAAGAAGTCAGACCCCAGGTGTGCATTACCCACGGGGAGGAGTGATTCAAGAAGACCTTGGTCGTTGGAGCCCCCCACAGCCTGGCCCCATGCTCACACGGGCCACAGTTTAGGTCCTTCAGAGTCTGCGGGGCTGGTTCCATCTAAGGGTATGACTTAGAAATCAGCAGCCACCTCTGCTGTTCACCCCATTCCCTCCCAGTTCATCTCCTGTACAGGCCCTCAGGAACCACTCATCCATGTCTTAAAAACTGTACCCACGTCATGTAGGATGTTTCCAGACCCACATCTCCTTGAAAGAGCCAGCTAAGCTTGGCAAGGCAATTTCAGGGGCAGCCCAAGATGACCATACATGGTAGTCTTGGGATAGTTCTGATGAAGTGTTATGAAAGAGGGTAGGGGTACAGATGGTCAGCATGGCCTTGCCGCTCAAAGGTTACCAAGCCCCTTTATATCCAGCATGTCATGTAATCCACTGACTCCTCAAATGTCTGGGAAGGAGTTTTAACTTAGATTTTATAGAACCAGGACCTGAACCCAAGACACTTCATATTCATACTCAACACCTACCTTCCAAAGGATCTCCACCACCCTGAGGCCCCATCCCCAGGGCCATTCCCTGGGCAGAGCATTACTCCTGGGAAGATTATACATTAAATCATGCCTACAGGAGAACAAATAGAATACTAGTGCTCAGTCCATTGCCTCCTTGACCCACTTGATTCTGGAAGCACTGAGTTCCACGTGGGGAGGGTGGAGGGACAGAGGACAGTGACAAGGAGGAGAGTGTACTGGGCACTGGGAGAAGGACCCAGGGACAGCAGTGGAGTGCAGACATCCGGGCAGCCCTCTGACCTGATAGAGATTGCTGGAAGAGGGGTGGGAAGCTCATCTGCTCCTTCCACTATGCCTTTCCTTTGCCGTGTAATCTGAGATGTGTTCTAAGCCGGTTCTGTGTCTAAACGCTGTTGCCTGAAGACTGGGATTGCTATAGCCAGGCTCACTTTGCTTTTCTTCATAGAGAGAGGAAGATGGCCATAGAACCTGGTCCCCTTCAAATGATTTGTGTGTGTAACACATGCATTTTTAAGTTGTTGATTGCTTTTTCCCCGTGTGTGTGCCATTGAATCATTAAAGAGCTGTCAACTTGGGTTAGGGTCTGAGGACAGTGCCAACTTTTGGAACGTATCAGTACATCTTGATCTTGGCCGCCTGATTGTTTTGTATGTATTAACACCCTCTGATCTCATTCATTCATCAAATATTTATTGTGCAATCTGTCGCTGCTATGCTGTGAGTGTACATGTTTTGGTTTCCTAGGACTGCCGTAACAAAGGACCACAAACTGGGTGGCTTAAAACAACAGAAATTGATTCTTTCACCATGCTGGAGGCTGGAAGTCTGAACTCAAGGTGTCCACGGGGTCACGTTCCCTCTGTGAGCTGCAGGACACAATTCTTCTGGGCCTCTTCCTAACTTCTGATGGTCGCTGATAATCCTTGGCATTCCTTGGCTTGTAGACATGCAGCCTCCCCTACAGTCTTCCTTGGCTTGTAGACATGCCCTTGTCACGTAGCGTTCTCCCTGGGTGTCTGTTTGTGCTTTATCTTCTTCTAAGAAGCCCCACCATTGGTTTAGGACCCTCTCTGCACTGGGTTAGGACCCACCCTGCTCTAGGATCACCCCCCTCTTAATGAGTTACATCTGCAAATGACCCTATTTCCAAATACGGTCACATTCTGAGGTCTCAAGTGGACATGAATTTTGAAGGGATGCTCTTCAACTCAGTACAATACAGTTTTGGCATTTTCCTTGGTCTTTTTCTGTCACGAGGCAGCAGGAGTGGGGAGCTTGGCATCTGGATCTTCACAGCTGGGACAGGGATGTCTGGGATGGAGCTGGCAATGTTGTTAGGAAACAGAGAACACATACAGTTATGAGTGGAGGACAAAGCAGGGCGAGATAAGTGCACAAGATTGACCTGGTGAGCAGCAGGCTTGGGGGTGGGAAGGTCTAACTGTGTTTTGGGAATGGGGAGCTATCTCCTGTGACAAGTGAGGGACTAGGGCTGGGGCCAGAGAGACCGGAGTAGGAACCTGTGCTCCTTTTCTCATTACCTAGTTGTGTGGCCTCAGACAAGTAACTTCAACACTCAGCCTCGTTGTGGGGACTGGATCCAGTCACATAGGCTGGAATCCCTGCCACAGTGGCGCCTGGCCCCGGAAGAAAGCCCCGCTCAGGAACAGTTAGACCTGCTTCCTCCCCTCAGGTGTTCAAGCCAGAAATCTGAACCTGATCCTGTTCTTCTCCCCCGCCTTCACCTGTGTTTAGCCAACGTCTGTCTGTTCTGCCTCCGCACAGCCGCTCACATCCCTCCGGAACACCACTTCCCTAATTCAGAGTTCCACTGCCTCCCACCCGGATGCAGCCTCTTCGTGGCCTCCCTGCGTCTGTGTTCCCTCCCATCCTGAGCCGTTTTCCAACATGGCGGCCTGAACCATCTTCTTCCTGAGCAGATAAGATCACACTCGTTTCCCTCATGCCCTGCTGTGGCTTTTCGTGCCCTCAGGGTCAAGTCTAACACTTGAGCCAGACCTCCAAGACCCCCACTTGTTCACCCTTCTCATCCTGTCATGTGCTCCCAGCTTCTAATCCCACAGTGGCTCACATGTCTCTTTCTTCAAGCTGTTGTAGGGATTGTTCCCTCTGCCCAGAGCTCTCCCTTTCGTTCTGTCTCAGTCAGTCCAGGCTGCTCTAACTAAATACCACGGTCCGGGCAGCTTAAACCGCAGAACTTTATGCCTCCCAGCTCTGGGGGCTGGAAGTCTTGAGATCCGGGTGCCTGAATGGTTGGGTTCTGAGGAGAGCCCTCTTTCTGGCTTATAGGTGGCTGCTTTCTTGCTGTGTCCTCATATGGCACAGGGAGAGGGAGAGGGAGAAAGAGCATTCCAAGCATGATAAGGGAGGGAAGGAAGGAGCAAGAGTACTGTCTTGTGTCTCTTATTGGGGTCCCTATCCTCATGACCTCATCTAAACCCGATCACTTCCGAGGGGCCACTTCCAAACACCATCACATTGAGGATTAGGGCCTCAGCATGTGCATTTGTTGGGGTGGGGGGTAAATCAGAGATATGTAGTCCTCCCTTTACTTAGCCACCTTCTGTTACTTCTTAAGATTTCATTTTAGATAACACTTCTTCCAGGAAGCTTTCCCTGATTCCCCCTGCACCCGTATTAAGACTAGACTAGGTGGAGTCCTGTGTGCTCCCAAAGCATAATGTTGATCCTTCTTCTCTTGAAGAGGGGGTTTTTGTTTCTTCTACAGGTGTCCTGTTGCAGAAAGCTACCTTCTAACTTTGGTGCCATTTGTATCCCTTTCAGGACCACCGGGCCCCAAAGGTGATCCGGGAGATGAAGGGAAGGAAGGCGAGCCTGGGATCCCTGGATTACCTGGACTTCGAGGTGACTGGGAAGCCCCAGGAGAAAGATGCACATACGAAGAAGGGGAGGGTGCCCCCATTCCATACCTGGCCCTCTACTTTCTTGTTGACATTGGTGATGGGGTTCCCTGGGAGAGTGCCCATTCAACCTACCTTCAAATGCCCTGGTCTGTCAAGAGATTGATGGGTTGTAGGTATGACAATAGGATGGAGCAAATCCTTCTTCATAGGAAGTACCAGGATCTGAAAAAAAGGGGTGCACGAGAGGCTCGCAGTTCCCTGAAGCCACTTCCCACCACAAGAGTCAGGGTTCACATGACCAAGGCCTTCAGAAGCATTGGAGAGTGTTCTGCAAGTGTGTTGTTTCCTGCAGTGTTTCCCAAGTCACCAGACCCTGGATGTTCCCTCCTGCTTGCTGATTCTGCCCAGATCAATGAACACGCAAGTGACAGCTCTGAAGGTCCAGGGGCTGGCAGGGAAGGTGGCTCCTGGCCTTCTGGAAAGAGGGCGTTCTTCTTTGACTCATTGTGTCAGAAGTTCTTGTCCTGTGACTGTCAGACTTGGCATCCCAGTCTGTTCACTTCTGAGCCTCTGCTGTGAGCAGCATTTTTCTAGAAGAGTGCAAAGCCTTCTAAATGATGCAAGAAAAGGGGAAGTTTATTTGGGGAAAGATGTCTGTTTATGTCAGGAATTGTATCTCTTAACTAACTTCTTCCTAAATCTTGAAGAGGTTGCGAACCAGAGAAGGGGCAGAAGATAGTAGAAGGAGAGCCTGTGACCTGGCCTCCACCCCTGGCTCCCCTCCAGGGGAACTCCCCAAATTTAGAACCAAGGATGCCTAGACACTCACAGGGCTGTGGAATCTCCTTTTCTGCCTTATTGAATTATATGATGGGGAGCTCTGGGTATATCTCATTCTAGATTTAGAATTCTACGGCAACAAGGTGGCTGGACTCCAAACAGGTACCTTGCATTAGGCAAGAGGAAAGAAACCAATCAGCCCTTCTGCGAGGTCCCACCATCCTCTGGGGCCATGCGTCCTCTTCCAGACATTTGATGTTAGCTCTGGAGAAATAATTACTGGAAGACAGGTTTTTCCAAGTCACGGAAAAAGACCAGAGAAAGCCAAGTTCACATTCAAAGCAGGAAAGAACAAGTAATCAGTTAATTAAGAGTTCTCTGCTTTACAGAGATAACTGTGAGCTTAGGTCAGGTCTCTCGGGGCACAGGGCTCTCACTGGGTGAAAGCATTTGTTGATTCTGGCCCTCCATGGTGAAAGGCAGGCAGTGGCCACAGGGCCTCGTGGCCAGGAGTCCCAGGGCCTGATCTGCCAGCAGGTCATCCATCCCATTTACTGGCCTTGCTGACTTTCTCCCTTCTCCTCAGCCTATGATCCCCTTTGCTATATCTCTCTGAATGTATAGCATGGAAGGGAGCTTCATGGTTTTTCTCTTAAGGAGGATGGGGTGCTGTCTCATCTTCCTCCTACCCTAAATGCCAGTAAGTCCTTTTCATCCAGCATGAGGTGAAGCTGACTGATCTCAGGCTTTTGAGTTTAGGAAGGCCAGGGCTCAGATCCTGCCCCTGCTACTCTCTGCTGTGTGACCCTGGGCAGGATACTTAACCTCTCTGGGCCTCAGTTTCCTCCTTTGTCATATAGGTGAAATAATACCTCAATTTATGGTGAGGATAAAATGAGATACTTTATGAGAAGACTCCAGAACAGTGTCTGACACATAGAAAGTACTCAAGAAAAAAAAAGTTTGCTGATTTTAAATCTCCAGCATAGCTAGAGGTAGAGGGACATCTCCCAAATGGATAGGGCACCACTGCTACCACTCACAATAGAATTGGACCTTTCAGGGCATGGCAGGGAGAGGTCCAGCCTAACTAGATAAAAGGTGCCCGTGGGGAAGGCTTGTGCTGACCGTTCGGACAATTGCTTTGGCAGCATCTTTAAGTTAACTGAAAGGAATCAGGAAGGAAAAGCTGCAGCGGGATGTCTGGTTGAGGCAGACTGCTGGGCCGGATCATGACCTACAAAAACCCTTCCACTTCTGAGTCTGATGCTCTACAACTTGTCCTCTGTATTCCCAGGTCTGCCAGGGGAGAGAGGCACCCCAGGACTGCCAGGCCCCAAGGGCGATGATGGGAAGATGGGAGCCACAGGACCCATGGGCATACGTGGGTTCAAAGGTAATAACGAATCCCCAAGTCCCCATGTAGCCTTGCTCTCCGTTAGACCTCTGGGCACCAGTGTGGACACTGGAGTGAATGGCCAGGATCTGCCTTTGGCTCTGCCACTGACCAGCTAGCTCAGTGACCTTGGGCAAGTCACTTAGCCTTGTTAAACCTTCGTTTCTTTGTCCCGAACCCAGAAATCCTCACGATACCATACTTCTCAAGGCTGTCACAAGGATGACACAGGTCATGTTTGTGTGAAGACCTTTTGTCCGCTTTCCAGTGCAACAGAAATGCAAGCCAATGTCCCTGGGGGTTGCGGATCAGTGGTGTAGCCAGAGGAAGCCAAGCTGGGAGACTAGGCTCACGGGAGAAATGGGGGTCTGCAGACCCAGGATACCCACCTCCTTCCCCATATCTCCAGATTCCCAACAGTCCGTCCCATGCTTTTAACTCCCCCAGTATTTGAAACTTTAATTCAGTTCTCAGATTTGCATTGCCGATAGTGTTCCTGCTGAATTGGTTTTCCTCCTGAGGGCAGTCCCCTCGTTCATTGTTAGGGGGCATCCACGGTATTAGTCAGTGCCCGGCTTTCCACATTCTCTTCAAGAACTCGCAGACTTCTACCATAATTGCATGGCAAGATGAGGAAATCGGGTGCTGGCTCCCCCGTGTTGATCTCCTCCCTTGTGAAGATGAAAACAAAGAAAGAGTACTATTCATCATTCTCACCCCGTGTCTAGGAGGGTCTCTGCATCTTGGATCACTGGGAACTTTTAGGCTTCTTTCTAGTGATTAAACAGGCTGAGGTTTTCCTCCCTTTTATGGAGGACCTTTTTTAAAAAAATGATTTTAAAGTAGACTAAGAAAGTAGCACATGCTTGTTAAAAAAATGTGACAATACAGAAGTGTGTAAAGTATAAACTAAAAAGGGAGTCCCCTCCCTGAGTCCCTTACGCTATGATTCTTTAGAGTAACTACTATAAACACTTTGGGGCACACCTTACCAGATCTTTTTCTAAGCATATTCATATTTACATATATGATTACCTTGGGGTGCTTTGTTTTGTTCTGTTTTCAAATCTTGGATCACATAGGCATCCTTCCCCAGAACTTGCTGGCTGGCTTCTTGCACAGACAATATGCCACAGGATTTTGACTTGCAGATATCTTTCTGGAAGTACTTGGAATAGAATTCCCTGGTCATTTTAGTTAGTGTCCCCTCGAGAGGTGTCAGGACCTTCTACTTCTTTGGAGTGTAAGATGCTAGCTGGAAAAAGAGCTCTGTCCTTTCACCCATATCCTGAGAAGGAAACTCTACAGTGTGCCCGGAATCTCTTTCTCATATTTTCCAGACTCCCCCAGCCCCCACGATAAATCTGCCTGATGTATAACCTCTGTCTTCCCAAAGTACCTGAAGACCTTTCCCCATTTTTTCCTCCTGTGCTTGTTACAGCAAACTTGGCCATGTACTTCTAAAACTTTGACTACTTACTAGAAATAGCTTTGCCCTGTCTTGTTCCCATTGAATACCACGACTCTAGCCTGTGCTGGTGGACTCTGCTCTTCCACACTTTAATTAAGAGGGAACGAAATTTCTCAGGTGAACTCCCTGACCTCCTTCTGGGGTGACCAAAGCATGCAACATAATAGACTCAAGCTCTTATCTTTCCTTCCCTGCCAGGCCCTCCAGGGCTGGGGGCTCCTGGTGAGAATTTCTCAGGTCCTGGGTCTTGGGTTAATTCATCTCTTGCACATAATATTTTATCCATGGTCAGGATTTATTTCCACTCTAATGTCAATTTTCTTCCTCTGTCAGGTGACCGAGGCCCAAAAGGAGAGAAAGGAGACAAAGGGGACAGAGCAGGGGATGCTGGTAAGGACATTCTACTAGGGTTACTGGATTCTGGGGCAGCTGGCATCCAAGCAGCCCCAAACGTTTAGGAGATGGGAGGTTGGAACCATGGGCCAGGGCTCCAGTGTCAGGAGCTCCCTATCCCCACCCCCAGTTTCAAGGCTCTGCTGGCCCAGTAAGAGACAGCTATACTCCAGGGGACACAATCCACACTTCCAGGCATGGTATAAACCCAGTGGTTATATGGAATGATCTGGAGGCAGGCTGTCTGTGCTCCCCCCCTGCCTGCCTCACAAGACAGCTAAATAATCTCTGCACCTCAGTTTCCTCATCTATAGAATGGGGATAAGAAGAATCCTTACTTCATAGGATCATTGTTAAATGAGTTAATTCACATAAAGTGCTTATTACAATGCCTGGACTGTGGTTAGGACTCAGTATGTGTTGAATATTATTATTCTGTGTGATACCCAGAAATTAGTTCAGACATGCTGACTTCCCTGGTGCTTACATGGGGAAAGGTGCAGAGGCAAAGCAGAATCCCTTTTGTTCTCCTCCTTTGCCATGAACTGAGCAGTGATGTTGGCGATCTCATAGTTGGGTTGGGCAGAGCACTGAGTCTAGAAATGGCGGGCTTTCTGTCGCGGGTTCTCCCTCACATGTTGACAAGGGAGGCCAGCCTATCTCGTTATGACACTCTTCTCTAGGGTTTCTTCCTCCTACTCCCCTCCTGCAAAAAGGGCTACATATAGAACCTCAGAGATATTATCAGAGAAGAATGAGTCTCCTAGCCAAGTTTTAACAAAATACCAGCATATGGAATTTGCTGGACTCTGGAATGCTGCCATTCCTGGTGAAGCCATGAGCAAATGATCTTCTTCTGGGGCATCTGTGCTCCAGTTCTGGCTCTCTAGGAAGACCAGGCTTGGGGAAAGAGCACCTGCACCCAGGGTCTGCTGTGACACTCAGGGACCGATGCCACTGCACATTCATACACTGGACCCAGAACAAGCATTTCCCAAAGGTTGGTCTTTAGTTATAGGAGTAAAATCACACTTCCATCCCAGTCATGAAGGACCAGGAAGGAGACCTCTCTCCTAAGTAGCACCTTTTTCCAAGATCTCCTAAACTTGAACTTGCCTCCGACTTCCTCTGGCCTTCTCTTTCCCAGGGTAGTGATTCAGGATCAAACAGGAGAGGTGCCTGGGTGGCTCAGTCATGTGATCTGGGTGGCTCAGTCACGTGCCTTTGGCTCAGGTTGTGATCTGAGATTGAGACCTGAGTGGGTCTCCCTGCTCAGCGGGGAGTCTGCTCCTCCCTCTCCTTTTCCTCCACCCCACTTGTGATCTCTCTCTCCCAAATAAATAAGTAAAATCTTAAAAAAAAAAAAAAAAGGATCAAACAGAAAAAATGTATAAAATAAATAAAATCTTAAAAAAAAAAAAAGGATCAAACAGGAAAAATGCACGTGACAGCACTTGGTCACTCTGAAGCGGTGGCCATACCTGAGGACAAGCTATGCCTAGGCTTCCTGGGCTCAGTGCATCCACCTTACCTCAGATGCTAGAATCCTCAGAATAAATCAGGCGGTGCAGCCTTTCTAGTATTGTCCTTAGCCCCTTTCTAGGGCAGCCCCGGGTTTAAGTGGGAGTGTCCTGGCTTGATGAGGAGACCTGGTGGACTTTGCTAGGAGCCAAAAGGAGAGTTTTGAAGACAAAAGAAGGGAGTCTGGCTGTGATCTAGGACATCTGCAACAGATCCGATTCTCACTTATCTAATGGACTGGGCACTGTACTTTGTCTTTGGGGTGCTGCCTTCTGCTCTGTGTGGTGACTGCTTTCTGAGGGAAGGCTGCCAGTATAGCTGAGGAGGACTGTGGCATTTAGCTCTGTGAAATAAGAAATTCCTGATGGGAGGGGCAGGCAGGGAGGAACTGTGGAAAGATGACCTTTGAGAGGGAGATCAGCAATGCTCCCTGCATAGCAGGGGGTTCTTGTCAGGAACTCTTTGGCAACTATTCCTCAGTCAACTTGAGAGGAGAGAGGAGGTCTCTGCTAGCCTGGGAAGAGGTGCTGGTTGCCAGTCACCATTAATCCAAAAAAGACTCTTTCATTACTATTTACCTCGCTTCTCTCGGCCAGTCTGGCTGGGCTCTGCGATGGGATTGGGCTGTGGGACTGAGGGCTCAGTGTGGGGAGCTGAGCCACAGCGGTGTGGGGCTCTCACAGGCGTGGGTGGGAAGCAGGGGGGAAAGGCGTCATGTCCACTTGGCCCTGGAGTCTCTGGACCGCACCACAAGAGGCTGATGTCAGCTCAGGACAGCCCATCCCCAGGGAATGACAGTGTTCTTTCCTGCCCTGAAGAGGCTACGCCCTCCCTGGAGCCCAGAGCTCAGATGGTGGCCTTGACTCAAAGCTCTAAGCTTTTCATGGCAGTCTCCTGACAGGACCCAAAAATATCTCCATGGGTGATGGACCTGGAAAGGGAGCTGGCTCAGCAGAGACGGCTCCACAGATGGGAGGCTTTACACAGGGTGCAGAGGAACATGGGAGTCACAAAGGATGCATAGGATCTAAGTGGTGGGCCAGCCAGCCAGCCTCTGCTTCCAGAGGCTTTCAGTGGAAAGCAAACTCTCCCAAGGCAGGAGCTGAGGCAGAACAGAAAAGCCAAGCCTCTGGCTTCTCCAATTCTGGAATGAAATCTTAGGACCCCATCTTGAAGAGTCAGCCCCTAGTGAGTCCCTCACCTGGGTTTAAGGAAACCTTTGACTTAATTAGGGACTGCCCCACACGAGGGGTGGGGGTGCTGCTTTCCCATGGCCTCCACCCCGTGGCCTGCTTCTGACCACACCAAACCCAGACTCTGGGTTTTGTTTTTAAGGATCTCCAGCCCAATAGGCGTTAACTGGATCCCTGGGACCCAGGCTCTGAGGAGGAAGCCAAGGATCATCTTTCAGGAAAGTGTGGAAATTCTGATGAGCACCGAGTACCCGCTTCTGGGAGGTTCTGTCATTCCCAGAGCCCAGGGCAGCCCCACCATAAGATCTAACAGGAGGGAGAAAAGACGCAGCACCAGAGCTCTGGCCTCCTCCACAAAGGAACATGGTGGAAGAGGAACCTTCCTCAGGTAACCCAGCCTGGGGAAGCTTGACCAAACACCTCCCACCTTTAGCAGCAAAAACCTAAAGTTCCAGCAGGTGGGGATATTACTACATAAAGGGATTGATGAGGGACCCAAGTTACACCCCACAGGTCAGAATCGGAAACTGGCGGCTTTCCTTTGACCAGGGCGTTACAGAGGATTTCTTGGGAACGTGTTTTGAGTTAATATTAAAATATTTTTCAGAATAGGATCTTGCGACTGTTTACCTGTGCTTTGATCTGGAGTCATATGATTCTAGAGCCAAATGGGGTTTCAGGCCGACTCCTCTCCTGTTCCTGAGCACCGCCCCCCCCCAACTCCCCTACCCCCGTTCATTGAACAGGGACCATGAACGGAGAGCTGGAGAGAATCCCCACATTCCATGGCCAGGTCATGGTTCAGACTGAGTCTAGAATCCAGATCTCCTGATTTCTGCTTTATAAGAGGTCAAGTTTTCTTTTCTTTTTTTTTCTTTTTTGTTTTTTTTTTAAGGTAAGGCTGATATCAGTCATTCGGTTAGATGTTTGGCTTTTGGGAATTTGGCCAGGAAAAAAAAAGTTACATATACTTATCTCAAGACAGAAAGACATTACCCTCATATATGGTCCATTTACAGAAAAAATAAATAATATTTTTGCAGCTCAGGGGCGGGTTAAGGATCCAGTTTTGTTTAAGTCTCGCAGCATGAATTTAAAGCAGGATATAAGTTCCAATTGTTTGAAAACTTTTCCTCAATTTGGTTTCCCGTAGAAAAAAAATATGCAGAATGACCCGGGGTAAATTCTATGTCAGTGCTTGCTGATAGTTCTCAGTGGCATCTCAGAAAATGTGAAAAATATTTAACACGTTGTAATGTGTTTTCAGTATTTAGGGAAGTAAGTTTGCAGGGGGGGGAAGAGCCGTGAGCCCCCTGTTGTGTAGTGTAAGCTCAAAAGAAATTAACTGGGAGGTGATTTCTGGGCAATTTTTTCCACAGCTGCTGAAATATTTCTGTCTCTGTGTTAGAATAAGGAATGCAAAGAGTCCTTCAGAGTGCATGAATTCCCTTCTTCCCATCCCTGCACTTACACTTAGCTGCCCCAGGGTGCCCGGGGAATCCGTTTGGCCCCTGAAGTCAGCATTCTTGCTGGCCGGGAGAGATGGAGCTTCTAGACCTTTTATATGCAAATACATTTCTTTATTAACGTAACTGCGTACATATCTGTAATTCCTTATGCAATGTTAATACCACAGCAACAACACACTCTAAAAGTAAACCACATTTCTAAGAAAAATTAACCACTCACATACTATTACTCTCAGCCATGTAACTCAAACGGAGAGGAGTCAAGTTTCTGTGCACAATATTTCACTAACTTTTCACGTACTATTCAGGAGACATGGCTCTGTCCGCTTTCGAGGGAGGGGGAGGCTAATGGTAGAGAAGAAGGAAGCTGCCCAAGGTCACCAGAGTTCATAAAGGGCAGAGCCAGCTTCTAAGTCAGGCCTGTCAGGCCTCTAGCCCACTCTGCATCCTTTGCTGCCTCCTGGGACTACCTTTTCTTCTCTTTGGCCTTTGACAGCTCAGAGTCTTCACTTCATGGGCCACTGTCTATTTTCAGTGGGTTTGATATGCAAGGGCTAACTCACTTCGAAGCTCTTCTTTCCTGTCTCATAGTTTGCTTACTTTCACCACACCTTGGCCACCTGTGGCTCCACAATAGGCCAGAGCCCAGTTTTCACACTGGGGGTTCTGCATCTATCAGCAAAGCCCTGCCCTGGCCTGCTTCCCCTGTTCCCTCGGACTGGGTCACCCGAGCCCACGGGCCTGCCTGACGTAACATCCACGGCTGCAGCGGCACACAGCAGGATCTGTTCCCTCACACACCCGTTCAGGTCGCATAACCCTTCCTTCCTTCTCTTTATCCTCACACAGCGTGGGTGGGACAGATGCATGTGTGGAGATGGGGACAAGTTTGTGTGTGTGGAGATAGTCAAGTGTCTCCTCCCCTAAGTTTATGTCTAGTGACTGAAAATACATAGGGACACAGGGTCTACTTGGAAAAGGTGTCCCACGGCAAACCCTGCTTTCAGTCCAGGCTGAGGCAGAGTGGGAGGCGCCAGAGAGCCAGAAATGAGCAACCAGGACCTGTATGTATGGATGAGAGAAAAGGATAGAAACGGAGCAGGAATGACCGAGACAGCAAAGGCCAGAAGCCCGTGGGTCAGAAACGGGCTGGTGTGGAACAGGCTGTGGAAGGGACCAGAGGTGAGACAGATCGACCTCCCTCACTTCCATCGTAAAGAAAAGACAGAAACGTGACAGGAAGGAAACATTTAGGGAGGAGAGCATTGCTTTATTCTCTTCTTTGGCAAACTGGTACTGAGGAACTGGCTGACAGCTGGGGAACCAAAGAGGAGTCAGGTCTGGCCTCATCTTGAGGAGCTCATTGTCTAGCACGTGAGAAAGACTCACAAACACACGATCACAGTGGCTTGTGGTGAGGACTATCGTAGATGTTATATATGGAGGTGAATCCTGCCTGCTCCTGTGGGAATCACTTGATAAGGCGTCTTTGACAAAATGGCATCCAACAGGTGGGTGTGGAAGGCCCAGGTATTCCAGGTAAAGAGAACCATGCATGAAACAGGAGAGCATTGCCCAATAACCCAAATAGTTTGATGAGATGAGATTTACGGCCAGAGAGGTATATGGGGGTGAGTGGTCAGAAGTTTAGGGTTGACCTCTGGGCACTGGGAAGCCAGAATGGGTGTATGCAGGGAGTGACACGGCTGCAGCAGGAGGTGACTGGCCAGGGGAAGAAGCACACTGGAACTGGGACCAAAGGGTCACAAGTCAAGGTCATGAAAATGAAGCCATTGTTCAGCCATCTGCAGTGACCCTCAACTCTGAGACCAAGGCCAGGATCACAGTAGGCAGACTCTCCCTCCCCCTGGAAAAGTCCATATTCCAAGTCCACATTTCTCCGCTGTTCTTGCTTCTTCTCTTGGCTGAGCTGCTCCCCTTTTAGAAAGTCCTCCGGAGAAGATGAGACGTGAGCTCTAGAGGAGCAGTACAGGTTGCAGAGTCACAAGCCTGAGACCCAAGTCCCCTCTGGCCCCTCTGGCAAAGCATCACAGAGGCCAGGCCCTCAGCCTCCCCTACAACAATGTCCTCTTTTTTTTTTTTTTTTTAACCTCCTATTTTCTGCAGAGGATCGGATCTGGCCTACCAGACGTTCTGGTTTGCCAAGAGTTTATCTTAAGCCTTCCAAAAACAAATCTACCGACTTTTCCTGAAAGCTTCCTAGTGACCCCTTCCAGGAGAGCTTTAAATCGCTATGTGCAGAAAACAGTTCAATTTAGATTAATCCGTGCTGCCCTTGGTGTGACTGGCTTAAAATCAATTCAGGAGGGCCTGGAAAAAACAAAAGATCTGGCTCCTTTAAGAAACCAGGTGAACCAGGTGGTAGAGTGGGGGTGGTGGGGGGAGGTTGGGGGGCAGCTGCCTGTGGGTGCTGGAGTGCTTGATATGGAAGCCATTGGTGTCTTCTGAAAGGGGAGCCAGTAAGAGCTGCAATGTGGGTCTGGTGAGGAAAACCTGCTTGGGTGAGGAGAAACAGAGCCCCTCTGCAGGAATGGGTGCTCGCTGGGAGGCAGAAGGGCGCTAAGAGGTCATTAGCAAGCTCGCGATACGCTCTATTCTCATAATAAAGTATGTGAGAGAAAAGAAAATTATAAGGAAGAGAATAAAAATATACACGGAATGGTATTGTATTTAGTGGAAAATACCTGTGTATAAGTGAACCCACGTGGTTCAAACCCGTGTTGTTCAAGGGGCAACTGTACCCCAATTCTGCAGACAAGCTAAGTGAAAGCAGGACCCAACCGAGGGCCCTTGCCAAGGGCGAGCTGGAACGGAAGCAAGCCCTGGTTTGCAGCTAATGTTAGGAATTTGGGATGAGGTGTGTCAGTGAAATTTGGGAAGGTTTGCTCCTTCTAACTGACCACGTGTGGGGCTCTTTCATACTGCCAGCAGAGGTCGATTGTTCCCGAAGCACCTACTTGTTTCATGGTGAGAGAGCAAGGGAGCGTCACATGCCCTGTCTTTTTGCTCTTATTACCCACATTTAGCTGACACTGCTGTCTTGGTCCTTCCAAGAGGAGTCTAGAAGCAGCCCCCACAAGGACTGGCATTCCCAGTTCCCTGGCAAACACATGGTGGTTTCTGGGATTTGCCCCAAAGAAAACTTTTTTTTAAAAATATTTTATTTATTTGAGAGAGAGAAAGAGAGAGAGCATGCGGGGGTGGGCAGAGGGAGAGGAAGAAGCAGAGTCCTCACTGAGCAGGAAGCCGGACATGGGGCTCGATCCCAGGACCCTGGGATCATGAGCTGAGCTGAAGGCAGACGCTTCACTGGCTGAACCACCTAGATGCCCGTGAAGAAAACTCTTTTTGTAATACAAACCTCGGGCTGAAGGTGAACAGCGAATTTTCTGTAACAGCACCACCTTGGAACCACGGAAGAACTGAAGTTCTGGTCTTTGATGTGGGTTTTGTATGAAGAAGTTTTCAGTTGAGGCATACATTAAAACCAGGCGTGGTTGAACTGTTTATGGAGAAAGCAGCTCAAACAAACTTAGGAATTGCTCTTAATCCCACACCCCTGCTCTCCCTGCTCTGATGTTGGAGGTCGAGCCTGCCCAAGGCCCTGCAGATTGAACCTGGGAGGTCTGCATGGGGGCTTTGTGACGTCATTGAGTCGGCCATAGCTGCCTCTGTATTAAATACATGGCTCTGCTTCCCGTCCTGTCCTTGGACAACGGTGAACACCGCTGGGGTGTCCTTGGAACCAGTTATCGAGAGGGACCAACTTCCCTGAGTCCTGGCCTTCTGCCTGTCTCCGAAAGCTCACTGTTGTAGAGTTCTGATGGGAGAATGAGAAGATGAAAGCAGGAGGCCAAGCCTGTGGATATCCTGGGAGGTCTTGTGGGTGGTGTGGTGTAGAGGCGGGGGTCACGGCTGGCTTCCTCACTGACTCAAATGCTGGGCCAGTCCCTTGCCGCAGGGCCTCGGTCCTTGCCCCACCCCCATTCTCCTCTACCCCCAGCATGATCCTTGGGTCTTAGGTTGAGTTCAACTATTTCTTGAGAATCAAGCACCCCAGTCACGGAGCTCACATGTATTTCTGAATAACTTTCTAAAGCGTGTACCAGATGGGGAAACTCTGCTGAGAGGTCAGATTACTCGCCCAAGGTCATAAATCTAGAAAGTGGTGTACATGGTGCTGGAGGCAGGTTCTGCCTTCAAGAAGTTACAATAGCAGCGCTGGAAAGCATCCCAGCCAAGGACTCTCAGACCCTGAACTTGAAGGAGAAGGGAACTGAGAGAGAAGACAGGGCAGGGTGGGGACAGTGTGGGTGAGGGCAGAGGGGAAAGTACCTTTTTAACAAAGGCCACCCATCCTGGACAGGGGACCTGGAGGTAAAGGTGGCAGGTCCACAAAGACTTTAGAGGAAAGCCATATAAACTTTGGAGCCTCCTACAGCTACAGGTGTGATAAAATGAGAGTTCAGTGGCTTTGACTTTCTCCCAGCTCAACTGCATTTCTTTCTCCTCCTAAAGGCCTGTTGCCACTCACTGACCCTTCACTGCCCTTTGAGATGCCCAACAGCAAAAGCCGGGCAAAGAACTCTACCTCTCCACTGGGCTGCCCAGTAAATTCCCATAAATCCCCCTCTAGGCATTCCCACTATGATGGGGTGAGCTCCTGGTTCAGGGCTGGGTGGGAAAAGCATTCATTATTTGATCATCAAATTTGACACATCAGAGTGAACCTCTATGAGGAGCTGGGCAGCCATGAGCAAGACATCGGAGAAAGAAAATCAGACCAGACTAGCTCCCAGTTTCCAAAAGAACAGGCAAAAGAGTTGGGAAGACCAACGTTAAAAACAGTTTTTAAAAAAAAAAAAATCCCATGTACTAAGCTCAGTGCTAACTTGGGAGTATCTGTGCTGCTCTTTCTACCAAGCAAAGGGCCAAGCACCCCATGTGAGCCCCAAGTACGCCCCTGGGGTTGGAGACAGACCCTAGTGTGGCCAGTTTATCGTGTAATACTTCCTTCCCTGACTCTCAGCTTCCCCCCTTGGAAAATGGGTATTATAAGTACCACCCTCTCGAGGGGAGGGCTGCAAAGATCAAAATGAAACCAGGGACACTAAAGTGCTTTGAAGAGGCACAAGCACCATATTAAGTTAAGAGCAGATTACCGCTGGGAAGTAACATTTTATAAAACACACCCACGGGCCAGACCGCATTTTAAAAGTGATGCCCTCCAGCAGAGCTTGACCAGAAATTCCTTAGTTTGCTTGTGGGATGGCTTCTGTCCTTCCCATAAGGACCACATTTCCCACAGATGTCAGGGAAGAGAGCAGTGTCCTGTCTAGAGAAGGCCGGAGCCCAGCGTCCCCCACCTCAGGGAGGTGGGGTGCAGATCCCCTGTGCTGAGGGCTGGCGGGGGCCATGGGGAGTTCTTTCTTCACAAGAGAAAGAAAAGTTCAACTTCCTTAATGGGCAGATGGTCCAAATTATCCCCGGGGCTCTACTCTGCAGCTGCAGAAAATCAGAGCCTATTTTCCCAGCCCCGTGTGTTTATTTCTATTCTACACAACCTCCTTTCTTTTAACTTGTTTTGCTTTGGCCTAGAAGGCAGGATAAACAAACGGAAGAGAGCTGTGATGTTTCGGACTCAGGCTGGGTTTTCCTCCTCTTCTAGTCTTTAGAAGCAAAGTGCCCTGGGCTCCAGGAGGCCCTTCTGATGCACAGCCAAGCAGGGTCTCCCGGAGCCCAGCCCAGTTCTGTTCTTGGAGCCCAGCAGAAAGCTGTGAATCCCATTCATACATCCGATCACTCACTCACTCAGTACAACGGGTTAAGCCCTGTGCCCACAAGTGAGGACCGACCACATTTCCCACAGATGAGGACCACAAGGGTGCTGAACGGCTTTCCCTTTCACGGAGCTTACCCTGATGAGTACACACAGACCTGAAAGAGGGAATGACGGTATAATATTGCTAATATGTGGGGAGCGTGTGTTGGGGCGACAGATCAGGGAAGCCCTCCTGGAAGAGGTGATTCCTATGTGTCTTAAAAGGACCGACAACTGATAAGCTGTGTAGCTGGGGCTTGATCCCCGATCAGTCCTTCATGCAGTGTTTCTCTACCCTGAGGTGCACAGATATTACCCAAGAATTGCTCAAAGCCCCTACAGGGCTAGATTTTAAAGCACCTCCCCCCCATGATTCCTACCTGCAGCCCAGGTCTTAGAACCACCTTAACACCAAGGCTCCTGCCCTTACTCTTAAAGACACTAATTCCTACAGACCCCGTGGGGCTGCTGGGTGGTAGGTGAAAGGCACTTTTTGTAAGAAGACAGCCGTTATTAAATTTTGTCTGAAGTATTAGCCTGGTAGTCAGCTTTGTGGTTTGAAAATGAAAGGCCTTTGCTCTTCTCCTCGGCTCTCCCTGGTATCCTCTGTGTGACCCTGGGCAAATTGCTTGGCTTCTCTGGGTGCATTTTCTCCTCAATGACATGAGATCCATGATAAACTCATGGATCTTTCGTGAAGAATCAATGAGAGAATGCGCATATGAATCACTGTGTACGGCGTCTGGCATGTCACAGGACCTGCGTATGTGTTAGTTCCCTTCAGAGTCCATCCTTGATTTGAAATCTCCGGGCAGGGGGAGGGTGCTGTCTAGAGCATGGCTTGGCCGTATTTGGGTTTGGGGCAGTTCTGAGCCAGAGGCAGACAAGCTCCACGGGCAGTAGACATTTCTAAGCTTCGCCCAGCCCTGGAAACTGGTTATGAGATGGCAGCCACTGGCCATTAAGCAACCTCTTAATTAAGGTGTCCTTAATTAAGCCGTCCTCTCAGACCTGCTGAGGGACCCAGTGATGAAACCACTCCCTTGGTTGTGCTCTCACAAGATGCCGGAGAAGGAGGAAGATATTCTGCCTTTTGCTTCCCAATAACTGTGAAACCTGAAGCATATAGAGGAAAACAAGGTAGGGAGTCATCTGGACGAAAACCCCTGGAGCCATCCAGAGATGCCAGCATGCTGTAAATGAAACCAGATCCTGGCTGTAAACTCCTAGAACGGGCTCCCATGGGAGGCAGGATGAGCCCCTGTCAAGACCGGTACGGAGTGGAGAGGATTCCTGTATTTAAAGTGGGATCAGGGGTTCAAGACTGACATCCAGGGCCCTTTCCAGTTCTGGGATTCAAGGATTCGGAGCCTGGCGAAATCTGGACTAGACCCAGCCTGCTTTGGGAAATTGCTTTTCCTATGTATATATTTATAAGGCAAAGAGAGCAAAGAAACATTTGTTTCGAGAAGCAAAACCCCACCTATTAGATTTGTAAGGTCTGTGCTTGGAGCCCCAGAGCAGCCTCAGCCAGAGTGCTGCATTCTTGGACCATTCTGAAGCTGCTTTGCTTCAAGAGTCACATTCAGCTCGCATTAGTGAGCAGAAAGTTGCTGACAGCAGGAGTCAGACTGCTGCTGACGCCCCTATCCCCCTCCCTTAATATACTAAGAAGCCAGGAACTGAGCTCTGGGGAGAGCAGAGGAAGTCAGGAGATGAATCCAACTGGAGGGGTGAGCCCCCTGCCCCCACTCCCCACACAGCAGGCTGACTTCGCAAAGAAGCTTTCAAGGCTATGATCCCAGCTCAGGCCACTGTCTACCAGCCCTCCTCAGCAACCCATGAAGACCTCTCAGGGTTGACGACAAGTTGCTGGGCAAAGTATGGGACAGCCAGTTGGGGGGGGTGCTCCCAGTGACGGGTGCCCCTGATGTACCAAGGTCGTCACATGTGATGTGGCTCCCAACCACCCCCATTATACCCATTTTAAGAAGAAGGAAGTATAGAGAGATTGAATCTGGCCAAGAGTGGAGCCAGAATTCGAACCCTGTTCCTGAGTCCAGAACCAGGCTTTTTCTACTTTCCCCTCTTGCCTCCCCTCGGGGATTATCACCACTGTGTTCTTCTCCATCCTAATTCCCATATCTACCCAGCACCCAAGAAGCAAGTAGCTAACCAGGCCTTACTGACGCATTCCCAGGTTCTCTCTTTGGGAATCTTTGGTAGCAAGGACCAGACTCACTGGGTCACTTCAAGTAATGGGGGCTTATAGTAAGGCCACTGGGGAAGACTTTGGAAGATCATGAATCATAATACAAACAGGCCTTGTGGAGTCTAGGATGCAAAGGTCATCCAGAATTCAAGGCAGTTCTGAGGGCCACAATTGGGGTTTGTGGGTTCAGTCTATGTCTCATCTCCAACGTGGCTTATTAATTTCAGTGCCCCAGCCTCTTCTTGACGTTGCTTCTGCTCATTTATCTCCATATCCCCCCAACTCACATTCCTAAGGGAATCTGGGTGGTCCTGCTAATCATCCTTATAGCGGTCCAAGGTCTTGAGCCAGACCAGTCATTCATGGCATTACCCATGTGTAAGGAAGTGCTCGCAGGCAGGGAGTGTGACGTACACCTTGGCCTTGTCTAATGCCAGTCTTATCGCATCTGATGCCAGAGTTAAACAAAGCCGGATGCTAGTTAAAGTGGTCAGGACAGATCTTAAATTAGTAACATACTCTTGCAATAGGGAAAAGAGGCCAGTGTGAACTGAATTCAACTTCCACGTGTAGAGAGGAGACGGGGTGATTTAAAGAGAGAACGAAGAGGGAGGGAGTGAGTGGAGATTCAGAAGAGTCAGAAAAGTGAAAAATGACAAAAAGCAGGAAGGAGGTGGGTCCCTAGAAAACCCATCTGGGTTTGCTAACTGGTTCTTATCCAAGTTAGGCTCCTTCCCTCCCACAGAGCCTGGAAGACAGGGCCCTATCTTCAGGTGTTGCCTGGAACAAACAGCAAATTCTTTCAGAAGCCTTGAGTTTTCTAAGGCAGGCACGTTAAAGGAGGCTGGGGTCATTCCAGGGATATGGCCTTGAGCTGTTAGTCATTATGTTCTTTTTCGTTCAAGACCTAATGGGTCAAAGTTGAGGCCTCCTAGGAGCCTGCCTAGGGTTTGGTCAAGCAGAGAATCTTTGTCACTGATGTGCCCTCAACAACCCTGGGCAGCGAGTATGACAGGTGAAGACTGTCAAGTGTCTTTAAAAAGTATCTTAGTGCCTCTAGACTTAAGAACATTAGCACTGTGGCTTGATCAGCCCCCAGCATCCCCTCCTCCTCCTCACCACGTCACACCGCTTGTCTTGGATCTCTCATAGTGCTGGCAGGGATGGCCTGGAATCGCCTTGTAGCATTTTTGTGACCCGAGGAGAAGCATGGGTATATGCCTCTGTGTCCCCAGGACTGGGTCAGTACTTAGAGATCGAGCAGCAGTAAGGAGTCTACAAGTAGATGCAAGATGTCTACAAGACAGCCCAAGTAGATGCAACCCAGGACCAGGGCCCCCAGTCGGTGTGTGCATGGAGAGCACATGGCCTCTATCCCAGGGTAACACCACTCCTGCCCAAGCTGATGGGATCCGTGGATGGGCACAGGCCCATTCTGCATAGTCAGGCACTGAAGGTCCTAGAAGCAGAGATACAGGAAAGATCCAGAGAGACGCAAGAAACATGAGGCATTCAGCTGGGGATTCCGATCATACCCACTAGCAAACTCATGCGTCCATCAGCCCATCTGCCCTCCATCCCACTCGACACTGAATCAGCATCTTCAGCCAACCGGCACCATATTCTTTTTTTTTTTTTTAGATTTTATTTATTTATTTGTCAGAGAGAGAGGGAGAGAGAGCGAGCACAGGCAGACAGAGAGGCAGGCAGAGGCAGAGGGAGAAGCAGGCTCCCCGCCGAGCAAGGAGCCCGATGTGGGACTCGATCCCAGGACGCCGGGATCATGACCTGAGCTGAAGGCAGCTGCTTAACCAACTGAGCCACCCAGGCATCCCCCGGCACCATATTAAGTATCAAGGGATCATGGACAAACAAAGCCCTGTTTCTCTGCCCAAAGGAACATGGGCTGTGTTTCCATAATTCTCAGAGACCCCAGGCTTTGCTTGAGCCCTCTCAAGCAGTGCCCCAGTCTGGGGAGTGTCAGCCTGCCACCGTAACTGGTGTAACCTCAGACCAGCTAACTGTGTTATGGCTTAGGCGGTACTGAAAATGGTCTGTGTTGGAAGGAGCAGTGGTCTAGAAAGAAAGGGATCTGATGTCCTGGTGACTGCTGGTTCCTTCTTCTCTCTGAATGTCAGTTCCCTCATCTCTAGGTGAGGGTTTGGACTCAGGAGGCCTCTGCCAGCTCTGACGTTCTGTGCTCTTATCCATTGTAGACCATCAGTTCGTTAGTCAGGTTTAAGGGCAAAGACGACACTAATCCATCCTTAGCCCCTAGTATAATTCTGGAAGGTGGTCGGATTCCAGAAATGCATCTGGATGGATAAGTAAATGAATAATTAAAAAGAGAAATACATACATTGATGAAGACATGTATAAAAAACTAATAAACATAATGCATCTTCAGCACCTCAAATCTGTGCACAGAAGGTGGAATCACTATGGGCTTCAGTAAATATGAGCACCGTTCTCAAAAGCTAAGGCTGGTTTCTCTTTCCCCTGCCCTGGAAACAGAGACACAGTCATCTTCAAATACAAACTCGGCAATTGCCGCACTTTACAAGGACATCCCTGCATTCTTGGTCCTCCCATAAGGCATAGGAGAAGCCAAACTGTTCCTACGAATTGAGTGTAGAAGCATTATAGTTCAAGGGTTAAAGGAATTATTTTTAATGTGACTCTCCATCAAAAGGCATCTCGCATCAGTGTCATAAGGCAGAATCAGGGGACTCCCCCCGACCCCCAGAGAGCTCAGAAAGAATGAGTGATCTCATGAAAAATGAAGAAAGAATGGTATAGACAGAGAATTGGCTCAAGGGTTGAGTTTCAAGGTCAGGTCCCAGCTCTTCTACTTATTCCCAGCTATGAGATGACCATGGGCCAGATCCATCACCTCTCTGAGCCTCTGTATCCTCAAGTATCACACAAACAGTTTGCATGGTGTGATCTCCAAGTCCCCAGCAGCTGGCAAATTCTAGGCTTCCCCATCGTTTGAGACAATGTGACTAAAAGCAGCTCTCTGCAGTTGTCTGTAGTCCCTACTAAGCTTGGAGAAGTCATTGCTAGAGATAGCCCCAGAGTATGTAAAGGTTCCCAGTCCGGACACCATGGCTTGTTCTTCTCCACACTGTGACCCCATCTGTGCCTTAGCACCCCTGCCCCTTGATGGAGGGGCCAGGCCAGGACTGGAGTGGGTCTGGGGTCCTCCTGCAGGAGGATGGACCAGGGCCTTGTGGCAGGTCCCAGTGGTGGCCTGGGTGATAAGGGTCAGTAGAGCAGGTCAGGAAATGAGGAGGTGGGTTCTATGGTCTGGAGCTGCAGCTAGGCAGAAAGCTCCAAGCAGAGATTAGCACTACCGATGCTCTAGAAAGTTTGTTGGAGAAATGCTTGATCCTGTTGATCTGGGAGAGGGTAGGAAGGCTGCCCAGCTGGAGAGAGCTGGTCTTCTGCCCTGGGTTCCTGTTTGTGAGCTTCCTCCCCTAGGCTTACACAGCCAGACAAAGAAGTCACCACTTCAAATATGAGCTTTTTTGAAAGCACTCTTCTCTGTCTGCTTCTCTATATAAAAGAGGAGCACCTCTGATTCCAAATCTGGCAGCAGGGCCAAAAGACACAGAGGCCTGATCCTGTAAACATCTGGATGTCTCTGCTCTGGGGTTGTACTAGGAGATGCTCTGCCTAAGATTTACTGGGCTAGGGACCAGGCCAAGCTCTCAAGTCAGAAAACTCTCCAGGTTGTCCTGCAGGTTTTGGATGAGTAACAGTTCCTCGGTATTTCCCTTGACCTCGGATTTTCCAGAGTGTGCTCCTTTTGCAAAGAACTTGTGGTCATGACTGCCCTTTCTGCTTGCAAGCCATGGGCACATATCCAGGTAGGGTCCAGTCTGCAGGGTAGAGACCCCAGAACAAGAGAACTCAGAGGGTTCCCTCTGTGAATGAAAATCAGATATCCACGTAAGGATCAGTGGGGGGGCAGGGTTTTCTGTGGGGTTGTTGGTTTTCATTTTGCTCAGGAAGGATTTTTCAGGGCCCCCTGAGGTGGGATATAAAGAAAGAGGTAAATGGTATAGGGAATGGCACCTGAGTGGCTCAGTCTGCTGAGCTTCTGCCTTCCGTTCAGGTCTTGATGCTGGGGTCCTGGGATGAGCCCAATGTCAGGCTCCCTCCTCAGTGGGGAGTCTGCTTCCCCCTCTCCCTCTGACCCTCCCCCTGCTCATGCTCTCTCTCTCTCAAATAAAAAAATAAAACCTTTAAAAAGAAAGAGGTCAAGGAGCCTGTCAGACAATGCAAAGGCAGTTACTAAAGGAGTCACACGCAATTACCAAAGCCTGCGGTCGCCAGGAGCACTCTTGCCCTTTGCCCTCCACTGGGGCGAGCCCTCTTTCTGTTGGCCTAGGCGTGCCTGAGTTTTGTACCATCCAAAATGGCTGCCTGCCATTCTCCTTTCCTATCACAT
Source organism: Neogale vison (assembly GCF_020171115.1). Taxonomy (NCBI): domain Eukaryota; kingdom Metazoa; phylum Chordata; class Mammalia; order Carnivora; family Mustelidae; genus Neogale; species Neogale vison. The sequence continues at coordinate 150,969,027 of NC_058101.1, read as the reverse complement.
GCAGAGAGGTATCTCCTTGACCTCCAGTGGCCCCACATACTCCCTGTGGACCACTCTGGGTGACACTCGCTCCCCAGACTTACAAGAAGTGTCCTGGGTGGGGGTCATAAACCAGGCTGAAACCGCCTCTCAGGCACCACGTCTGGTTCTGTGGGGGGCTGACGCGTCTGTGTCAGAGTGTTTCCGAGCGGGGGCTGGTTGCTTGGTGGGAAAGCTTTGCCCTGGGGCAGAAACTGCTGGGAAAAGGCAGAGTTCAAACCCTCTGCCCACAGAAACCCCAACCTTACACCGAGTCATCACATCCTTCCCAGGCCAGAAAGGGGGGGCCCTGTTGCAGTCATTTGGTGATTCCCCAAAGCCTTGCAGGAGGTGGCCGCTCAGGCCTGTGGCCATGCCTGCCTGTGGCCTCCCCTGCCGCTCCTTGGGAGGCCAGAGATACTGTCCACGGAACAGTCCCTGGGACAGTCCAAGGCCCTGCATTGGGGCAGTTTGTAGCATAATCAGTTCCAATCTCAGCCTGTGGTTTTCCCAAGGGAATTATCCACAGAGCTGAGCTTTTATTACATGAAAGAAAAGGAGGCAAAAACCAGCCTGAGTGTCAAGTTCTACAAGACGGAACTAGGACAGAATTTTCGTTTTGTTTCGTTTCCATGAGTCCGGGGGAGGTCATATGGATTTCAGAATCATTTTAATTCTTTTGGGGCATGCCGCATCCCATGAGCGGGTGACTGTGTTCAGCCTCCATTGTGAGGAGAAACCCTGAATCTGCAGAATCTGGGAAAAAGTTACAGGAGACAGGTTCCAGGGCTCAAGGAGCCAACCTGGGGTCTGGGGGGTGAGGTAGGCCTCAGGGCCGCAACTTTGCTTCGCTTATGCAGATTGTGGGGGCATAAACCAGAGAGACAGCCTTGAAATTGATGCTGCGAGTCTCGTAATTATGGTTACCACATATGTCTAATTTTTTGAAGTTGTCCTGTTTCCAAGTATTCTTTTGCCTCTTCCATATACATCGAAGACTCCTGGGAATTCCAATATTTCAGCATCCAGATGACATTTTCCAGATTTCTTCCAGTACCCACCATATCATATGACAGACCACATCCTTATTTTCTCATTGGGAATGTATAGTCACTGTACCAATAGCCTTGACCTGGGGTCCAGAACCTAGGACCATCCCACCAGAAGAAGCCATCAGTGAATGAGTGAGTAGATGGGGCTGTGATGTCATAAAGTGGGTGTTGGAGCTGTGGTTCAGGGAAGGCTCTTTTTTTTTTTTAAAGATTTTTATTTGTTTATTTGACAGACAGAGATCACAAGTAGGCAGAGAGGCAGGCAGAGAGGTAGGGAGGGAAGCAGGCTCCCCGCTGAGCAGAGAGTCTGATGCGGGGCTCGATCCCAGGACCCTGGGATCATGACCTGAACCGAAGGCAGAGGCTTTAACCCACTGAGCCCCCCAGGCGCCCCTCTTCATTCACTTTCTTATCTCCTTACCTAAGATGGCATAATGCCTCGCTCTCCATTTCCTTCCTTGTCTCCTCAACCAACATAGCACCTCCTCTCATTCTCTGTCCCCTTTCTGTCATTATTCCTGTCCATATATTCCTGTCCATGCAGTCATTATTACCTGGCCATAGTTACTCCCCCTGCCCCCAGCTTTACCGCTAGTCTTTCCACTAAAATACCAGCCCTTCCAGTGATGGTTATTAAAGAGGGCAAGTACTGCATGGAGCACTGGGTGTTATACGTAAGCAATGAATCATGGAACACTATGTCAAAAACCAATGACGTACTAAATGGTGACTAACATAACATAATAAAAAATAATAAAATAAATAAAATAAAATACCAGTCCTTGAGGGTAGCATATATCCATAGCTCCTAGAACAGGACCAAGTCTTTAACAGATGGTTAGTCATTTGTTTTTCTAAACAAAGACATGAATGAAGTGAATTCAGTGAAGTGAATTGAATTCAGTGAAGTGAAGTGAATTCTGAGTAGGGAGGATATGGGGGAACTCTGAACGTCAGCCTTGGCGTCCTGGTTCGCAGGTGGCCTCTTCCTATTATTTTGACCTGACACCCTGAACTGTGCCTGGCCTTCTCTGAGACCCACAACATTCTCCTGTCACTTCTCTCTTCTACTTACGACCCCACACTGAGGCTTCTGCTGGAGGCTGTCCTGGCGTGGCCCACTGCCACCGTAACAGGCTGCTGACAGAGGCGAGGCAGGTCTGTGAGAAATCAGGGCTGACATCTTAGCTTCGGCCAACCCACCCAGGGCAAGCCCCCAGCCAGGGGCCAGGCCTCATTTGCTGCTGCTGCCTCCAGCTTAGCTTGTCATTACCGCTCCCTGGGGAGTTTCTCTGTGTCAGACTCAGTCTCTGCCTTCCAGCTTCTCTCCGTGTTTTCCTTCTCCAGGACTCCTGTGTTCTCTTGCCCTTCCTCAGCCTTGACAGCCTGGTATGAGCTTGTGTTTTCAACAAATCCATATGAGGAGTATGGTCAAGGATGAAGGATGTGTAGAAAATGCCATTTAACATTTCAAGAAGCCTTCCAGAGTCATCCATCTGTGATCTTTCAGCGCCTTGAGAATGCTGTGGTTTTCTGGTGACTTCTTTGGTTCCCCTGTACAGAATATTCTTGGGGTTTCCCCAGTCCAGGCAGCACATAACAGACTTGTGGCCAATTCTAACTCCTGTCCTTTCTCATGTGGTACAGACGTGGGGTTTATCAATCCTGCCGTCTCCTTCAGGGGCCTATGAAGTCACAGTCATCGGAAGGGGAGATCCCCCAGCCCACCTGGCCAAAAAGAGAAGAAAAAAATGGTCTGAGAGTGCAGTACTTACTGGGCAGGGAGCTTGATGGGATTTGCTGTTTTCTCTGGCAGTTCACATAAGGGTCTTTTTGCCATCATGACACTCACGTGTCCCCGTGTCAGGGTACAGTGATTTCACCACCACCCTACATGCCCTACGTGTCCCAAGTGGTTTCTGGCTGCAAAAGGGAAAACAAAAGAGAGACAACTTTGACCTCTTCCACCTCTTCCCTGGCCTTAGAATCACTGAACACTGGAGCTGGAAAAAAACCTTACAGATCATCTACTCCTGTCACTCCCAGATGCCTGTGCGCGTACATGTAATACCTTGAAATCATGGGGGACATCTCTAAAAATTACAGATCCCTGACTCCCGCCTACTGATCCATTAGGTCCAAGTTGTCCCACGAATCTGCATTTCACAGCCATTCTTAATGATTTTGATGTGTGACTAGATTTAAGACCTAACGACCACTCCGATATCTTGTCAAGTGAGGAAGTTCTGGTCCCCGAGGGATGAAGATCACTACCCCACCCCTGCATGGTGAAAAGGCCAGAAGACACATGAGAGGACCCAAGTTCCCACTAGCAGCATTATTATTATTTTGACCTGGCACCCTGAACTCTGCCTGGCCTGCTCTGAGACCCTGACACTAGCAGCATGAATGGCCTGACACTGTGACCTCCCTGCCAGACCCTCCCCGGTTTTGAGATGATCTTAAGGCTTGTTTCAGCTGCTCCAGTGTTCTTTGAGTCCCCCAAGTAGCCCCCTGGAGAAATAACATAATGCTTCATCCAGCAAAGGAACGAGTCTTCATTCATCCGTGTAGCACATTTACGGTTCATTTCCTAGAGCCAGGCTCTGTGCTAAGTAGAGTTTATAGATGAAGGTGATAGAGTTTCACCCGCGAGAGAAGGAGGAGCAGCCTAGGGTTTGCAGAGGGTCTACAATGTGCCAAGCACCATGCTCCGAGCCTTATACACATGACTTCATTTAGTTTTTTTCAGGATTTCATTTATGTATTTATTTTAAGAGAGAGAAAGAAAGGGGAGGTGGGTGGGTGCGGTAACTTGGTGATGGGTGTTCAGGAGGACGTGTAATGCAATGGGCATTGGGTGTCATCTGCAACTAATGAATCTCTGACCTCTACCTCTGAAGCTCATAATACACTCTATGTTAAATAATTGAATTTAAATAAAATAAAATTTAAAAAAAAATAAAAGAGAGAGAGCATGAGCAGGAGGAGGAGCAGAGGGAGAGGAATGAGCAAACTTTGTGCTGAGCATGGAACCCTATGTGGGGCTCAGTCCCACGACACCGAGATCATGAGTCCAAAATCAGGAGTCCAACGCTCAACCAACTGAGCCCCCCAGGCGCCTCTACATGGTTTCATGTGGGCTACACAATAGCCCTACCTGTTGTCCCCATGTTGTGACATACCCTTAGAGAGGCTGTGAGTCTTTATTAACGTCATTCAGGTAGAAAGAAGAGCCTTCTATGTGCCAGGTGCTATTCTGAGCTCTTCATGGATTGTTGCCACCTCTCACAGATTCTGTGACACACAATTTCACATCGCTGAAGTCTGGAAGCATCTCACAATTGATGTAACTTGCCACTGTCACTGGCAGAACTTTTTCCTTCTTAGTAGCACATACAACAGTGATGTGCCTTATGAAAAGGACATCTTTTTTTTTTTAGGATTTTATTTATTTCTTTGAGAGAGAGTGTGTGAGAGAGTGCATGAGAGAGGAGAAGGTCAGAGGGAGAAGCAGACTCCCTCTGGAGCTGGAAGCCCGATGTGGGACTTGATCCCAGGACTCCAGGATCATGACCTAAGCTGAAGGCAGTGGCTTAACTAACTGAGCCACCCAGGTGCCCCCAAAAGTGCATCTTAGATTTGAGGAGCTACTGTCCCCCACTCACAGACAGGGAGTGACAGAGACAGAATTCACACCCATGTATGTCTGGCTTCACACATTCATGCTCACAGCCTAGTGGGAAAGTAGGCACAAATGCCAGGACTCAGGGCTGAGACACTTCGTGGGGACATCCCCAGCTACTGGGTTATACAGCAAGGCCACCTGCTGGGAGAGTCTGGATCCTCCCTTGGTTTTCTCTGTTCCCCCTGCCCTCTCCTCCCTGGCAGGAATGACTACTAGTCACCAGGTTTCAAAAGGTGGAGAGAAATCCAGAAATCACACTCTTTTGGAATTTACTCAAATGAGTTCAAAACTGATGTCCGCACAAAAACCTGCACAGGAGGGTTTAAAGCACCTTTATTCATAATTGCCAAAACTTAGAGGCACATGTTCTATAGGAGGTGAATGAATACATAAAGCAGGGCCCATCCAGGCCATGGGATATTCTTCAGGGTTCTAAAGAAATGAGCTTTAGGGCCACAGAAAGACATAGAGGAACCTAAATGCATACAACTAGGTAAAAGAAACCAATCTGGAAAGGTTCCATATTGTGTGATTCCAACTGTATGACAGACATTCTGGAAAAGGCAACACTATGGAGAGGGTAAGAAGACCAGGGGCCACCAGGGGCTGGGAAGTGGGGAGGGAGGAAGAGGAGCAATAAAACTACTCTGTAGGATACTGTAATGGTTGTATACATGTCCTTAGACATTTATCCAAATCCATAGAATGTCCACCAAGAAGGAAGGAACCCTAAGGTAAACAGTGGACTCTGGGTGATAATGACGTGTCAGGGTTGGTTCACCAATTATAACAAATACGACCCTCTGGTGTGGGCTCCTAATAGTGGAGGGAGGCTTGCTTGTGTAGGGGCGAAGGAGAGATGGGAAGTTTCTCTGGGAACTTAAAACTGCTCTGAAAAAAATGAAGTCTCTCTTTTTTTAAAAGATGTATGTATGTATTTGTTTATTTATATATTTATTTAATTGAGAGCAAGCTGGCACACCCACCTCAGCAGGGAGCGGGGCAGAAGGGGAGGGAGTGGGAGAGGGAAAGAATCTTAAGCAGACTCCGCGCTGATCACAGAGCCCCATGCGGGGCTCGATCTCACCACCCTGAGATCATGATTGGAGCGACAACGGAGAGGTGGAGGCTTAACTGGCTGAGCCACTCCGGTGTCCCCCAAAAGGAGGTCTATTAAAAGGAGAAAAGAAAGGTAGAGAGAAGCTGGCCGATCAGGGGTCAGGGGAGACCTAGCCGGGTTTGTTCTGGTCTTGGTCTGAGTCCCCTCTGGCCCGTGGGGGGGGTGCAGCGGGGGGTCAGAGGAAAAGCAGGGCAGGTTCCTGGACGGCCCCAGGAGTGTCCAGAGCACAGCAGTGACTGTGGGCTGCTCCCAGCAGGTAGCGTGGAAGCCGTGATGATCCGGCTGGTGAATGGCTCCGGGCCACACGAGGGCCGTGTGGAGGTGTACCACGAGCGGCGCTGGGGCACCGTGTGTGACGACGGCTGGGACAAGAAGGACGGCGACGTGGTATGCCGCATGCTGGGCTTCCGTGGTGTGGAGGAGGTGTACAGGACAGCTCGGTTTGGGCAAGGTAAGCCCTCTGGGGGAGAAGGACCCGGGGAGAGGGCCCAGGAGTCTTCATTGGTCTCCTCCCAGAGCCCAAGTGCCCCCCACAGAAGTCCCAGCAGGAGGCACCTGGCCTCTGCCCCCCATACTTCCTGCAGTGGGAGGCTTGCTGTCCCCCAGGCAAGCTGGCACATCCTCACACAGTTCTGTTTATTAGAACATTCTTCCTTTCCTTGAATTGACCTCCTTTTATTTCTTGTCTCCTGTCGGATTCCCCTGTGGGCTCTCGTTCTCAGCCCGGCGTCTCAGGTCCAAATCCACTCCCACTTCGCTCTGTTACATTTTTCCGATGGTGCACAGCGAGTGTTCAATACTTATATAGTGCCCATTGTGGTCCAGGCTTGGTCCAAAACACGTTACAAATATTCACTCCTTTAACCCTTACAACACTAGGAAGTAGATAAAGAGATCATCCCCATTTTCCAAATGAGGAAGCAGAGGCACAGAGAAGTTGAATAACTTGCCCTGGGTCCCACAGCTAGCAAATAGCAGACCCTGGGTCAGACCCTAGCAGATGGCTTAGGAGGCCAGGCTCTCATCCATTCCACGGGCCGTCCCTGACTGCTTCTGGGTCTTTGCTTCTTCAGATGAGTATCTCCAGTAACTCTGTCTCGTCTCCGTGTGACAGGATTTCGAAAGCCTTCACCATCTTGGCTGCTTTCCTTTCAATATGCTCAAGCCCGCCTCCCTTCCTGCCGATGGTACAAGACACTGTGAGGGAGGGGTGCAGACCTCCTCGGGGCAGATGGCTCCTTTGAACCATCCATCCCTTTCCCGCTTTGAGGAGGACAGCTCTGCCCAGCTCCAGTCCCCATCCATGGCGCCGTGTGTGTCCCTCAAGCCAATTCTCTGCATTAGTGCGCTGGGCCGCTGTAACAAATAGCACAGACCAGTGGGGCTGAAGCAACAGAAATTTGATGTCTCACAGTTCTGGAGGCTGGAGGGTCCACAGTCAAGATGTCAGCGAATTTGGTTTCTCCCGTGGCCTCCGTTCTCGGCTCGTCTGTGGCCGTCTTCTCCTTACGTCTTCACCAGCTCTTCCCTCTGTGTGTGTCAGTGTCTCTTCTTCTAAGGACAGAGCCATCTTGGATTAGGACCCCCCACAATGACCTTGTTTTACCTTAATAACCTCTTTAAGGGGCCTGTCTCCACAGCGACATTCGGGGGTGCTGGGGCTTAGGACTTCAACACAGAAATTCTAGGGAACACAGCTGAGCACAGAGCACTCTGTACCGCGGCCTGCTTGCTGGGAGCACCGCCTGAGCGACACATAAAATGGGGTCACTTGTTGCACACCTACCAACATGTGCTAAACATCCATGGCACAACATACACCTCCACACTCAAATACAAAATTCACGTTCACACACACTTCTTCCTCCATCAGAACTTAAACTGCAAGAAAGCTGTGTGGACTCCCAGCTAAAACAACAGTCCCACATGCACCGCGCCCAGGACTCCCCACACCCCTAGGAGGGTGTGCTGACCCCGTGGCTATGTGATCCTGTTGCTCCTTCACGGAGGGTCTTGGCCTCCCCGTCTGTAACTTAAAAGGGCTTGCAGACTCTGTGATGTGCCTTCCAGCTCAAGCCCCCTGGGACCTGGAATGTTCCTGCTCACCTGTCAGGAGGACAGTTCTGACAGGTGTGGGGAAGGATTTGGAATGATCCACTAGCACTCAGTTGCCAGGTCCCCCTTGTGACCTTTGGAGGAACAGCTGGCCTGGCCATGGGGCCTCCTTGGGTCATGGAGGGAAGCCAGGCATGTTCCCTGTCTTGCCCGACACCATGGCTGTCCGACCCACCATGCCGGGTGACTAAATGGACTCACCGTGTGGCAATGTGTCATGAGGGGAGGGTCGGACGCATTATCTCCAGAGAGAGAAATAGAGCCACATGGCACTCTCCACTCCTCAGTCAGCATTCACCTCCTCCCACTAGGGGCTGCTGCCCCTCTGATTCAGAATCTCGGCCCAGAGACCTCAGGCACAGTTACAGACTGAATGTTTGTGTCTCCCCTGAATCCACAGACAGAAATCCTAACCTCCAGCGTGACGGGATGAGGAGGTGGGGTCTCTGGAAGGCGATCAGGTCATGACATGATGGCACTTGCTTTCTCATAAAAGGGACCCCGAAGAGTTCCCTCTTCCTCCTTCCCCAAGGTCACGCAGAGAAGTAGCCGGTCTCCACCCCAGAAGAGAGCCTCCCCTCAGACCCCGGTCACCTGGCACTCTGAGCTCCAGAGCTGGGAGAGACCTGCATCTGTTGTTGAGAAACCGCTCAGTCAATGGTACTTTGTTACCGCCCTCCGAGCAGGCAGAGACGATCCCAGTGACTGAAAGTGACTCTGGGTGAAATCTGTTGTGACAGCTGGCAGAGAGCAGCTGTCTGACCCCGCCCGTCCTGGCCTCTCCACCCAAGCCCAAGGTCGGGGCCCATGGGGAGCTCCCAGAGTGCAGCTCCTCGGAGGCCAGCCCACGGGGAGCCAGCGCTTTCCTCCCACTGAAGGCTTTGGGCTGGATTGCTGCCTGCTTTCTTCAAGGAAAAACGCCGTCTCTGTTTATAGCAGGAACAGGAACTTGCTTTCCCTTTTTGGCTTCAGTGAGGACTCCTTCCTAGTGAGTGGAAGTCCAACCTTGTCAGGGAAGAAGTGGCAGAAATTCTTTCAGAGAAGCCAAGACAGGTCGTTATGTCTTGGGCGGTGTTAGTCCCAAACAGACCCATGCGTGGCCTCTTTCATCCCCCCCTTGACCTTTGTAGCGTGTGACATGTGGAGAAGCCCTGAAATTGCCACTTTATTATTTTTTTTTCAAAGATTTATTTATTTATTTGAGGGGGAGAGGAAGAGAGAGAGAAAAAAAAAAATCTCAAGCCGATTCCCCTCTGAGCGAGGAGCCCAATGCAGGACTCTATCTTACAATCCTGAGATCATGACCTGAGCCAAAACCAAGAGCTCACTTCCCAACGGACTGAGCCACCCAGATGCTCCTGAAATCATCACTTTAAACCAGTCAGTGCAAAGTTGGACTCCCTTCCCAGCGCATATCACATCTGCACTGTTTCCCCGTCACGATCTAGTCTTATGTGATGTTGGAGACCTCGACAGGTAGGCTGGCCAGGTGTTATGAATGGGCTCACAGAGGAGAAGAGAAGGGGTTGACCCAGCTGCGGCTCCTCTGAGTCCTCGCCCGAAGCCAGACTGCTCTGCCTGCTTCCTCAGCAGCTTCTAGGCCCCTCCCCTCAGTGGGAACTAGGCTCAGTGCTGGGACACAAGCCTAGTAACCATCCTCTCCAGCCTCAACACACACAGCATAGAGGGAAGAAGGGAAGGTGTATTTACTGTTTCCCAATTGCATGGGAAGGGCTCTCGTGCCATGGTGGCTATGGGGGCAGGGAAGAAGGGGTGCCACCTCTCTGGGCAGCCCTGGGGCTGTGCCTCAGATTGGGCTACCCCTCTGACCACAGCCCTCTTTCCCACTAGGACCCGACTCCTAATCCGAGACTGCCCATCCCCAACCTCAGTCTCCCAAGCTCTGGCCCCTCCCTCCATGGCCTGGCTTCTCTCTGTGCCCTCTGGGTGCTTCCCGCCCTGCCCACCAGAACTGCTGGCTTGTCCCCCATCCCACTCTCTCCCTCTCCCCACCCCTTCATGTGGCCAGTCCCTGGGTCCCACAGATTTTTACCAGCATCTGGTAAGGACTCTCCAGTGTCCCTTGATTCTGTCCCTTGCTCTTTGTTCTCAGTGTTCCTGCCTTAGGAGCCCAAGCAGGGTAGAGCAGTGGTTAGGAGCTCAGGCTGTGGGTCCAACCCAGGTTAGAATCTCCAGGCTCCCTCTTACAGCTGGTGGCCTGGAGTAGATTTTATCGCCTCCCCCAGCTTGAGCCTTTCCACGTTAGAAGGATTGTGGCACTTGCTCGATGAGATCATGTGTGTCAAGCAGCAAACAGAGTGCGGGCTTGTGTGCTCGCTTCTCCATTCTGTGTTGGGAGGTCGGGTGCCAGTCGGCCTGGATGCAGGGGTGGCCATGACCCCCCACCAGCTTCTTCCTCACCTCCACCTCCTGTCATCTCCCTCCTCATGGCTTCCAGAGTCCTTTCTCAAAATGAGACCCCTCCTCCTCTGCCTCTCACCTCCCTCTCACCCCCCAGCCACACAGGGACACTTGTGTTCTCTGAGCTCCCGTGGCTGTTTTTGTTTCCTTATCTTCCCGAGATCAGTCTGGAATGCCTTCCCCTCCTTCTTCATCTAGCTAATTCCTGTTCAGCTTTTAAAATCAGCCCAGTCATCAGCTCCCGAGGGGGGCTCTGCTGGGGACTCCAGCCCCACCCTATTCCGAGCTCCCCTGGCCTCCTGTCTCTATCATGGCACTTCCTGAGCTCTGATATGTATGAGAACATCTTGAGGGCTTTACCTTCACAGTTCCCAAAGCCAGGACTGTGACTCAGACTTCATGGGTACCGGCTAAATGCAAGAGGGTGGGAAAGGAGGGAGGGAGGAAGGGCGGAGGGACAAGGGAGGAAGGAAGGAACGTCTGTGCCCACCTAACCTGAGTCCTCCCTAGTAGAATACAAGAAGCTTCCAATCTCTGGCCCTTCTCTTAGGGGTCTGGCACCATGGAAGTTTCCATGGATGGGGTTCAATCATCAAAGTATCTGTTTCTCCGGGGAAAAAAGCAAGGAAAGCACCATGTGGGAGAGTCTTAAAGGTGTTTTTCAATTTTGAATGGTGGAAGAGGGAAGATATGTAGATGGAGTAGATGGCAGGTGACGGGTGGAAGGAGGTCCAGGAAGACAGGGCAGGAGCCAAACGTAGCCCAGCTGGGAGGCAGTCTTGGGTCTGCAGAGAAAATCTTTCTGGGAGACAGACAGACAGAAGACGTGAGGTTGGGCACAGATGCAGACAGATCTGTAGGTGAGAGCACAAGGAATGGAGCCAGGAGTGTTCACTTTCAGTTGTATTATTACCTCTAAGACAAAATCCAAATACTGGGAGAAGGCTTTGTGCACGAGTCCGCAAACATGAGAGGGCCAGATAAGTAAATATTTTAGACTTTGTGGGCCAATAGTTTCTCTCACTACTCCACTCCACTCTTGTAGCAGGAAAGCAGCCATAGACAAAACATAATCAACCAGGTGGGGCTATGTTCCAATAAAATTTTATTTACCAAAGCAGACAGTGGGCTGAAGTGGCCCACAGTTTGCCACCCTTGGTCTGGTGTTCGTGATGGGCACTGCATTCCCATAAGGCACGAGTCCCAGATTGCCTGCAGCTCAGAGGCCTGGGTCATGGTGTCTAGCCCTTAGACATTATGGGACAAGTCTCTTAACCTTTCTGAATTTTCCCATCTTTTAAGAGATATTTTCTCTTAATGGATAAACTGTCCTCATTACCTCTGTGTGAGGCTCTGAGGGGAGTCTGAACTTAGTCCTTCTATTAATATTACTGCAAATAAACATGTAGAAGCTCAAAAGTTAGTTCTGTGGGGCAGAGATTTTTATTGTTGTTCCATCATTTTTTTGTTTGTTGATGTAGTCCAAACACCCAGAATAGCGCTGAGCTTGGAATAAACCCTCAAATATATGTTGAATGAATGAATGAACAAATGAATGAATGAGGAGGATAAATAAAATCTCCACCTACTCATTCCCAACAATATCACCTTTAAGCATTCCCTAGTGTCTGAGTGTCAGAAGACCTGGCCTCTGATCCCGACTTTGCCTCCTCAAGATAAAATGTCACCCTATTATTTCCTTTTTCTGACCCCAACAATGGGGGGCAGAGCACCCTACCCTGCTTAGTTATCCCAGGGGTTTGTTTGGGAGCTTGTGGAGACAGCTATGTGGAATTACAGACCTCATCTAGAGAATGGCTCCTCAGACTTGAATGTGTGTGTGAATCACGGAGATCCTCTTTAAAAGATTCTGATTCAAGTCTGGGCAGACGCAGACCTCTGATTTCTAAGAAGCTCCCAAGGTCATGCTGACCGCTCCTGGTCTTGGGGCCACACGTTAAGTCCTCAGATATCAATTCTAAAGCTAAAGTGATGATCGGTGCATAGAGTGGGATTTCCAGGCTCTGACATGGCAAACAGCGGGGCTGGTTCACAGGTTAACCTGCCATCGCTATCCAGCGCTGTTGATTTAATGACCCTACTCTTATTTTCTGAGCTCTTCCATGACTGAACAATAGCCCAAACTCCCTGGCAAAAACACCCACCAGAGTTTGAAGTTTCCTGAGCCTATGTACGCATTTGCGTGGGTTACCTTGGGCCTGTTCTTTATTTGTCAGTTTCCTTTACTGGCTTCTTTATTTATTTTGGGTGTGACTAATCCCACAGAGCTCTTGGGCCTGCAGGCTTTTCCTGGGTAATTTGTAAACTGATGTGTTTTCCAGGAGACATTTAATCTGCAAATTATTGCTGGGCCTCAAAGGGCTTATTGTGTAAGATGCACAGGGTATCCGGGCCAGGGAAGAGGCTCTTGTGATGAAGCAACGGCCAAGAGAGCGGAAGGAGGCCTCTCCTCCTCCCAGCTCTGTCCCCACATTCACCAACTGCTTAGCCGTCCCATGACAACATGACAACAGACACTGGAAATCCCTGCGTAACGAAAATTCGTCTAAACTACATAGCTTCCGCAGTAGACTTTGTGGGCAGCAAAATGGGTTCGATGTTTCCTGGATGTTCTTTGTGAAGAGAATTCTCCCATGCAGTTCAAGAGAGCATAGCGGTTTGAAGGTTTTTGTAGTTGTCCGGACAATGCCTCTGAAAGGAGAAGTTGTCTAGGTGCTGAGAGACGGGGCAAGGAGGAGACAGGGCTAGTGCCAATCCTTTTTTATAGGATTTTGGTAGATTTCAAAGCCCTTTAAAAATCAGGAACAATTTATTGCCTCATCCAACTTGCTTGGGTTGACGCTGCTAGTTTGTGACCTTTGACTTCATGCTTTTGGAGGCCAGCTCATAGACCTAATGAGCTAGGGTCCTAGAGTGACCAACAACGTAGAATGTACCTGGTTTTAGCACTGAACTTCTCACATCTTGGGAAGCCCTTCCCAGTTTTACAACTGAAATGGGTCCCAGGGGCTGGGAGTTGAATCAAGATCTATCCTACTTATTATAGATCCCTACTTCTTCTCAAACTTCAGTGCAAAACCTCTTGGTTAAAATGTAGATCCTGGTTCAGTATTCCTAGGTGGGACCCAAAGTTCTGCATTTCTAATAAGGTCTAGATAATGCTGATGCAGCTAGTCCAGGGCCATACTTGGAGCAACCAGGCTCTAGGCCACCCCTTCTATGGGTGTCCTAAGGCTCAGTCATATTTCCAGAGGGCTCCCAAATGAGCTCCCTTCATCTGGGGCCCAGCATGGCCCTCAGCACAGAGACCACGCCGGAACCATGAGTGATGGTCCTGCCAGTTGATCAGTGGGGGCTCCAGGTGACTTGTGGTGCAGCCCACGCCCCTCTCCACTGACTCCTCGGACCCCAGACAGGCTCTCTCTATTCCCTCCTGGGGCCTCACCCAGCTGCCCTATTTCTCTGACATTCAATGAAGAACTTCAATGCCAAGCTTCTAGCTCCCAAGGCTCTGGAACATTCCTGGGAAAGCTAACTAAAGCGTGCTATCAGACCAGCAAGGGTATCCCTTTAAGATCTGGGTAAATAGACTAGCTGTGGGCAAAACTCCAGTAGATTGTCTTAGGGACCTTATACTTTGGGAACTGATCTAATTCCTTCTGATTAGGGATGCCTGTCATTAAATAAATGTTTGGCTATAATGTTAAATTTGGGGATCCCCTGCCATTCTAGCACCACTATTTTGGGCTCGTAGGATGGAACCATCTGCTGTAAATTTCGCAAAACATCAGAGGTAATGTTGACACTGACCTATTTGGATATGGGGCACTGAATCTGTCTCATTTAGGATCTGTCGGACATTGTCCCTCAGAGTAGGCCATGCTTGAGTACTCATTAACAAAGCCTGATAGAAATTACATCTCAAAAGCCATGAGGTGTTGCAACTAAAGCATGGACCATACCAACTTGACCTTGACTTCAGATCCTGCCACTTAGGAGCTGAGCAACCAAGCACCAATTGCATCCTGAGCCTCAGCCTTCCATCTATAAAATGGGTAAAATAATGTTGATCCCACAGCCCCATGATGGGGATGGAGGAGGATCAGACGTGAGATGTCTGACATGTAGGATAAATACTGCCATCACCCCAGTTACTGTTATCCTGGCCTCAAGAAACTGAGCTTAGGGGTGCCTGGGTGGCTCAGTGGGTTAAAGCCTCTGCCTTGGGGTCGGGTCATGATCCCGGGGTCCTGGGATCGAGCCCCGCATCGGGCTCTCTGCTTGACAGGGAGCCTGCTTCCTCCTCTCTCTCTGCCTGCCTCTCTGCCTACTTGTGATCTTTGTCTGTCAAATAAAGAAATAAGAAATCTTTAAAAAAAAAGAAAAGAAAAGAAAAGAAAAGAAACTGAGCCTAGAAAATGAGTATCTGATCTTGGTGGGGTGGAGAGGGCAGGCAGGCACCACTAGATTTGAGAATTGCTGGCAGAGCCTGGGACAGTTTCATCAAGAACAGACACAGCAATGCCCCTTTTTGTCTTCTGTCCTGCTCTCCTGCATATCTGCTAAGAAACCATGTTGACTTGTCCCCACAGGCACAGGGAGGATTTGGATGGATGACGTTGCCTGCAAGGGCACGGAAGATTCCCTCTTCCGCTGCAGTTTCTCCAAATGGGGGGTGACAAACTGTGGGCACGCTGAGGATGCTGGGGTGACGTGCAACAGACACTGAGAGTGGGCGCGGTCCACGGTCTGGGCCCTGCTGCCGAGCCTCCTTCCTGCATTCCTGGGGCGGAGTCATCACTTGGGACCTCATCTCTGCCCTCCCCCCCAGCCTGGCAATCCCCGGACCCCCATATCCCTGTCCCAGGACCATGATGGCCTGTCGTCATTCTCCTCTTGGACATCAGCTCCAAAGTGCAACTCTGGGATCTACTGCCTGTCTCTCCCTTCTACCAGGGTCCCTGCCTGTGATGCCCTGGTCAACTGGACAGTCATTTTGCCCAGCCTTCCCAGCACCACCACGCATCCACCGATACCCATGCTCGCCTTTGGTCTGTCGCTTCAAGGCTGAGAGTCTGCTGGAGAGAAATTCAGCAGGTGGAGACAGGAGGGAGGCCCAACAGGTCATTTACTCTTCAGAGTAATTCCCTTAGCTAGGCCAAGAGTTTCAACATCTTCCTTCCCAGCAAGAGATTATACCAAATGATTCATTCTTTTCTCTTTGCCTCTGCACACCATAGGTTAGTTCAGGAAGTGACAGAGAGGACATGCCCTCACATAGGAGGGAGAGGGAAATGACAGCCCCTGCAGGAGACAGCCTGGCTCTGGAGAAGGGCAGTGACACTGACATCCACGGAGTGACTATTGCACATACTACATAGTATCTTGGGTGCTAACTTCATTTATCCACTTTGCAGCATTCCCACAAGGTTTGTTAGCTGGGGTAAGACCTTACCTCTAGGTAGCACTCAGCTGACCCATTCACCTGGCCAGTAAGCTGGAAGATTGAGAATGACTATAACCATTGTTTCTACCTGAATGCTAGTGTGTCTTTACTAGGCTTGAGCAGGGAGTTCGGGATGTAAGGCATGTGGGCCAACAGGGTACCATACTCCAAACCTACAGAGTATAAAATCAGACATGGACTGGCTTCCAGGCCAACCGCTGACCTAGGAGGAAGGTTTATTTGGAGGGTGACGTGGGGGCTGCCTGGGTTAAACTGAGACCAATACTCAGCCTTCTGGCAGTCAGGGTTAAGGCCAAGTTACTTGAGTCTCAGAGCTGTTTGGAGGTGATGGTATTGAAGCTTCCAGGATGCTTTGGGTGTGCTCCTGTGATCAGGACACATGTCCTAGTGGATCCTGTAGGGAGATGGGGATTCCCTATCACTTCTGGCAGAAGAAGGAGCCATTGGGCTCTACCAGTCCTCAACAGGCTCCCTTCTCCTAGTGACAGGGAGATCATATTCTGCTTCTGACATGAGGAGGAGGTTAAAGCAAGCCATATACATGTTCTAGGACTAGAGAAGTTACATGGTAGTAAAGTGGGCACAGACTCATCTCCCTTGGGGAGTCACAGACTGAGGCAGGCCTTAGATATACAAATACCTGTCACATGGGGTGAGCATCAGCTTGGCTGGGGAAAGTGACACCTGGGACCCTCCAGGTGTAGGACCAGCAAAGTTCCTGGCTGACAACTAAACCAATATGTGCTATTGGTGGTTTTTTGCTTACAATATGCTTGTTATCCATTAATGTCCTAATGATCAGAGACTCTCCTGATCAATTGCTATGTTTACATAACACGCATGTACTCATGCATCTTTTTCCAGAACCAATATATGTATGCATATATAAACATGGCACTCTTTACTACATAGCTCAGAGCATTACAAAGTTTGTGCTAAAAAAAAAATACTGAAGGTAGAAAGATGTCACATTGAACAAAACAAATTCCAACTCAGTTCTGGCAAAGAATCCAGTTATCCCATCAATGAAGACCCATAAAACTTTCTTACTTGGTCTTTTCATTTGGGGAAACACAAGTCTCATTTTACATCAAATAAAAATCACAAAGATAAGTGTCTGAACCTTAATCGAAAAGTCTACTAGTTTACATACTTACTTAAAAGGACATGGAAATAACCATGGACCTGGATTTCAGGGACTAAAAGAAATTAGGCCTGGCCTAAAATACACAAGACCTTTTGTAAGAAAGAATTTCAATAAAGCTAAGAACATGTCACTAACAACTTTTGTGTCTCATTCTTTCTCCTGAAATTCTGGTGAGTGTGGGAAGGACTGGTAAAAACTGTATGGTCTAATTATTTCTCACTGGGGATTGGTAGAATGGGCAGCTTATGAGAAGCTGCCTTCAGGGGTGCCTGGGTGGCTCAGTTGGTTAAACTTCTGACTCTTGGTTTCAGCACAGGTCGTGATCTCTTGGTTGTGAGATCGAGCCTCGTGTCAGCCTCTGTTCTGGG
Organism: Neogale vison; assembly: GCF_020171115.1. Classification (NCBI taxonomy): domain Eukaryota; kingdom Metazoa; phylum Chordata; class Mammalia; order Carnivora; family Mustelidae; genus Neogale; species Neogale vison. The sequence continues at coordinate 150,951,610 of NC_058101.1, read as the reverse complement.
TGTGGAGCCTGCTTCGGATTCTCCCTCTCTCCCTCTCCCTCTGTCCCTTTCCCCTACTCACTCTCTGTTGCTCTCTTAAAAGAGAGAGAGAGAGAGGCTGTCTTTGTACTTCTGGAGGACAATAAACACAGTCTAGACCAAGAACATGGTGGAACATGACGTCTCAAGCCTTAGTAGGTAACCTAAGGAAAGTGTCCCAACAGAAATCAAGGCCCAGCTTATAGGAGAATTGCATTTTTATTCAGTCAAGGAAAGAACACCTAACTATTTCCTCACATCTCCAGAGTTCTTACTTAGGAATGAAAGGGTACTTACTATAATTATCTTCCCTCTGTCGTGACCAGAACATTGTCCAAACTGCTTGAGACATATAACTTCAAACATTGGACAACATGGAACACAAGACTGTGATCCTTGAGAAATGACAAGTGAGGTAAGCCTACCCTGACTTGAGCTCTCTGTCCAACTGTGGCATACTTGAGGGGAGCCCTGAGTCCAGGAATCTCACTAAGGTGAAGAAACAAAGATTGGAGATAGGGGAGGCCAAGGTGGCTGGAATTTGCAGGGCATGGTGTTCAAGAGTAGAGAACAATACATAGAAATTTCCAGATAGGTTCATAGGGTTCCCTCAGGGTGTCAGCTGAATAACAATCTGTGTGAAGTCCATGAGACCAGCTAACACAGCTTCTGAGGAAAGTACCATTATCAGAGCTCAGGCAGAGCTGAGAATCATTTGAGTTCCTTCCAGTCTGAGTGGGAGAATTACCTAGGGGGCTCAAAATCCTTCTTGAAACCTCTTTAGCCTATTTTAGTTGGGGGAGGGGAGGGTGAGCTGGTAGAGAGGGATAAATAACAAAGCTGCAGTCAAAACCCCACCTCTGCCCCCAAAAGGAGTGGAAGTTGGAGGGAAAAAAGAAAAGGAGGGAAGGGAGTGGGGTATTCTATGGCGGGTTGAAGGGAGAACCACTCCAAGAAGAGAAAGACAAGTGATTCACACATTCGACATTTTATAGAAATGTTAGCATGATGGTCATAAACAATGCAACTGGAGACACTAAGGGGTGCTTAGGTTGGAGAAAGCTGTGGATCCTTTCCACATACCGAGTTCACTAGAGTGGTTGGCTTAACTACCGCACACATAGGCCCCAAAGGCTGGTTCTCACCAACATTTGAGATGAGGACGTTAGTGGCGCCTTAGGGACATTAGACAGGGCAGAAAGAGAGAGACCACTGCCCTCCTCCATGAGGACTGTTCCGTATGTACTGGCTGAGAGAAGCTGAAGAGGAGCAACGAAGAAATAAAATAAAATTCCAGAAAAATAACAGCCTTAAAACAGACAAGTCACCAAAACAGAAGTCTTGGTCTCTTCAATAACCACTTTAGTTGTAAGTCCCAAAGAGCTGAAAAGCATTCCCTGGGCTCCTTGCCTGGCCCACTTCCCTCTCAGTCCCACCTATGTCCACACAGGGGTGTTTTCGTGGGCCAGACCCATTTGGTTCCTGCCCTCATGGAGTTTACATTCTAGCTTTTATCATGTTTTTTTTTTCCAAGATTTTACTTATTTGAGAGAGAGAGAGCGCGCACAAGAAGGGGAGGGTCAGAGGGAGCAGCAGACTCTCTGCTAGGTAGGGAGCCCGATGTGGGATTTGATCTGGGGACTCCAGGATCATGACGTAAGCCGAAGGCAATTGCTTAATGCACTGAGCCACCCAGGTGACCCTGGCTTTTATCCTTTTAACAGGCTTTCGGCATGACATTAACCATACAAGAGTAATAATGTCCCCCAACAAGAAATATGCAGCTGAAAGAGACAATAGTTGTTTGCCAAGCTATTAACACAGAACACATATAGTTCAGTTGTTTAAAAACGCATCTTCCTTGCTAGTGAGATAATAGTAGCACAAGTGACACTGGTTATACAAATTACCATCAATAGGACACGGAGACGAGTAAACGGTAAGTTGTCATGCCATTTGTTCAAGATAGTAGTAGATAAGCCGAGATTGTATGACAGAAACCACGGCAAACCTCCCTGGAGCATTTACCTTCAGGCTTTACAAGCAGGAACCCCCCGGGGAGGGGGGGGCGCCAGCATGGCTCAGTCGGTGGTTAAGCTTCTGCCTTCGCCTCAGCCTCCCTGCTCAGCATGGAGCCTGCTTCTCCCTCTCCTTCTGCCCTTCCCCCCAGCTTGTGCTCTCTCTCTCAGGTGAATAAATAAAAAATCTTCCAAAAAAAGAAAAAGAAAAAGAAAGAATGAATAAACTCTGAATTTTTAAGCACTGGTTCTGTTCTAATCATCCCAGTTCTCTGCGGGGGGAGGGGAGACTGAGGTCCTGGGAGGATCATCCCATGCAGAAGTTAGGATTTGAATCCAAGAAATCTTAAACACAACACCGAATGTGACAGAAGCAGTCATGGTACAAGAATTTGAAGAGGTTAATCCGAGGATGGTGGAAATGAAGATCATAGCTCAGTTATGAGTACACAATATTTCTACCCTTGGGTCAGTATCCTGCTTACTGAAATACACAGTTCTCTATTCGGTTACCTACACTAAAATGATCCCAATGAACCCCCACAGAGAGAACTCACAGCAAGCCGTTTAACAAAGACAAACCCACACAGAACAATCACAGACTTCCTCTGACCCCCAATGGACTCTCTCAAGAGGCTGGAGACTCCTCCCTCCTGGCTGATTCTGGAAGATCTCAGGTTTTCAGAGCCTTTGAAGGAGTCAAGCAAGGGTGAAGTTACAGAGCTCCTAGGCTCTGTCCTCCTGCTACATCATAAAAGGAGTCCATCTGTGATCCAAAATGCTTTGCGTGTCTTTCCCTACCCATTTTACTCAGCACCTTTGGTCTTTCTGAAATGATTCCTAAAATCTTCCCTCACAGCAAAGGATTTCAACCCAAATTATTTTCAAGAATCATTTCTTCCTTCTTTAAACTCATTTTACATATTTATTTATACTTGTATCACAAATCAGACTGAAGAGGAAGTTGTTTGACATTTGGAGCTATATAACCTTATGCAAAGAAGAATGTCAAGCAGGTCCCACCACAGCACACGCTAATCATAGCAAATGGAGTAACATTTCCCAAATCAAGATTAAGAACCATTTACTATTTATGCTGAACAGAATTCCTGGGCCATCCAGTTCCAATCAGACAAATATCTTATTCCTTCCATGTGTTTCTGAGACATAGTGCATGAGCTTAGAAAACCAGAAAGTTACGGACTCTTTCTCAAAGTCCAGTCTTTTGAGATCCTTCCTGGATAGCTTATTCCTGGACAGTAGAAGGCAAAAGGCAGATGGGATGTCTCCCCATTTACAGAGAACAGGGTGTGTCAGAAGAGAGTGGTGTCAGAGTAGAACATGAGCTTAAATGGTGGGAGAAAGTGGTCCTGAGGGGCTCAGTCAGTTAAGTGACTGCCTTCAGCTCAGGTCATGATCTCAGGGTTCTGGGATTGCGCCCCAAGTCGGGTTCCCTGCTCAGCAGAGTCTGGTTCTCCCTCTGCCCCTCCCCCTGCTCATGCTCTCTCTCTCTGTCTCTCTCTCTCTCTCAAATAAATAAATTAATAAAATCTTTTTTTTTTAATGGTAGGGGATAAAGTTGATTTACAGTAGGAAATTCAGAACAGGAGTTGGGTTTGTTAGAAATGATGAAACCAAGCTTTTGGTGAGGAATTAGAGTTTTAAGTTAGGAACCAGAAACTTCAAATTCAGTGGTATAAACAAACCCATAGAAAGACAATTAGAGGGGGAGATGAACCATGAGAAACTGTGGACTCTGAGAAACAAACTGAGGGTTATGGAGGGGAGGGGGTGGGGAATGGGTAATTCTGGTAGTGGATATTAAGGAGGGCACGCATTTCATGGAGCACTGGGTGTGGTGCATAAACAATGAATTTTGGAACACTGAAAAAATAAAATAAAATTTAAAAAAATAAGTAAAAACAAACAAACAAAAAAAGAGACTCAATTAGAATCAGGGCTCTTATTATAAATAGCAGGAGTACCTCTCCTACAGTCAACTTCTTGTATACAATTTCAGGCAGTAATACCTTCTAATGGCAAGATTCCTCATGTAAGAAACAGGATGTTTGAGAATGTCGTTTGGTGATTGTTTTGTATACTTATCTCGAATACTTATTTTGTATACTAATCTCCTAGGACACTGTGCTTTCATTTAGGGTCATCTCCCTTCAGATGCCTTAAGATGAACTTTCATTGGAACGACACTGGCAATATAAAATCCAGAGCCATGAGCTTTCTATTCATTCTAGTAAATGTCAAACCAGTGGTCCTTATTAAAACAGTTACATAGAATATTTGCTCATTGCACTAAAATGATGACCATAACAAGCAACATTGGACGAACTGTCCAGTCACGTACCTGCTTCTCTCAGTGTGGCGTAATGCCCATTCAAACTCTCACCTTTTACAAAAATTCCGTAGCAATTACTTGCCTCCTTTAGAGTGCAAAGCCCTGAACCTATGGACCTGGGATATCAGACCAGCTTGGCCTCCAAAGCCCTTGGTACTTTGCAATGGCTGCACTGTGTGTCGATGATGAAGTTCATATTCTCTCAGCTCCAAACCCATCCTAACGCTCAGCTTAGGGATCCTTTGTGATCCCCGGCAAACTGTACTTCCTCTTTGTGGGCTCCCTGTGGTCCTCTTCACGTAGGCAGCACCAGAGGGAGACTGCGAAGCCGGAGGATCGAGAAGACTTGATCCTGTCTGCTCCTCTCTGCCATTCCAGGGAGAAACCTGTTTCCTCTCTGAGCTTTTCTTGCTGGCATGAGATTTTTGTAAGCATCACCCCAGCAAGACATCTTCCCAGAGCATCTGGGGGGCCTTCTTGTAGCGTCAGCTGGATCTAGAATACAGTTCTCCCAGGACTGTAGAACCAGCCTCATCAGGACCTCTTAGAGACACCAGCACTGGCTACTGGGATCCCGTCCAGGGCTCTGTGCGGCAGCTTGGCAGGACCCTTCTCTAAGGTTCCCCCTGAGTTCCCCTGGTTCTCCTAGCTGCAACGGAGGGTGGTTGCTTCCTACAGTTGCTACCACCATAGTCTCATAGAATTCCCCTTTAGCACTTTCAGTTTTCTGGTTAACAGCTTTTTATCTTGAACATTCTTTCAAGTAACTGGTATGGCTTTGCCCTCTGGCTGGACCCGATCACTACAGCAATCAAAGCTTGAAAAATCATTGCCAGGGACTCCTTCCTTTCAAGATAGCCACCAAAAGCCACCATTTCCTCTGGCCAAGTTGCATTTTTAAACACTTAAACGATCAAAAAATAAAACACAAAACTCCAAGATTTTGATAAACAGCAGTAAGTAAGGTTGGCTCCCCCTCATTTGGACTCAAAGAAGTGGAATTGAAATGCAGAAAGTACTTAAAACTTGCAAGGTTGTATTGCATTGATTGCAAAGCAATCAATGAAAGCAAAGCAATCAATGGCCTTAAACCAGTTCTGTAGGTTAGTTTTCCCATTTTATAAAGAGAGCGACCTTGAGAAAAGATAGTAACAACCCCAGGGTGACAACCAGTTAGTGGCAGAGTTGGGACTTAACACTCAAGATCTAAACCCAAAGGCATCCCATGTTGCCTCCACAAGCTAGATGGCATGGACCCATCCCTTCTCAAAGGCGAGGAAATGAGTTAATTGAAACTGAATCCATATGGTACAGTTCTAGAACACAGGAGAGCCGGTCTTAACAATGAAGAAAACAGCATTCTTTGCCTCCAGAAAGCTCTCAATCTAGTGGGAAAAACAAGATAATGCCCATGTGGTCTTCATTAGTGAAACCCAAAGAGTAGGGGAAACTGTGATGGGGTAATAACAGACCTCTCTTCTGGCTGGTGTGAGGAACAGTGATCCTTGGACAAACAGGTCATTACCAGCTCTTCTTCAGTAATCGGTAATTGACTCTGATATGGAATATCAAGAATGTGGAATGTGAGGGGGGAAGAAAAAGTAAGAAAATCGAGAAAGGAAAGGAAACTCTACTTACTGAATACCTAATAGCTGACAGACAGTGTGCTACATGTTTCACTTATGTGAAACATAAGTTTATTTATTTAAGTTATTAAATAAATCCTCACGGCTACCCTATAAGGAGTGAAATATTATTATTCCCATTTTACAGATGTAAAAACTGCAGCCCAGTAGAGTCAAGTAACTTGCCTGGTGTCATGTAGCTCTGAAGGGGTAGAGTTGGGTTTTAAGCTCCTGTCTAGATGAAGGCTGGGGCCACAGGCCTCGAGACAAGATGTTGAACCTGAGAGATTTAGGAAATGATGCTTACCCTTGGTGCTTCTGGCTCTCCGTAAAGCAAGATGGAAGATAGGAAGTTGATAAAACAAGCATCTTAAGCCTCATCGATGTCTCAAGCACACTGCTGATGCTTATAGAGAAGGAGATAGAAGTTCTTTATAGTAAGAAAATTAGATTCAGTCTCTTGCTGACATTTGTGTTACCGAGTTAGGAAGGGGGAGACTGTCTGTTCTTCGGTGCTTTGGAATGCAGACTAAGGAAGAACTTGCTGAAAATTTAAGCAAACGGGCATTCATTTGGGCAATCAGAATTGCAATTTCAGGAGACAGAGACTCAGGTAGAAACCTAAACTGTGTCTGAGGATGACAGAGAGAGGTAGAGTAATAAGGCAAAAGGTTACAAGAGTAGTTCTCCATGACGTCCACTACGTAAAACAGGGATTGAAATTAGATCAAGTGGGGTTGTTTGGGCTAATATGCAAATGAGGGACTGAAGCTTGTTCAACTGAACTGACCCCTTTCAGAGGGAAGAATGGGGAGGATCCAACTGCCAGGGTAAAGAGAAGGTCAAGTCCAGACTGAGGGCTTGTGGCTGTCTTTAAAGTTCTAAAAGTTCCTAACTCTTCCTATAAGGACGTGCATCAATTGCTCCCATATGGCTTCCTGACACTTCTTTTTAAAAGACTCTCTTAGCTGGGCTTGCTTGCTCCCTTCTGAAATCTTCTTTTACACTAGTGAAGAGTATGTCTATCAACCTATGGTACGTCCGTCCTACTCTTACTCATAGCCTATCATGAATACACCCGAATCCAAATATTGCTGCAAAACCTGTCTTCACTGCCTCTGATTGCTGATGTGTGGGCCAAGGCTGTCTTGGATGGTGGTCCCCCTCATGCCTTCAGTTCACATGGAATGTAAACACCAACACATCTCTGTTGTTTATCTCAACTGGCTCTCATAGGACAATGCTGGCATAATGCTAAAAGATCCCCTCCCTGCCAGAAGGGAAAGCAGGGAGGAATAAAGGGGATGGAGATGCTGAAAACCCCACCCTGCGTTAGTAGCACTTCTGAGCTGCATAGGTGAGGCAAGCCTGTTAGTAAATGAGTAGTCTCCCGAACACATACATTCAAGGTCATGTAGGTCTCTATTCAAGGTATATAACAAGAGCTCCTTACACCTCTTAACAGCCAGTTAATTGACCCTTTCCCTTCTTTTCTTTTCCTTCCTCCCCTTAAACAGTCTGTGCTGTGCCTCATGTATATTGAGAAGCCTAATTTATATTAAGAAATTAATGATGGTCTGCTTTTAGGTTTCTTAACTTGTGTAATAGCTGGAAATAACACATCCGGATGCTTATTGAACCTTTTCCTGAAGACAGGCACTCTGCCAGGTTCTGGAAACATAAAGTTATAAAAGACAGTCTGTTCCAGCCAGGTCTCAAATGAGCCACTCACTACTTGATCTAATCAGCTGTGGCCAAGCTAGAGGAACCAACGAGAGAACACAGACACATGGTATGGACTCCTCTATCTTTGCGTTAAGGTTTTTTGAAAACTCGGATGAAATATAGATGAAAATTGAAATGAAATTAGAGATAATTTTTCAGTGCCAAAAAAGCCATCAGGAACTTGAATAGTGCAATGATCTCTAAAGAAATAGAATCTGCAGATGGTTTAATAGGTAAGCTCCAATAAACATTCAAAGAACAGAGCTTGCAAGTCTTTACAAGTACTTTCAGAGAAGGGTAAAAAAGAGAACATTCCCTCAACTCATTTGATAAAACTTGGACAATCTTCATGACAAAAACAGGGCAAAAATATATGAAAAAGGAAAATTACAGGCTGATCTCAACCATCAACATAGATGCAGATATCTTAACAACATATTAGCAAATGGAATCCAGCAGGAAGTAAAACACATCCTACATCATACCAAGTTGGATTTATCCTAGGAATGCAAACTTAGTTTAACCTTAGAAAATCATTACTGTAATCATCACTTCAACAGACTAAAGGAGAAAACGTGTATGGTTATCTCAATAGTTGAGAGAAAATCCAATATTTGTTAATAATGAGAACTCTCTGCAAACAAGGATAGATGGGAATTTCTCCTAAAGGTATTCATCAGAAGCCTGTAACACACATACTTAGATGCAAATATTGGCAAGGTTCCTTTTAAACATCAAAAACAAGGTACAAATGTCAGCTATCTCTGCAAACTCTCAGCAACCCAACAGACCTCTTAGCCGGCGCAGGGAGAAGAGAAAAAGAAATAAGAAGTGTGAGGACTGAAAAGAAAGAAACAAAGCTAAGTATTTGTAGATGACATGATCTTCACACAGGAAACCCAGACTATGACTGAGTTATTAGAATTAATATGGGAGTCAAATGGAGATCAAAAGAGAGGTAAACACGCAGTCCTTCGTTCTGTGGTCTGTTCACTTTCAGGTGTACTCCTAATTCTGAAATTTTACAGAAATGAAAAGTTATAATCCAGTGTTAATTGTTAAGTTCCTCAGAAGATACAAATAGCAGCTGATTGCTTCCATGAAATGTTTAAACAGATGGACTCATCGCCAATTACTTTAGAGCACAGGCCATCTCTCTAGCTGTGTCATGGTCCGCTGCCCACTCTCCTACCCCCTCCACCCTCTCTACCTGACAGGCTCAATGCCATTGTCTCTGCAGAGGGAACTCTTCTTCCCTTGCCCCACTCCCAACCCTCACTAGCACTGTCCTTTAGGTCTCAGCCTATGCAGGACTTCTCGGGGAGGCTTTCCTCATCCCCACACTAGAGTATGCCCCCTTTATAATCAGCTACTCTGCTGCCCAGCTCTTTCCCTTCCATACTCCTGTTCCCATTTGTCCATTGTTTAATTCCCTCAGTAGACTGTCAACTCCACAAGGCAAGAACTAGTTCTCCCCTAGGACATGAACACCTGCTAGAGGGCCTGACAAACACTGGATGCTTACTACCTGAGAAAGAAAGGAAGATAGAGAGGAAGGAAGACAATCTCCTTTCTGCACTGGAGAGAGAAGAAAGAGAACTTGTATGTTGGGGGCTGGGTGGACAGATGGCAGATGGTTGGGGGGAGAAGCCAGTGTGGGCTTTACCTTCTGGGGAAACAGTCCCATCCCACAGTATTTTAAAATATTATTATTTCTAAAGTCCACATTGCCCAGTAGCAGTTTCCCGACCACAGACATAATGGGATCCTCTCTAGAAATTCCATTATCTAATTTGTTATTACTGGTGACTTACATTGCTGGAAAAAAATATTGGCAGGCAGAAATGTTAAAATTCCCAAATAAAATATCTCAATGGTGAATAACTACAGTTTGACATCATTCATTGGGCAGAAATTTGATTATAATTAGAGGGGCCACTTGGTAAAATAGAAAGATTATGGAATATGGAATTAGAAGACCTGGATCCAAATCTTAGTTCCTCAACTTACTGAATGAACCTCCAGTCTCAGGATCATCATCTAGAAGCCAGGATATTCTTACACACCCTATATTATGAAGATTCAGAAATACACATTAAATCGCAAGTCTTTTACAAATTCTAAAGGGCTATGCAAATAATGACATTTATATAATAACTTGGAACACTTTGGCCTTTGTTTACTGGAAAGATGGTCATTCTAATTTAAAATTATAGGAAACTGATGGATAATGTGATACAATACAAATGCCCTATTAAATAAATAAATTCTGGGACCTAAATAAACCCTATTTCCTCGTATTACATTGTTAGAGAGGTGATATCAATTACCTATTTACCAGACTTGTTAGGCAAACACAGGATTTTGAGTTTTTTTAGTCACTCCATGGGAGTCTACTTGAGACAAGGGGGTCCCTAGGGTCTGGTTCTTTTCTGGAAAAGCAGACATTGGGAATTTGTGGTGCAGATAGCTTCAGAATACACTTGGTAGCCCACTGCACTGCAGCTTACTGGGTAACAGGCCAAAGAACTGAAGGGAATCTGATGGGCTGGAGGATAGAGTGGATAGCGAGTTAAGGGGAAGAGAAACCGCTCTCCGTAATTCCCACCGCTCCAGTGAGACCACTCTTGGCTCTCTGGTGACATCTTCAGGCTAACAAGAGAATGGGAACTGAAAGCCTGAGGGAAAGAAGGGAATGTCTAGGGTCGAAATCCACTAGACTTCTAAAGCCCATCATCATGTGTCCATGAATCCTCTGGGGTGTTTTGTTCAAACCTGGCTGCTCATGCGGTAGGTCTAGGGTGGGATCCAGGTTTCTGCAGGTCCGTCTCCCTGGTGATGCTGCGACGCTGATTGGCCACCACCATGTCAAGTAGCAAGGCTCCAAAGGACTTTGAGAACATTGAGTGTCAGAGGAGGAAAGGATACTAGAGGTCCTCTTTTTCTCCTTATTTTACAGGTGAGGAAGCTGAGAACAGAGAGAGAAGGCAGGCACCACCACAAATGTATATAACTTAAGATGTTTCCACTCTCTACACCTGGCTCTCTTGTCTGTACTAGCAAATAATGGAGCTGAGAAAGACTTTCCAGCTATGATATTTAATGACAATATCACTTGCCCAAAGCTACACTATTTAGACATGAAAACGGCTATTTCGTACGAAGGATGCCTTTTTCTCCATTTCTCTTTGACATGCTCCTGGCTGGGGGAGTAACCAGTTCTAGATGAAGTAGAAGTTGCTCCTGGTTCCAAAGGAAATTGCTATTTCCCAGATGGTAAGAGCCCAGTCCAGTTTGCTGAGGAGGAGTCAAGGTCAGAAATCACCACAGGTTCTTCCTGCTGTCATCTCCGACCGCAACAACAAAGAAAGGCCAACTCCCAAAACAGTTACTCCAAAGCATCATCCACCAGCCGCGAGGTTGCCTCAAGCCTGACCCTTAACATTGGCCAGAATATTCTCTTCTCTGGGTTTTGTGGACGCCCCAGCTCATGCTGCAAATTGCTTTCTGTCGCCTTGTTATTGGAGAAATAAACAGGACTATTGATTTTTAATTCAAGGACATTTAGAAACACATTCTGCAAACTCTCAACTGTATTAGGGGTAATTGGTCCAAGTTTTGGAATGAATTACCTTGAGAAAGCAGCTGACACAGCACTTTATAATCCAGGACCTTGGAATGGATTACCCCCAGACCACAGTTAATTGGCAGAACATGGAAAAGAAGCACTGACTCGTGAAATTCATTAATATTTTCATGTAAAGTAACGGTTAAGCTCTATGAATTCAGGAATGCAGAAGTTGACACTTGTGTGTATGATCTGGCCTGGGTCATGGAAAATTCCCTGATCTGGGAAGCAGAAGATAAGGGCTCTTTCCCTGAATCTGCCACTTACTAGATGTGTGTCCTTGGGCAAGCTCTTTAGCCTCTCTGGGGCTCAAATCTTAAGCCTCTCCGGGACTCAAATCTACTACATTTGTGAGGTGAACGGGTTGTATTAGATGATCTCTCCGTTCTTTTCCAGCTCCAATAATTTAAGACCCCCAAATCTGCAAGAGACAATTCAGAATTACTACGCTAGTAAGAGCATTCCTGTACCTTAATGCTGCGCACAGAGATGTCTATTTTGCCTGAGAACTGTCTACACAGCTAGTTGCCTGTCATCTGGGACCTTGATCATATTTAGCTGTTTCCTTGGCAAATGGTGAGACAGGGAAATGGAAGGGCGCCCTGAAAAAAAAGAAAAAAGGCTCTTTTGCTCCTTTTCCTGCTTCTGTTCTTTCTAGGACATGAACCCCTGCCCCACACATGGCTTATAGTACTTGTAATAAAATGTCCTCCTTATAGAAGTCAAGGAGTCAATGATCTCTTTGGAGTCCTCCAGCATAACAGATACCATCTAAGGAGTGATCAGGCCAGGTCATCATGTACATTTTCCACCTTAACCCAAGATCCCTGGCTCCAGGGCAAAAGTGACCAAGGGGGCTAGACCTTTGAGCACTTGTCCTTGTTCTGACTCCTGGATGACTGGAGCACAGTCATCATATATAAAAGCCCCAGAGCCCAAACAAAGATGAGACTCCTCCTTTCTGCATCTCCCAAATGCTCTCTTTCTATCTGCTCTCTCTCCATCTTCCATAAACACTGCTCTCACTCCTTGCTGGCTTGGGTTTGACTGCTATCCTGCATGTAGCAAAGGACCCTCTTGACTGGTCCTGTGGGACCCCCTCTGGAGGTCCTAGGACCCGGCCTGCCTGCATCAGTGACACTGTGCCTGGCACAGAGTGGAACCTCAGAAATGTTGAGTAAGTGAATGAAGAGTTAAGTCTTAATTTAGAAATCCTAAAATTCTCACAAAGTGTAAGAACACAATTTCCTTGATCCTCTTCAAAATCAAATCTGAGAAGATGACTTGCTTCAAATATATTATAATAGTGACGTATGACTGGGAAGCCTGAGTGGCTCAGTTCATTAAGAGTCTGTCTGGCTCAGGTCATGATCCCAGGGTCTTGGGATAGAGTCCCTCAGTGGGCTCCCTGCTTAGTGCGGAGCCTGCTTCTCTCTCTGCCTGCTGCTTCCCCTGCTTGTGCTCTCTCTCCCTCTGACAAATAAATAAATAAAATCTTAAAAAAATAGTGATGCATGGTGACAGATGGTAGCTACACTTGTGCTGAGCATAGTGTAATGTACTAGAAGTTAAGTTGCTATGTCATACACCTTTCTAGCAATTTGTAACATTGTGGGTCAGCTATATTCAAATTAAAAAATCAATTAGAGAAAAAAATGACCTGCTGACTCCATTTCCTCAGTTCCCACTCTCTTTCTCATCATGTTCCAATCTGACATTTACCCTTTTAAGGACACTGAAATAGTCTGAAGCTTACCAATGGCTTCCAAGTTGGTACAATATTGTGAAATATGCAAACTTGGTGTTGGTCTCTGGTTCCTGGGACAGAGCTACCCCAAATGCTTGTAATTTCCCGAGTGATAAGGATGAGAGGAGGAGTCTCTTGGTACTCATCATAAGACCCCATTCAACCATACTGTTTATGCTAATGAGGTGACTCTTAGAAAATGAGGACTGGTTACCAGAGAAACTGACCATTTGATGTGATGGTTGGGGATTTTAGCCCTACTCTGATCTCTGGGAAGGGGCAGAGGAGGTACGGACTTAGTCAATCACTAATGGCCAATGATTTCAATCAATCGTACCTAATAACAGAACTTGCATGAAAATTCTAAACAATGGACTGAGAGAGCTTCTGGGTTGGAGGGTGGCATGCCCGGAGAAGCCATGGAAGCTCCAGGACCCTTGATTCTACCTTGCCCCATGCATCTCTTCCATTTGGCTACTCCTGAGTTCCATGCTTTTGAATAAACTGCTCATCGTAAGTAAAGTATTTCCTTGAGTTCTGTGAGCCATTGTAGAAAATTATCAGTCCAAAGAAGAGAGTCACAGGAACCCCTGATTTGTAGCCAGTTGGTCAAAATATGGGAGGTTAAGACTTGCTATGGGCATCTTGTGGGACTGAGACCCTAAGTCCCTAACCTGCGGAGTCTGTGTTAACCCCAGGTAGTTAGCAGAATTGAATTAAATTGCAGGACCCCCCGTTGGTGTCTACAGAGAATTCAAGAACTGCATAGTGTGGAAAACCCACACGTTTCGTATCAGAAGGGTTATGAACAGAATTGGTAAACCAAATGGGTCTTCTATAGTGTTTATTAAGCATGGTCACTCACCAGCTCTGTTGTTCACTCTTCTTGTTGTGATATATTTACTTGGTTGCCTTCACACCACACTTTCCAGGTTTCCCTCAACTTCTGCGGCTGCTTATCTTCAGTCTCCTTTGCAGGCTCACCCTTTCCCCTGGCCACTAAGTGTTGGAATTCCTCAAGACTCAGTCCTGTAAGCACTCCTTGGGCTTTCAAGCAGCTATACACCACTGAAATCTTCAGACCAGATGTCTCCTCTGAACCCAATATATCTTATAGATCCAATGGCCTACATCATCACCCACCTGTCACAAAGTTGGCCCAGCAGGATGGCCAACTCACCAAAAGAAAACAAACAACCTGATTAAAAATTAGGCAAAAGATTTGAACAAACCCCTCAAAAAAGAAGATAAACATATGGAAATAAATGCATGGAAAGACTTTCAATGCCAAGAAAATCACTGCACTATACTCCCATTAGAGTGGCCAAATTTTTTTAAAAAACAAAAAATGACAATATCAAACAGTGATGAAGATGTGGTATAACTAGAATTCTCATACTTCACCAGTGGGGATGAAGAATGACACAACATTTTTAGAAAATAGCTTAGCAGTTTTTTATAGCTAAACATCCCCTTATACAAACCAGCAACACCAAGCTGGGAATTTACTTAAGAGATGAAAATCTATGTTCACATAAACAACTGCACACGAATCTTATGTGCAGCATTATTCATAAATGCCCCAAATTGGAAACCCAAATGTCCTTCAGTGGGTGAGTGGTTAAACAGATTGTGGTATACCCATAGAGTGCAATATGACTTACGAGGTTTTTTTTAGGGACACCAGGGTGGCTTAATAAGTTGACTATCCACCACTTGATTTCAGCTTAGGTCTTGGTCTCAGGGTCGTGAGTTCAAGCCCTGCATTGGGCTCCATGCTGAGTGTAGAGCCTACTTTGGAAAAAAAAAAAAAGCAATTTAAAAAATATATATTTTATTTATTTGACAGAGAGAGATCACAAGTAGACAGAGAGGCAGGCAGAGAGACAGAGAGAGGGAAGCAGGCTCTGCTGAGCAGAGAGCCCAATGTGGGACTCGATCCCAGGACCCTGAGATCATGACCTGAGCCGAAGGCAGTGGCTTAACCCACTGGGCCACCCAGGCACCCCCAAAAAAGCAATTCTTTAAGTTGAAATATTGATACACACAACTCCACAGATGGATCACACATGCATTACGCCAACTGAAAGAAGCCAGGCCCAAAAGATTATATGTTGCATGATTCCTGTTATCTGACACCCTTGAAAAGGTAAAACTATAAGGCCCAAGACAGTATCAGTGGTTGTCAGGTTTTAGGAGTAAGAAAGATTTGACTACAAAGGACAACAGGCAGGAATTTGGGGAGATGAAATTAGTATGTATCCTGATAATAGTGGTGCTGATGTGAATCTGGCCATTTGCCAAAATTCATAGAAATGTATATTCTCCCCCCACAAAATCCCTGAATTTTATTTATGTCAATTTTTAAAAATTATAATGTAATAATTCTAAAACCGAATCCAGAATCCACAACTATCTGTGACTGCCATCATGTGATGGCCCACTGCCTTCTAGGACTCTCTAGTGCAGTGAACATCACACCACTCTCCAGTTGGCATGCTGACAGTCCTCTCTCCTGCCACTACATCCAGTGCATTACCCACCCCTTGGCCCCCGCACTTAGACCTCCTCAGCCCATGCCCCCAGCTCCCTTGGGCAACTTCAGTAACTTCAGTACCTTCCCAGCTTGTCACACCATTTCTACTCTTGCCTGCCTGCAACCATTTTCCCATACAGTGGGCAGAGAGAATGTAAAAAAATACACACTTGTTCTGTTCATTCCCTTGAGAAAAATCGTTCAATGAATTCCCTCTGCTCTTAGCATTAAATTCAGAATCTGCTTGGTCTGGCCTGTGCCTCTCTCCCCAGCTTCAGCTGGTGCCTCTCCTCACCATTCCCCCTGCATTCCAGCATGCTGACCTTTCCCTTCACCAGCAGCATCAAGCTCTATCAGGCCTCAGAGTCTTTGACTCACTCTTCCTTGAGGCTAGCAGTTCTTCCCACTCTCCACCCTGTCGCATTGATAAACTACTAGTAATTTGTTTAATTTCAACTCAAACGTCCTTTCTTTCTTAAAGACTTCTGAGATCCCTCTAAATGAAGGAGCTTTTTTTTTTTTTTTTTTTTTTAAGTAGGCTCCAACAGGGGGCTTGAACCCATGACCCTGAGATCAAGACCTGAGCCAAGATCAATAGTCAGATGCCCAACTGACAGAGCCACCAGGCATCCAGCTTCTTTTTTTTAATGCTTTCATATTACCCTGCCATTCTCCTTCAGGGCACTTCTAGCAATTTGTAACAAGAATAAAAATTTCCTATCCTCCTAAGATGGTTCTCGGATTGTGGTCTTTGGAACACGAGAATCACTATCTCTGGGAACTTACTGGAAATGCATATTTTCAGACACAATCTAGATTTTCTGAATCAGAAATCCTGCAGAAGAGGTCTTGAACCCTGTGTTTCAACAAGCTCTCCAGGTGATTCCAAAACACACGAAAGCTTGAGAACCACTATCCTAGTAAATAACTGACTATTCTATGGCAGTGCTAGTGAATAACCACAAGAACTGGGGTCAAACCTGTTTAATCAAGCATTACTCACTTGTGCACCTGGGTGGCTCAGTCGGATAAGCATCTGCCTTCAGCTCAGATCTCATCTCAGAATCCTCTGTTGGGCACCCTGCTCCACAGAGAGTCTGCTTCTCTTCCTCTCCCTCTGCCCCTCCCTGCCTCCCAAACTCATGCTCACGTTCTCTCGATAAATAAATAAAATCCTTTAAAAAATGGATAACTCACTGGAATAGCCATGCTTTCTAAAGCTAATTCAGTCATTTGTAGCCAATCAGTGATTAATCATCATGATTATCATCATCAATAAAAATAAACCCTTATATTTGCATAGTATAACCTAATTTAAGTCAGCTTTGTGTATTATTTGATTTTGTTTTCATAATTACCCAAAGAGGTGTGTTTTTTTTTAAGATTTTATTTATTTATTTAAGAGAGAGAGACAGAGATAGGGAGAGGGAGCAGGAGCTGAAAGGAGAGGGTTCAGAAACAGGCTTCCTGCTGAGGAGGGATCCCAACGTGGGGCTAGATCCCAGGATCTCAGGATCATGACCTGAGCCAAAGGCAGATGCCTAATCGACTGAGCCACCCAGGTACCCTCTGCCCTGTGAGGTTCTTGAGGCAGTTATCATCTCCATTATGTAAAGACCCTGAGGCACAACAATGTTAGGTGAATTGCTTAAAGTTACATAGTTTGTATTATGGTTTGAATTTTTGTGTGTGCTCCACTCCCCTGCCCAAATTCACATGCTGAAATCATAACGCCCAACGTGATGGTGTTAGAGGGTAGGGTCTTTGGGAAGTGACTAGGTTATGAGGGTAAAGACCTCACGAATGGGATTAGTATTCTTATAAAAGAGACCCCTCAGAGTTCCCCAGCCTCTTCCCTTATGTGAGGACCCAGTAAGAAATCTGCACACCTGAAGAGAGCTGGCACCTGGTCTTGGATATCCAGCCTCCAGAACTGTGAGAAACAAGTTTTGGTATTTATAAGGTACCCAGTCCATGGTGTGTTGTTATAACAGCCCGAATGAACTGAGACAGCTGGTAAATAACAAAATTAGAATAAAAGATTTCTGGCTTCTAGTCTAATACTTTGTCTCAGTGAGCTGTAGAGAAATGTTTTCATGTACAATGATACCTTGGTAGCTGACATTGAAAATACTTTTTTATAATAGAGGCATGAAAAGTTAAGGATTATCTCCAGGTTATTCTCATCATCAAGAATATTATACTGTTAAGTGACTCTTTGCTCTCCTATTTATGCCACTTGAAAGAAAACTAGGAGAACTAAAAAGAGATATTATGGGGCACCTGGGTGGCTCAGTTGGTTAAGTGTCTACCTTCAGCTCACATCATGATCCCAGGGTCCTGGGATCAAGTCGCACATCAGGCTCCTTGCTCAGTAGGGAGTCTGCTTCTCCCTCTGCCTGCCGCTCTCCCTGCTTGTGCTCTTTCTCTCTCTGAAAAATAAATAAATAAGATCTTTAAAAAGAGACATAATGTGTTCCACTCAAGGAAATATTTTTCTAGTAGCTAACATGGGGGATCTTCAAGGGAAAAAATCCAGAACCCCAATCACCATGTTAGAGAAACTAAAGAAATTTTGACAACAAAATCTGCAATGCTGTGTACAAACCACTTCTGACTCAAAATTGACCAGAAGTGCAAAAAATTTGACTCCAAGATAGGATTTGTTACTCATGAGAATGATGCAGACCAGCATATCCTAAAGCTTATTCAGGTTCAGAAAAGTAAAGAAATCTGTTTAATTTTTTTTGGCCATTATTCCCCAAACTTAAAAAAAAAATAGTCTGTTTTTGCCAATCTCTGCTTTTGGTTGGGCTGTTCAATCCTTTTACATGTAATGTAATTACTAATAAGACAGAATTTAAGTCTGCCATTTTGCTATATTTGTTTTCCGTATCTTATGTCTTTTGTTTTTCTGTTCTTCTATTATTGCCTTTTTGTTGAATATTTTTAGTATACCATATTAACTCCCTTTTTAAAAATTTTTACTCTCTTTTAAAAATTACTTTCTTAGTGGTTGCCCTAAAAGTTATAAGTAACATCTTAATTTACAGCAATGCAGTTTGAATTAATACCAACTTAATTTCAACATTACACAAAAACTGCTCCTACACAACTCCATTTCCTCCACTTTTCTTAGTATTGTTATTGTCATCATACAAATTACATCTTTATATATTGTGTATTCACAGTACAGAGTTATAATTATAGTTGACCCTCGAACAATATGGGTTTGAACTGTGTGGGTTCACTTATATGTGGATTATACAGTATATAGTACTGTACTATAAATACAATACAGTACTATAAATATATTTTCTCTTATTATTTTTTAATAGAAATGTATTTATTTATTTGAAAGACAGAATGCAAGCAAGTGGAGGAGCTGAGGGAGAAAGAGAGAGAAGCTTCAAGCAGACCCCCTGCTGAGTACAGAACCTGACAGGACAATCACGACAACAACATGAGGCTCAATCCCAGGACCCTGAGATCATGACCTGAACAGAAACCAGGAGTTGCCCACTTAAGTGACTGAGCCACCCAGGCACGCCTTCTTTATGATTTTCTTAATAATGTTTTCTTTTCTCTAGCTTACTTCATTGTAAGAACACAGTGTATAATACATATAACATACAAAATATGTGTTAATGAACATTTATGTTATCTTCAAGACTTGCAGTCCATAGTAGGGTATATCAGTGGTGAAATTTTGGAGGAGTCAAAAGTTACATGTGAATTTTTGACTGCATCCACAACCCCTACACTATTCAAGGGCCAACTGTATTGCTTTATACAATTGGGTTTTTTTAAAATCGGGTAGAAAAAAATAAAGACTTATGAATAAAGGCCACATTACATTTAACTATGCAGTTGTCTTTACCAGTGCTCTTTATTCAAGTTACTGTCTAGTGTCTTTTCATTTCAGCCTGAAAGACTCACTTCCCTCAGTATTTCTTAAAGACCACATTTGCTCTCTTCCTGTTTCCATTCTTTTTTATATTTTCTTTGCATTAATGCTCACTATTTCTTGAGCATTTTTCTCATACTCTCCTTTAGTTCTTTAAACAGTTGTCTTTAGTTCTTTAAAAAAATATTTATAATAACTGGGAGTGCCTGGGTGGCTCAGTTGGTTAAAAATATTTATAATAGCTGATTTAAACTCTTTGTCCAGTAATTCCAACATCTGGTATTCCTCACAGTTACTGTTGACTGCTATTTTTCCCCCTGTGTATGGACCACATGTTCCCATTTCTTTGCATTCCTCACAATTTTTTCTTTTTGAAAATTGAACATTTAAGTAATACACTATGGCAACTCTGGAAATTGGTGCTGACCTAAATAAGGAGGTAAACTGAGGCAAACTCAAAAAGATGAGTTTATATGGGAATTGCAGAGGAATTGCATTTCAGAACAAGTGAACTGTAGCAAGCTATAGGTGAGTCCACTAAGGCAGGGAATGTACAGGAACAGTTCACTTAGAGTCAGTTAAAAATAAAAAATAAAAAACATGGAGACCAGCCTTGAAAATTTCCCAAGCAGCCAGGATCAGTTCATACATAACCCAACATACAAAACCCAAAGCAGGGGGCGCCTGGGTGGCTCAGTGGGTTAAGCCTCTGCCTTTGGCTCAGGTCCTGATCTCAGGGTCCTGGGATCGAGTCCCCACTTCGGGCTATCTGCTCAGCAGGAAGCCTGCCTCCTCCTCTCTCTCTCTCTCTGCTTGCCCTTCTGTTTATCGTGATCTCTGTCTGGCAAATAAATAAATAAAAATCTTTAAAAAACTCAATTCAGCCCACTTTGTGAGATCAGTCTGACCTGGGTCATCTCCCATTCATGCCCTGGAAAAACTTCCCAAGGTTGATATAACTTAAGATTTTATTTATTTATGAAAGAGAGAGAGGGAGGGAGAATGGGCAAGAGCATGTTGGAGGGATAGAGGGAGAGGGAGAAGCAGACTCCTTACTGAGCAGGGAATCTGACACAGGGCTTGGTCCCAGAACCCTGAGATCATGATCTGAGCCAAAGGCAGTGGCTTAACTGATGGAATCACCCAGGCACCTCTGATCACCCTCTTACCATCTAAGAAAATTCCAACACTATCAATTTTCTGTAAATCAGACATTTATAGGAAATCAATATCTTTTTTTTTAAGATTTTATTTATTTGTCAGAAAGAGAGAGAGAGAAAGCACGCAAGCAGGCAGAGAGGCAGGCAGAGGCAGAGAGAGAGGCAGGCTCCCTGCTGAGCAAGGAGCCCGATGCGGGACTCCATCCCAGGATCCTGGGATCATGACCTGAACCGAAGGCACCGGCTTAACCCACTGAGCCACCCAGGTGTCCCAGGAAATCAATATCTTAATGCTTAACTTTGTCTTTCTGAGCGCACATGAGTGAAATTCTCCATTTTATATCCTTTAGTTTTATTTTAAATTGAAATTCTTTCACATGATCCCCCTCCTTCCATTCCACGGGGTTTTTTGTTGTTGCTGTTTGTTGCTATTGTGATTGTTTGCTTAGTGACTTTCCTTAGTGAATTCTGTAAAGCCTGCAGTTGGTGTGTAACCATGGAAGTCTCTTCTCTAGTAGGTTACCTTAGTGGTCAGCTAATGGACAGACAGGAATACTTTGAACCAACAAGTCTTCCAGTCTTTGCCCAGAGGCTCTGAGTGGCATTTGGGAAATGCCTTCAGTGTTCTAGCATGCAGTTTGCAACACTGCCTCTGCCTTCACTCCCTGCTTGCATGGAGCTTCAAGGTCAAGCAGAGGTGAGAGATTACAGTCTTCACAGGACTTTCCTGAGCATGTTCACAGCCCTGCACATGTATGTATGTGGTTTTCTAGTTTCCCAGGAATGTGTCAGAGCTTTTCAAAGCCCCTGTGGAAATTTCATTTCCCAGCTTTTCTTTTTACAATTTTTGGTCAGCTATTTGTTTGCCCCAACTGTTAGTGCTGCCAAAGCCAGCTGTGATGTTAAGCAATTGCCACTAATTGTTTTCAACAAATGCCCTAGGGAAAAGGCTGTTCACACTGAGCAAACTCTGAGTCAGATCAAATAAAGACAAGCCCTGCAAGTGGGTGTTTCCAGGGAACTTCCAGTCAGGTCAAATAATGACAATGCTCTGGGAATGGGGCTTTAAGGGGAGGCAAACACATTTTCCCCTTCAGTGGTTGCTAGCCTGCTGATTCATGGCTACCATCATTGTGAGGTTGTTGGTTTTCAAGGCTACCATGGAGCTGAGGAGAAGGGAATGGGATAGGGCAAGTTAAAGTGCTACACAGTTCACTCTTTTTACTGAGATTCAGCTGTCTTTTTTTTTTCCTAATAAAATCTCCTCAGACTGTTGCAAATCTTTAATATCCAAAGTTATAAAAAGGTTGATTTTGGCAATTTTTCAGTATTCTCACTGCTTTATGGAGGAGTGGGTTTTTGTAGATCTTTAATACATCATTCTAGAAGTTGGACTCTTCAAACTTTTTTTAATAGAACTCTTTATGCAACATCTATGACTATCTTATTAATAATATAATATATAATATATAATATACTATTATTAATAGTATTAGCTAAGATTAATTGACTGGATATGAAATTCAACTTTTATAACAACCATAATAAGCAGTTATTATTATTACCATATCAAATAAAGAATATGGAATATATTATTTATATATTTATATATATATCTAGAGTAATTGTTCAAAATCACAAAAGCTAATAAACGGCCTTGGTACAGAGAGGGCCATGTGCAGGGAATGGCAGGTAGCCTGTAGAAGCTGAGGACTTAAGTCATACAATTATAAGGAACTCAATGCTGCCAATAACCAGTGAACTTAGACAAGGATCCCAACCTCAGATAAGATCACTGCCCTGCCCAACACCTTTGCTGCAGCTTTGTGAGCTCCTAAACAGAGTACCCAGTTAAACCATGCCTAGACTCCTGCCACGGAAAATATGAGATAATGCGTAGGTTTTTGTAGATTTTTTGGTAATGACTTTATTGCTATACAAGCCACATATCCTACAATTCACCCATTTAAAGTGTATAACTCAGTAGTTTTTATTCAAGCATTGTGAAGCCATCACACAATCAATTTTATAATATGCTGACCATCCCCATAAGAAACTTCACATCTTTTAGGAGTCAATCATCATTCTCCCATTCCCCCAGCCCTAGACAACCACTAATCTACTTTCTGTGTCTACAAATTTGTCCATTCTAGACATTTCACATAAATGGAATCATGTAAAAGCCAGTGTCTTGGGACTGGCTTCCTTTACTTAGCATAACATTTTCAAGGTTTGTTCATGTAATGGCATGGATGAGTACCTAGCTTTTTAAAATTGCTGAATAATATTCCATGGTATAGATAACACCTTATTTGGTGTCCATTCGTCAGCTGATGGATGTTTGGGTTGTTTCTGCCTTTTGGTTATTATAAACAATGCTGCGGTGAGCATTCGTGAGCAAGTTTTCATGGGGACAGATATTTTTATTTCTCTTGGGAATATATGCATGAGTAAAACCGCTGGGTCAGACGGTAACTGTGTGACTGAACTGTCAGGGAACTGCCACACTCTCTCCCAAGGCAGCTGCGCCGTCTTCATTTCTACCAGTGTACAAGAGTTCTGATTCTCCAGATCTTGGCCAATATGTAGCTGGGGTGCTTGAAAAGCATCAGGAAGATCCATATCCCTTAAGTGAAAACTAGGAGAAGAGAGAGCCCTGTGTTCTTGGCTTCACCTGCCTGGAGTGGAGTTTCTGTCACACTGAGCCTGGAGTAAGGAGGGAGCCAATGAGTCACTGTTCAAATGCTGCAGACTTTCACTGTTCTACCCAAGTTTTGCTGGATTTTCTTGAATGAATATTTCTTTATTTTTTTATACCCTAAGGACGATTTCTTAAGGCTTTAAATATTGGATTTTAAAAATAATTCTCACTAGTTATGCTTGTTTTTCTGGATACTGTGGAGCTCTTCGAGAGGTCATTCCAGAAGTAAAAATCTAAATGTTTGTTGTTTAAATCTGCTAGGATTCTGGTAATGTGTTCAGTAGGAGGGAAAACTATTATACAAGGAACTAGTGTTACACAAAATTTATTTTGAAAAACACTGACATAGACTAATCAAGCATCGGAATAAACAGAGAATTAGAGTACGATGAGCGTGATGGTATTTAATGATTAATGGAAAATACACAGGCTGTACCTATTTCAACAGTAAAATATGATTCATATAGGATTTTCAAAGGAAGAGCTTATTTATGTCATTTGATAAAGTATGCATGGCCAAAGTGTTATCACCACCTCATGACAGTACATATTCATCACAGGAAAATACATTTCAGAAAGTTAAGCCAGCCACTTTGGAATTTTACTGACAAGTTAGTTACCCCCGCACCTCAAATCAGGAGACTGTTATACATACAGTTGCCTACTTTTAATATTTGTTGTATAAGGACATCATTGAAAAACCTTCTATACAAACCAGCACAATTTCAGATCGAAGAGGGCGTTTAAGCATCAATAAAGAAAAAAGGTCATTATCTCAGGATTATGAAGCATAATCTTTTAAATTAAATGCATTTAGTCTTCGGGGCGCCTGGGTGGCTCAGTGGGTTAAGCCGCTGCCTTCGGCTCAGGTCATGATCTCAGGGTCCTGGGATCGAGCCCCGTATCGGGCTGTCTGCTCAGCAGGGAGCCTGCTTCCTCCTCTCTCTCTCTCTGCCTGCCTCTCTGACTACTTCTGATCTGTCAAATAAAGAAAAATCTTAAAAAAAAAAAATTTTTTAAAAAATGCATTTAGTCTTCTAAAATATTTATTTTCCTTATTTTCTCCAAGTATGGTATTTATGTGGGAAATTTGTTACAGACAGATTAGAAAATTGGCATTTTGGAACCATCAAAATTTGTAACCTAAACAAATAAAAATGGCAAACTTTGTTTTGGCAAGTTACCCCTCCCCCATTTGCACACTTTATATAAAAAACAAAATTCTGGGTGAATTATTCTCTTTACCAAAATATTTAACAAACTCTCCTCTAAATACATAGCTATCTATCACAGTATATTTACATTTTTTATACTCAAGTACCTGTCAAAGAAACTTGGAGAATAGAGGGATTAAAAGATAACAGTGTGACATTGACATTCAACCATAAATGGAGATTAAGGAATTTTGAAATTATAAGGTATTAAATGAGGAAGTAGGGTTGGGTATGAAACATTAGATTTAACACAACGATTTTCAGGAATATAGCTATTTTGTAAAATTTAAGAGTACTTATGTTTATTAGTCACATAATTTATGGTTAAATCCCAGGATACTTTTCTCTTAGCACAATATATCTCTGAGAAATTTTCCTGCACTTAAAGAGCAGTACAGCTGCTCTGGGCTTCATCCAACTTATGCTAATATCTCTATAATTCTTTATACAGCTAATAAAGTCTCTGGAGCCTTCTTACTGAGATTAAATGCTAGGAAAGGCCTTGCCAAAGCCACTTAGCAAAGAGCTGGCATTGCAGATTTCCAGTAACTGAGTGGCCACAGGCAGTAATAGCAAAGATCAGGATCAAATGCTGTGGAAAATATGTCACATTTGAAAAAAGGAGCCGGCATTCATTTTCGGCATTGTGGATTCTGTGGTCAAGGCGTCCCCTACACAGTGTTTGCTGGAGGTAAATGGAATGTATAACTGATGCCTCTTTTTCCATTTTTAATTCCATGTTGCTTCTCCAGAGAATTAGGAGTTATTTTTTTCTTCCTTTTTTTCCTTTTTTTTACAAGAGAAATCAGGTAATCCATTCATCCCACAAATTATTTGGAAGATGAGAAATAACCTGGGGGCAGAGCAAAATATCTTCCAAAACAAACAATGTAAGTGTCTTTTCCCTCCCTTTCCAGAATATAAAATGTTTTGAAATAAATAATAATTCTGACAGAAAGAAGTCTCTTCTTTGGACTTTAGGGTGGGGAAGACAGCTCAGATTCCATCAAGCCAAAGGGAGATCTGGGCTGATAATATTCCATGCTCATAGACGGATCACAACGGTCCTTTCCTGAAGTGTTTTCCTGTTTGAGAAGGCCTAACTGCCTTAAAAGACAGTGTAATCAGGGCTTGTTCTCCATAAGGCTTTCTGTTGCAACTTACAGCTCACCAGAGGCATCCTTTTGGAATCAGAGCTGTGGATCAAGATTTGGTGACCAGACAGTCACGAGCAAGGTTATTAAGCAAGAAAGGAGTCTCTAACCCTGACTGAATCAGAAAGTCCAGATCAACTAGACACGTGTTGAGATCTGGAGTCCTCAGGGGAACACAAGTCCAGGATCTAAAACCTCAATGATGATATGATTGCCAAGAATAGGCCAGGTGAAGTCAGGGACTGAAGTGAAAAATATCTAGGGACATCTTGTCCCCAGCGTGTCCTGGTCCAGCCTATCTTGTCACTAACAAGGCTTTGTGAGAGGAAAGTTCTCATTTATAAATACTTACCAAAGAGTAATGAAGCCTATGCTTGGACCAGGAATACAAAGGACCAGGAATACCAAGAGAGACTTTCAGAACTAAAAAAAAAAATGGTAGTTTGGACCTATGTATCACCTTTTACTCCCTCCCCAAATCTTAGTGAAATAAGAATAAAGATATTTTGTCTTTTCTAGACATAAACCTATAAGAGTGGGGTTATAGGTTGGGAGACAAAAGCAACACCGTTTTTGAAATCAGAAAGCTGATGGATAAGTAGTGAATGACTTTCTGAGAAGGCCAAATGTAAGGCTAAATGAAGTGGAGAATTCCCAAAAATCTTTGGATTCTGTGGTAGTAGATACTTTTGGAGAGGGGATAGAGATGGGCTGAAACTAGAGGACTGTTTAAGTCTATTTAAGAAATAGTTAGACCTGGGTGTGTTTGGCTGGCTCAGTCAGTAGAGCATGAAACTCTTGATCTCAAGGTTGTTAAGTGTTAGCCCCATTTGGGCATAAAGATTACTTAAAAATAAAATTAAAGAAAAGAAAAAAAGTAAAGGGTCACCTGGGTAGCTCAGTCAGTTAAGTGTCTGCCTTTGGCTCAGGTCATGATTCCAGGGTCCTGGCATAAAGCCCCAACGAGGGCCGCCTGCTCCCTCTCCCTCTCTGCTCCTCCCCCTGCTTATGCTCTTTAGTTCTCTCTCTCTCTTTCTCTCAAATAAATAGATAAAATTTTAAAAAATTATTTTAAAGAAAAAAAAAACAGACTTAAAACAGTGACCAAATCGGGGCGCCTGGGTGGCTCAGTGGGTTAAGCCGCTGCCTTTGGCTCAGGTCATGATCTCAGGGTCCTGGGATCAAGTCCCGCATCGGGCTCTCTGCTCAGTGGGGAGCCTGCTTCTCTCTCTCTCTCTCTCTCTCTCTGCCTGCCTCTCTGTCTACTTGTGATCTCTCTCTCTGTCAAATAAATAAATAAAATATTAAAAAAAAAAAAAACCAGTGACCAAATCAAAAGATCATCCCAAGCACCAAGACTGTGGTATTGAAACATCATTTTCCACTTTATTTTTTAAATATTTTATTTACTTATTCGCAAGAGAGAGAGAAAGAGAAAACATGAACTGAGGGGAGGGGCAAAGGGACGGTGGCAGAGGCAGAGGGACAGAGTAAGAGGGAGAAGCAGACTCCCTGCAGAGCAGGGAACCTGACCCAAGGTTGATCCTAGGACCCTGAGTTCATGAACTAAGCTGAAGGCAGATGCTTACCCAACTGAGCCATCCAGGTGCCCCTTGTTTCCCACTTTAAAAAGAAAAACATAGGGGCGCCTGGGTGGCTCAGTGGGTTAAGCCTCTGCCTTCAGCTCAGGTCATGATCCCAGGGTCTTGGGATCGAGCCCCACATCAGGCTCTCTGCTCCACAGGGAGCCTGCTTCCTCCTCTCTCTCTGTCAGCCTCTCTGCCTACTACTTGTGATCTCTGTCTGTCAAATAAATAAATTAAAAAAAAAAAAAAGAAAGAAAAGAAAAACACAGGGGCTTTTTGGAAAAATGGCCAACATCAAGTCTTGGGTGAGAAATGTACAAGATGAATCTGAAACATCTTGTCACATCAGTTAGAGACAAAGTTACCAAAAACTATTAAGGTCATGTAAGCAAGATTCAGAAGCCAACTTGAAGCGGCTTCCGCAAGCCAAAGATGTTACAGTATGAGTGTGTAAGAACAACAGTTGCAGTGTATTAAAAATCCATCAAATCTGTTGGAATCCATGTATTTATAATGATATTTTCAGAAAAACTGTAAGTGGTCACTTTAGAAGGATGATTTCAACCAACTCATTACTTTGAAAATTGATAAACAAATGGAAAAAATGAGGCATTTATACAAATGGTATAACTACATAAAAATAATAGCTGAGAAGAAACTGCTAAATGAAAAAGAACTGATAGAATTAAAAGTGACCTTTATGTAACTTCCAAGAAGTTAATGGATCTAGGGAGTGGACGTCAATAACTACTAACATAAAGAGGGATACAACCAGACATTCTGTGCTTCTTTTTTTCCCTTAAAGATGTATTTACTGATTTATTTGAGAGAGAGAGAGAGAGAGAGAGAGCAGTGGGGAGGGCCAGAGGAAGAGGGAGAAAGAGAACCTCAAGCAGATTCTCTACTGAGTGCAGAGCCCAATGGGGGTGCATCGCACCACCCTGAGCTCATGACCTGAGCCCAAATCAGGAGTCAGATGCTTAACTAGCTGAGCCACCCAGGCACTCCCATTCCTGGCCTCTTCATGAAAAAACCTGCAACCACTTAGGTTTTAATACACATGAAACAAAAACTAACAGGACTAAAAAAGAAAAATGAGACAAATTTATATAGTTCAAGATTTTATCACCCTTCTCTAATTAATTGTTCTTGATAGAACAAGTAGACAGAAAATCAGTAAGAATATAGAAGCCATTATATAAATAGAATATATGTTGTTTTCCATTTAGAACAAATTCATCAGCTGACATTCATAGGGTAATATGAACACTCTAAACTTCAAAATGTACTGTTTCTAAACATGAACCTGAAAGTTTCTCTAATTCAGACTGAGCTTTGGGTCATAAAAATAAATTCTGATAAATTACAAAAAAAAATCTTATAAAGTATGTTCTCTGACTAAATAGAATTAAATTAAAAATCAATAAACTAAGATATCAAAAAAGTCTTCAAATGTTCAGAAATTAAAAATCATACTTCTTGGGAAATCTGGGTGGCTCAGTTGGTTTGACGTGTCTGCCGTTGGCTCAGGTCACAATCCTGGGGTCCTGGGACTGAGTCTTATGTCAGACTCCCTGCTCAGAGGGGAACCTGCTTCTTACTCTTCCTCTGCTACTTCTCCTGCTTGTGTGTACACACTCTCTCTCATTCTCTCAAACAAATTAATAAGATTTTAGAAATCATACTTCTAAATAAGCCTAAATTAAAAAATTAATCAGTAGGGAAATTAGACAATATTTTGAACTAAAGTATAATGAAAATGCAACATGTCAAAATTTATCTGATGCAGCTAAGGCAATGCTTAAAGGGGATATATAGCTTTAAATACTCACATAATAAAAGAAAAAAAGTTTAAAATTAATGATCTAAGTCTCCACCTTAAGAAGTTAGAATAAGAATTAAAATTTTTAAAAAGAGAGAAAATTAAGTCCCAAACCACTAGAAGATAAGAAAATTTTAAAAAATGAGTGATAAATAATGAATCAGAAGATAGACAATAGAGAAAATGAACAAAGCCAAAAGTATATTCTTTGAAAAAAAGAATAAAATCAATTATTATCTCTTAGCAAGACTCATCTTTAAAAAAGAGGGAAAACATCATTACATTTTTAAAATCAGGAAAAAAAGAGGGGCATCACTATAGATACTACAGATAATAATAAGGGAATGTTATGTACAACCCTCTCTCAGTAAATCTGAGGACTTAGAGAAACAGACAAATTCCTTGAAAGATGCATTTAGCAAACCTAACTCAGAAACAAATAGAAAATCTGAATAGCCCATATCTGCTAAGAGTTAAATTTATAATTTTCAGGAAGAAATAATACTCATCTTAAAATCTTTCAGAAAATAAAGAAGGAGGGGAATACTTTCCCAATATTTTTTTACAAGGTCAGCATAACCTGGATACCAAAACCCAATAGGGATGTTACAAGACAGAAAATTGCAGGCCAATATTCTTCAGGAATATTGGTAGAAAAATCTTTAATGAAATACTGGCAAATTAAATTCAGAACTACATGTACTTGTTTTGTGTACATTAAGGAATCTCAAAAAACCCTACTAGAACTAATAAATAAGTGGCAGGTTATAAACTCAACATACAAAAATTAACTGTATTGTTTATACTAGCAACAAAAAATGGAAACTGAAGTGGAAAACACAATCACTTATAGTAACATCAAAAAACATAAAATATTAAGAACATGTTTGACAGAAACATACAAAACCTCTACGCAAAAAAACTATAACGTATTGCCATGGAGACCTAAATAAATGGAGAGAGATGTTTTGTGAAGTAAATCTTCACATGATGATACAATATTACTAGAGATGTCAAGTCGATCTATGGATTCAATGTAATCTCAATCAAAATTCTAAGAGTTTTTTTGTTTAAGTTGATATTTCTGAAATTTATATGGAAAAGAACCTAGAATAACCAAAACGACATTGAAAAGAACAAACACAGTAGAAGCTGTCCAAAATCAGATGATCTGATTTTTAAAGACTTGCTATAATATTATAATCTTAATAATAATCAACACAATATGATTTTAGCATAAGGACAACAGACCCATGAACTATATTCGAAAGTTCAGAAATATACCTACATGTATACTGCCAATTGATTTTCAACAAAGTCACCAAGGTAATTCAATGGGAGAAAGTCTTTCAGTAAACAGTGCTGGAAGAACTGGATATGTATGTGAGAAATATGAGCCTTGAGCCCTACCTCATGTCATACACAAAAATTGAGATGATCAGAAACCTAAATTAAAAGCTAAAAAAGGAAGAAAACTTAGGAGAATATCATTGCAGCTTTGGGTTAGGCAAAGTCTTTTTAGAAAGGACATAAAAGCACCAACCATGAAAAACTGTTGAATTGAATTTCAGAAAAAATTTTAAAATCTGATCCTCAAATGGTGTCCGGAAAATCAAAGGCAAGTCAAAGACTAGGAGAAAGTACTTCTGTTACATGTAAATCCTGTATTTGTATTTTGTATTCAGATTTGTATTCTGATTTGTATTCAGAGTACATAAACAACTCCTACAGCTCTGTAATAAAAAGGTAGGGACGCCTAGGTGGCTCAGCTGGTTAAGTGGCTGCTTTCGGCTCAGGTCCTGATCCCAGAGTTCTGTGACCGAATGCCACATGGGGCACCTTGCTCCGCAGGGAGCCTGCTTCTCCCTCTGCCTCTGCCTGCCACTCTGCCTGCCTGTATTCTCTCTATCTCTCTGACAAATAAATAAATATAATCTTTTAAAAAAAAAATAACAAAAAGGCAAGCAATCAAATTGAAAAAATGGACTAAACACTTTAATAGACACTTTAGAAAAGAATGTGAGTGAGCAATAGACAGGTGAAAGGATGCTCAACATGATTAGCCATCAGGGAAATAGAAATTAAAACCACAATATGATACTACTTTGTACTAGAAACAAAATCATGCATTGTTAGTGGAGTGTAAAATGGCACAATTTTGAAAAAATGAGTTGGCAAGCCCTCATACAGTTAAGTATACATATCTACTCCATGACCTAGAAATTCCACTTTCAATATTTATCCAAGACTAATGAAAACATATATCCACAAAAAGACTTGTACAAGAATGTTTATAGCAGTTATATTCATAATAGTCCCAAATTGAAACCAGCTCTAAGAGAAAATTAGGGGGAAAAAAATCATCATATATCCATTCAGACAAAAAAAAAAGAAAAAAAAAGTTAATACTGTATGATTCTTTTATGTGAAACTCATAGACAGGTAAAACTAATCCAATGATAAAAATTGGAACAATGGTTATCTATGGAGAGTGGGGATTATCAGGAAGGGGGCTGAGGGAACTTTCTGGGTGATGGAAATGTATATCATTTTGATTGTAGTATATATTACCCAGAGGTAGACATTTGCATATTGTATGAGAGATAAGTCAAACTTACTAATTGTGCACATAAAATCTATGCATTTCACTGCATGTGAATTTCAATTCAACATGAATGAAAATAAACGCATTTTTCAAAGCATCTTTAAAAAAGAAGGAAAGAAGAAAGAGAGAAAGAAAGAAAGAAATTAACAGAAGATGTAAAAAGGCATGCTTTCGGTCTTGATCCTACCTGGAATTTCTACTATATATTAATGGATTTTTTGACCTAAACCACAAAGGGAATTCAATGTGACGTCAGTTTAGCTTGGTGGATGCCTTTCCTAGCTTCCTTTCCTTCCAGCTTTCTGCCTCTCCCTACCACAGGGGAGCAATATCTGGGAAAGCCCTTTTGGCCTTTTTCCCTCGTTTGACCATTTTCCAATACTCTTCCCGAGGGACTAACCTCCTTTTGTTTTGGCAATAGGCTTCTGAAAGTCTCACAAATTTTGCAAGTGGATTCTGCGCTGCAAACACTGCAGATTAATTTTGTCCATTCCGGGCACACCATCACCGGCCAGTTTAACCCTCTTGATTTTTTTCACCTGGACTTCCAAAAGAATTTCCCGTTGTCCGCCCCACCAGTGCACACCAAGGAAATCTCTCCATCTAACATGTGATTCTTTTTTTTTTTTTTCAAAGATTTTATTTATTTATTTGTCAGAGACAGAGGGAGAGAAAGCGAGTGAGCACAGGCAAAGAGGCAGGCAGAGGCAGAGGGAGAAGCAGGCTCCCTGCCGAGCAAGGAGCCCGATGTGGGACTTGATCCCAGGACCCTGGGATCATGACCTGAGCTGAAGGCAGCTGCTTAACCAACTGAGCCACCCAGGCGTCCCTAACATGTGATTCTGATCATACAACTCTCCTGTTTTAAATCCTTCTGTGGCTCCTGCAAAACAAAACTACCTGCAAAACTACCTGCAAAACAAAACCCTAGAACAAAATTCCTAGAAAAGGCTGTGATCTGATCTCTACCTATTTTCCCAGTCACTTTCCCTGCTATTTATTGCCCTCATACTAGACAGCCTTTTTTTTTTTTTTTAAGATTTTATCCACTTGACAGACAGATCACAAGTAGGCAGAGAGGCAGACAGAGAGAAAGGGGGAAGCGGCACCTTGCTGAGCAGAGAGCCCGACACAGGGTTTGATCCTAGGACTCTGAGATCACCCAGGTGCCCCTACTATACAGCCTTTATCATCTTCCATACGCTCTGTCCTCTGGGGGCAGATCCCTGCCACGCCCCTTCTGCCCACCAATCAGGAGGGTCACCCAAACCTTGCATTCTATAAGACCACATCAGTGAAATCTTTCCCAAGCACAGTCAGGCTCTTAGTTTTCTACTTAACCCGTTGTCTGTGTGCTCCCTGGAGGCAGGATGTTTTGGGGTTTTGTTTTCATCTTTCTAATCTCTGGCATCTGGCTCAGGATCATGTGCTCAATGAAGAAATAAAATGAATAAGGGAAGGAGGTAGGGGATGAATGAGTTCACCCACTTCTGGAATTCTCATGAACATTTTTTTCTTTTATTTTTTAGATTTATTCATTTAAAAGAGAGACAGGGGCACCTGGGTGGCTCAGTGGGTTAAAGCCTCTGCCTTCTGCTCAGGTTATGATCCCAGGGTCCTGGGTTGGAGCCTCACATCGGGCTGTTTGCTCAGCAGGGAGCCTGCTTCCTCCTCTCTCTCTGCCTGCCTCTCTGCCTACTTGTGATCTCTGTCTGTCAAATAAATAAAATCTTTTAAAAAAAGAAAAAAGAGGGACAAATTCTGTGTGCCAGCGAGGGCGGGGGAAGGAGCAGAGAAAGAATCTTCAGCAGACTCCCTGTTTGAGCATGGAGCCCCACACAGGGCTCTACCTCACAGCCCTGAGCCAAAGTCAAGAATTAGACAGGAACCCCCTGGATGGCTCAGTCCCTTAAGTCTGCCTTTGGCTTAGGTTATGATCCCGAGATCTTGCGGTCGAGCCATGCATAGGGCTCCCCCACTCAGCAGCGGACCTGCTACTCCCCCTGCTTGTGCTCTCTCTCTCTGACAAATAAATAAATAAAATCTTTTTTAAAAAATAAAAAAGTAAATTTAAAAAAAAAAGAATCAGACAAACAACTGAGCCATCCAGGTGTTCCCTTCATAACCAACTGTTAAAGTGTAATCTCTCCACACATAGGAAGGAGCCTCATCAAAGTCTACCTAGTTCCCCTTTACAATTAAATAAATAAATAAACAAACAAACAAACAAACAACTAGCTCCTATTCACTACAATGGCCACTTCTTAATTAGCCATAGACCTAGCTTAGGGCCGTTCTCAGATTCAGGACTGCTGACTTTTTGCTGAGAACATTAATAGGTCCATGAAACGTCATAGCTTTGGGGATTTTGGGGTGGAAGGGGGAGGGTCCTTCCCTTCTGATACTCATTTAGCTCTTCACAGCTCTGGAGGAATAATTATTGCAAAAAGTGGGTGTATCATGTTACTGGAAAAGTGATCTCTGGTTAATGGTATTCTTTCTGGTGGTAACAAGCTCTGGGCTTGTTTCTGTGGCTCTGCTTCGCTGGTTTTAATATATAGCACACATGTGTACAGCCTGACCACCCTCTCCATGTAACTATCTTCCTGCGGGAAAGGCCCTGAACCTATTTTCAATAGGGTTTTGAATATATTTGTATTTGAAATATATTTTCAAATGCCTTGAGATCATCTGGTCTATTTCTCACGACACAATCTGGTCAGTAGATGCTGTGGCCCTAGAGGTGGGGTAATTTCCAGTAGCATGAAGGAAGAGGACTTCCATTCCCTCTAAGTTCCCAATACATTCCAGGTGGGGTATTGAGTGAGTAAAATATAAACCACCAAAACCTCTTTCCTGCCGCTCCCTGTATCGATTCATTCCCAAGAAGCCGAGAGTCAAGGAAGTGTTTTCTGGCTGCATTAGACAGCAAAGAACGCTGTGAAGCAAAAACAGTGTCAGGGTGTCCAAACTGTGGCCAGATGTCAGGGCCAACCCAGAAGTCTCCCACCGTCCCCGAGGCTGGAATATTCATCTTTGTCAAGCTTGAAGTAGGCGTCTTCCCTGAGGGAGGTTAGAATTCTCTGTCACATCTTCTCAGTTCTCTGGACCACAGTGGAGGAAGGAACTCATCAATTATAGGCCACTCAGATCCCAGCACTTTTTCCAAAGCCCTTCTTGTTTTTCAAGCCCGTATTCCCAGAACAAGCCAATTTTCCCTTCTTATTGGGCGGTAGGAAAAAAAAAATCAGAGAGCTGCAAGTGGAAATCTTTAGCCACTGACGATGAGGAAATGCTGGTGGAGTTCAGCCTTGCTAGGAGGCCGCTGTGTAGAGGACTTCCCAGCTCCTGCTGGCCTCCAAGGCTACAGCTGCACCCTCGCCCAGATCCCCAGGGTTAGGGCGCTGCTCTGGGCAAGCAGTCTCTCTTAGAGTTTACTGATACTCCCATTCCTGTCTTCTCTTTTCTCTCCTCAAACGTTTCCATCTCTTGATCACAAGCCATCTGAACTAACTTGCTCTTTTACTGTCCTCAGGGAGAGGGGGCAGACTATGAAGCCGAAAAGTGATTAAACTGCACTAACGTGTTATACTTGCCCCATGTTCTATCACTTCCCTACTTCCCATAGATGCATCCAAGAAGCAGGTGACATGGGACACCTCGGTGGCTTAGAAGGTTAAGCTTCTGCCTTCGGCTCAGATCCTGATCCCAGGGTCCTGTAATTGAGCCCCGAATTGGGCTCCCTACTCTGCAGGAAGCCTGCTTCTCCTTCTCCCACTTCCCCTGCTTGTGTTCCCTCTCTCACTGTGTCTCTCTCTGTCAAATGAAAACATAAAATCTTAAAAAAAAAAAAAAAAAAAAAGCAGGTGACAACCATTAGGCCATGGTGGTATCTTTGGGAGATTAAGTGCAAAGGGCAAACATGGTCCTCAGAAACATTGTCTCAGGGGCACCTGGCTCAGTGGGTTAAAGCCTCTGCTTTCGGCTTAGGTCATGATCCCAGGGTCCTAGGATTGAGCCCCACATTGGGTTCTCTGCTCAGCAAGGAGCCTGCTTTCCTTTTTCTCTCTCTGCCTGCCTCTCTGCCTACCTGTGATCTCTGTCAAATAAATTTAAAAAATAAAAAAATAAAGAAACATTGTCTCAGAGGCAGCGGTAGGCTTTGGCAGGTTTGTGGGTCCCTGTGAAATACAGTGGGAGTGAGGAGAGTTAATCCATGCTTTGCCTCTCCCAGCCTCCTTGGTCTGTGACCACAGGGCCCTATCTTCACATTGCCTTCCCTGTGTGTATATGTGTGTGTGTGTGTGTGTGTGTGTGTGTGTGAAGTCACCTGTTCCCTCCTGTAAAGACACATGTGATTGCATTTAGGACTCTCTGGATAATCCAACATAAACTCCCCATCTAACATCCTTTCGCTTAATCCCATCTGCAAAGACTTGATTTTCAAATGAACTCACGCTTACAGATTCCAGAGATTAGGACCTGCAGGCTTTGGGGGCTGTTATTTAGCCCTGTTACAATGCTTTTGGCCCATTTTTTGTCTGGATTGTTTTCTCCACTGTTGAATTTTGAGAGTGTTCTACTTAACAGTCTAGATGCAAATCCTTTGCAGATGGGTGGTTTGCAAATATTTTTTTTCACCATTCTCTAGCTTGTCTTTTCACTTCTTTCACGGGGTCTTTGGAAGAACAAAAATTTTTCATTGTGATGAGGGTCAGTTGATCATTTTTTTCCCCCTGACAGAGCACGCTTTTAATGTCAGAGCCACCAACCCTTCATCCTGCCCTTGGTTCTGGATTTCTTTTCCCAAGGAGCACCGGTTAGTTTACTTCTAGAAGTTTCATGGTTTTATGTTTTACATTTTTTTCTAAAAGTTTTAGCGTTGTTGATTTTTCCTTTGAATCCATGTTTTCCTGTTGTTTGCCATGATGAAATCTATTACCCAGTTATGAAGATTTCTAGGATACTGCGGTGGACTGTACTGTTGTTTGCATTATTCTCTCTCCCTCTTTCCTCTATGAGGATCTGTGCCCATTGCTGGGCAGGAGATTGAGACTGGGAAAATCAGGTTCAAGGATATCCACCCAAGCTGTAACCCACAGGTCTACACAATTTGGCCCATTCCGCCATCGCCAGGCAGATGTCTTTTCATGTCCACAGGAGTGAGTGACTAGACACTAGAACACAGCTGCCAAAGCTCCCAAATGCCACAGCTCTGCTTGCCTGGGGACATAGGTGAAGGGGCAGGAAGGAGGATCCATCTCACTTCTGCCTTCCAGACCGCACTGGGTACATCTGGTCAGGGGAGTCAAATGCATAATCGGAGCCCATTCACTCAGTCCCTCAGCAGGTTACCAAACTTCTCAGGCCCGCCTTCCATCACACACTTTCTTTTCCTTCCTTTACTCTTGTTTCCAAGCTCCTTTATGGTAAAAGAGAACAAAAATGTACTCAAGCAAAATGTTGAGTTCAATGATTGATCAAAGCAAACCCTCATGTAGCATCGTCCAGGTGAGAGCTAGAATGTCAGCACTAGAGAGCCCTTCCGGTTCTCCAATCACTTCTGCTCCCTTCCTCCTAAGTGACAACAAACCTGTTTTTGTCATTGTTTTGGTGGTTTAAAATATATATATATGTATATATACATATATATATGCCAGTTAAAGTAACATATCCCTAAGTACTATGGTTTCATTTGCCTGCATTTGAACTTTATAAAGTGATATGCCTTGTGTGTGTGTGTGTGTGTGTGTCCAGTTTTTTTTTTAATCTTGGTTCTTTTTTTTTTTTTTTAAAGATTTTATTATTTATTTGACAGAGAGAGAGATCACAAATAGGCAGAGAGGCAGGCAGAGAGAGAGGAGGAAGCAGGCTCCCTGCTGAGCAGAGAGCCCGATGCGGGGCTCGATCCCAGGACCCTGAGATCATGACCTGAGCCGAAGGCAGCAGCTTAACCCACTGAGCCACCCAGGCGCCCGTGTGTCCAGTGTTTTGCTCAGCATTGTGATGTTAATCCAGATAGTACAGATAGTGACATGGCTGCATAGTATTCCACAGTATAAATATGTCACCATGTCTTTAGCCTTTCTACGGTTGATGGTTGGTCCTTTTCCAGTATGACTATTACAGATAATACTGCTATAAATAATTATGTATATGTCTTTTGGGGGCACATATGTGCATTTTAGCTGGGTATATATGTAGGTGTGGATAAAGTGACATTTTTAGTTTAGTTTTTTTTTTTTTTTTATAAGGTGAGGTTTAGGTAAAGAGTTTTCTTTTTTTCCCCTCTCCCTTTCTCCTTTCCTTCCCTTCCCTTCTCTTTTTTCTTTTCCTTTCCTTTCCTTTTCCTCCCTTCCCTTCCTTTCCCTGCTCTTTTCTTTTCTTTTTTTTTTCCCTTTCCTTTCCTTCCTTGCCTATGGATGTCCAATTGCTTGTTCCAGCACCATTTGTTGAAAAAACAGGACAGGTGTTTTTCATGTTCCAGCCAAAGTGATCCTCCTAAACTAAAATCAGACCATGCCATCCTCCTGTTAAAATTCTGCAATGGCTTCTTGCTGCACTAAGAGGACACCTACCTCTTCAGCTTCATCCTGGACCAACTTCCACCCACCTCCCACTATATCCCAGGCAGCTTTCCTTCCTTTCATCCCCCTACACAATCCAATTGCTTTTGAGCTCACCTTTCCTTCTGCTTGGAAGGATCTTTCCCTGGTTCCACACGAGACAGGCTCTTTCTATTCCCTGAAGCCTCAGTTTAAAATCATCTCCTCGGGGCGCCTGGGTGGCTCAGTGTTTGGGCCTCTGCCTTCGGCTCGGGTCATGATCTCAGGGTCCTGGGATCAAGCCCCGCGTCGGGCTCTCTGCTCAGCGGGGAGCCTGCTTCCCCCTTCTCTCTCTCTGCCTGCCTCTCTGCCTACTTGTGATCTCTCTCTATCAAATAAATAAATAAATAATCTATAAAAAATCATTTAAAATCATCTCTGATAAACTTCTCTTTGACTACCTTGTGAGAGCAGAACCTTCTACACAACTGCCCATCATTCTCTGTCGCAGCAGCCTGCATATTTCCTCCACAGCCTTGATCAACATTTGCAAGTGCTTTAACTGCTTATTTATTGTCTACCTTCCCCCTTAAAGGGGCCAAGTTGTTGATCTTGTCCACACTGCTTCCCCAGTATGTAGCCCTGTGGCTTGCATACAGTAGTTGCATCAAAAATATTGATGGGGCACCTTGCTGGTCAGTCAGTAGAGCATGTGATTCTTGATCTTGGGGTTGTGAGTTTGAGCACCATGCTGGGTGTAGAGAGGACTTTAAAAAATATATATTAGTGGGTGCCTGGGTGGCTCAGTTGGTGAGCGACTGCCTTCGGCTCAGGTCATGATCCCGGACTTCCAGGATCAAGTCCCGCATCAGGCTCCCAGCTCCTTGGGGAGTCTGCTTCTCCCTCTGACCCTCTCCTCTCCTCTCTCATGCTCTCTCTCACTCATTCTCTCTCAAATAAATAAATAAAATCTTAAAATATATATATATATATATTAGTTAAATGTTGTCATTAGGCTAGAGTTTATGACTATGTACATTCTTGTCACAAAATGAGGAAGAATTTCCCAAAAACTAGAGCTGTGTGAGAAGAAACAGACTGTTTGGCATATCTGAAGTCCTCCCCCTGGAACGGGGTGACACAGAGGCACTTTTACATCTCAAGAAGCCTGACAGCACCCGAGGGACACATGGAGCTGACTGGTTGGATATACAGATATAACAAGATGACATGGTGAAATTTATTTTTTATTTCTTTCCTAAAATATTCCTACCATTCTTCTAGCCAATCAGTAGATTCATATGGCCTCAAAGAGAATGCAAATGTAACAGCAGCAGAAAAGAGGAAAAAATGTTAATATTTTTCTTTCTTTCTTTCTTTCCTCCCCCTTTTCTCTTGCTTGCTTGCTTGCTTCAAACTAGGCTCTTGAAAGCCAGAAGGAGAGGCCCTCCTTAGAGCAGAAGTTGAAGTTTACGCTGTAAAAAAAGGTGACAATAGAGATATTTCTTTGGGCACAACCATCCCAGAGCCAAATAGAGTTTGTGGTTCTTTTGCCTAAACCAAGGATTCCAGAGCATTTATGGAAGAAATGGCCAATCCAATTTGGCAGCTGTTTCCATGACAACTGACTGGCATGCAAGACTTTGAGATTAATGATTCCATTTCACAGGCAATAACATTAAGCTTGTAAAGTTCAGATGGTTCTAGGGATAATCTCTGGAGATACTTTTTTGGTTACAAGATGGGGAACAGGATGGTTATAAGTTTTTACCCAAGGGCCTTCATTTTTGTGAATATTTTCTGCCTTGTATTACATCTGTGTCAATATTCTCATCTTCCTAGAGTTTCTTTTCACAAAAACTGGTTAATTAAGTGTCTCTCAGTCTCAGGCTTTAGGCAGGATTTTATTAGCCAATAAGAATAGAAAATAGAGAACTGTAAAAATGTTGGACTAAATAAAAAATGTAGAAAATTGTAAATTTTGGGGAACATGCGTGGCTCATTCAGTTAAGCATCCAACTCCTGATTTCCCTTCAGGTCATGATTTCAGGGTTGTGAGATCAAGCCCCTTGTTGGGCTCTGTGCTCATCGGGAGTCTTGGGATTCTCTCTCCCTCTCCATCTGCCCTTAACCCCCATTCTCTCTCTCTCTCAATTAAATAAATAAATCTTTATGTCCCCCAAAAGAAAATTATAGATTTTTTAAAAAGGTGATGAGGTTTATATTACACCTCCACAGAAAAAGCACTCAAATAGAGGGAAGGTTCAATGAGATCATCTATGTTTAGGAGAGGATGCCCAAATGAGAAGGTGCTTGAGGTGGAGAGGTGTGTGTGTGTGTGTGTGTGTCTCTTTGTGTATGCATGTGTATGTGTTGGAAGAGATTTTGAGTACATTTGTTAAAGAGGAAGTCTAAGCTCAACATGTGTTCAAATTCTGATCCTACCGCTTACTAGCTCTGTGACTTTAGGTAAATGACCCTTTCTGTACCATAGAGTCCTCATTTGAAAAATGGAGTTTATAAAATGAGGGTTGCTGGAGGGGAGGTGGGTGAGGGATAGAATAACTGGGTGATAGGCGTTAAGGAGGGCACATGATGGAATGAGCACTGGGTGTCATATGCAACTGATGAATCGCTAAACTCCACCTCCGAAACTAATAATACACTACATATTAATTAATTGATTTTAAATTTAAAAAAAGAAAGATGGGGTTTATGATCATAATAACCTACAAAATAGTCTTTTTTTGTATTATATTGTGTGCATATGCGTGTGTGTGTTTTCTTAGGGCATTTCCTCACCCTCCCCTTCTCCCACCCCATAGAGTCCAAGCTCCTCCTGAGCAGGAGGTCATTCTATGACTTGATCATCTTTGTGCCTCTTGTATAATTACTATAGTCCTTACCATGCAGTGGACAGTCAACACACACTTGGCCAATGGTAGTGCCCTCCCAATGATGCTCTAGAAAGAGATGAACAAACGTTGAACTGAATGTGGTAATTGCCAAGAGTTAGCAAAATTTCAAAATATCTGTTTGTCTTCGTAGCCAGAAATGATTGTTACTCTAGATTAATGCGTTTTTAGAGTGTGTCAAGGCCAAATCAATCTCTAATAAAATTTATATAATCATCATTACACATTTTAAGAACGGTGTTCGTAATTGGGGAAGAATTTCGGCCTTAAGTACATGCATGGATAGAACTCTTTTTAACCGAAGTTGTCCCTCTGAATGGCTGACAGGATGTGTAAAAATCAGTTTGTCTTTTCTTTCTTTCGTTTGTCTTCAAGGCGTCCGCATTTGATAGTAAGATGGAATCGCTGAGATAGGAAAAGCCAGCGGGGGGCGGGGGGAGGAGGAATGCCGAGAACGACGAATACGGTTTGTTATGTCCTTCGTGCCGCCCCGTAGTTTGCCGCCGTGCAAGGGCGGCGCGCGCGGTTTTGAAAGCGGGGAGCGTCCCGTCCCAACGACT
Source organism: Neogale vison (assembly GCF_020171115.1). Lineage (NCBI taxonomy): Eukaryota > Metazoa > Chordata > Mammalia > Carnivora > Mustelidae > Neogale > Neogale vison. The sequence goes on along the minus strand of NC_058101.1, from coordinate 150,909,791 downwards.
GTTACGGAGTGCTCGTGTCGGCGGGTGGCGGGCCCTGAGGCAGCCCGCGGTTGTGCTGAGGGCCACTCGGGATCCGTTTTCAAGACAGCCTTAGCCTGGACCGCTCCACCCCGGCGCGGTTGCGGTAAGGTGGGCTTTGGTGGACCCCTAACCGCGCGTGGGCCCGGCTTGGGGCAGAGCCCCCGCCCCCCGGAGCCGCGGCCTCTAGGTTTGCTTGGTGACAGCTCGGGGCCCAGAGGGAAAGGTGACGTTGGGAATGTGGCGTTCAATGGGGAATTCCCTTAGGAAAAGTGTTTTCGACCCAAACCCGCGTGCGCATCTGAATCGCAGGGTAGGGTGGGGATTTCAAGAAAGAAATTGCCCTTTCCTCGAAGTGAAGCCTAACAGTCTGTACTGTTTATGGAAGATCCGTAGGACAAGACCAAGGATTTAGCGGGTTGCCCTTATTTTACGGTTGGTTTCACAGACAGACGCCGAGAGGCCCGGGTCTCTGCTCCAGGCGAGACCCCAGGTTTTAGGGACATCTTAGATGCACCAGATCCGTACACAGGCTTGCGCTTGGTGGGAACGCTGGTTTCTTACCGCCGCCCAGTGAATCTCAGTTCCAGCTCAGTTCAGGGCGGCTGGAATTGGTGAGGGATTTCTGGTGGAAACAGAGAGGGTAGGGCTTGAAAAAGAGGGTTCTTGAGAAAGCACGGTTCCCTCCTTTGAACTTCACGTCTAATGTTGCTTCCAGTTTTCAGGTGAGGTGACTGAGCTGGTGGAAGAAGGATTTTAACTACTAGCCTTCTGAAAGCTCCTGGATGGGGGGTGGGGGGGAGCAGACGGGGTGGGTAAACGGTTTGTGCTTCTACCTCCAGGAAGCCCTGGGATGTAAAGCGTGCAGGACCTTAGAAATAATCCGATCAGAATTTTGCCTTTCTTTTTCAGGCTTCTTTCCCCCTCTATTTCCTTTTCTCATTATCATTACCAATTCTGTATTTCTGCTTTTTCTTTTTTCTTTGTTTCTTTTTTGTTGTTGTTGCCTGTCTATACACTTCAGTTCTGCCCACTAGTGTCCATGTGTTTAGTCCTACAATGGCTTCGCATACCAAAGTTATTGACATCTGATCCAATAGATCTTTTGATTAACTTGCTGAGCTCTGTTAATTCTTAAATATTGCTTCTTAAACAGTACTTGATTTAAAAAAATCTCCTAAATACTCCATAGACAATGAAATTTTGCCCACAGTCATAATACTTTCATTTCTAATGTATCGTCATGTAAGATATTCACAATTTAATGCTGCTACCTTTGTAAAAACCTTGAGATTCAGAACACTGTGGTTGTTTAGCATTTATATATAGAGAAAGAGATAGATCTATATGTATATAGATTACATATATCAAATCTGTGAGTTTGGACTAGTGGCTAGAAACCATCTTTCAGTTGCCTGAGGCCTGAACTATTTTGCCATAACAGAAGGTGCTCAGACAACCGTGAGATGGAGAGGGTGTAGTGTTTTTAGGTGCAAGTAGGCTGTAGTGGGAAGCGGGACTGAGTCTTCGAGTGTTCTAGAATGTAATATTAAAAGCCTTGTTTAAACTTAGATGTTTTTAGTTGGAGGAAGATTTTATGCTGCTTCTGAGGATCAGATCTTCTTTATGCTGAGGGAAAGGGCAATGAGACTTAAAAGGCAGTAAAATTTCCAGGATACCTCACTTTGTGGGATTTTTTTGCATCCTAGTTTTCTGGCTCCTTGTCAGTTTACTCTTTTCTTAATCTCTCATGTTGAGATTCCTCAGAGTTCTGTGTTTCCTATCTTTACTTACTCCTTAGATGATCTTAACCAGTCTCTTGGCTTTAATACTATATATATACTGATATGCCACAAATTTGTACCTTCAGATTGGATTCCAGACCTATATCCAGCTGCCTATTTCACGTTTTTATTCAGGTGTCTAATCAGGTATTCAAAATTGACTTCCTGGGGCATCTGGGTGGCTCAGTTGGTTAAGCGGCTGCCTTTAGCTCAGGTGATGATCTCAGGGTCCTGGGATCGAGCCCCTCATCAGGCTCCCTCTCAGCGGAGATCCTGCTTCTCCCTCTGCCTCTGCCTGCTGCTCTGCCTACTTGTGCTCTCTATCTCTCTGTCAAATAGATAAATAAAATCTTTTAAAAAAAAGTTTAAAGAAAAAATGACTTCCTGATCTGAGTAATGGTACCTCTATTCTTTCAGTTGCTCAGTCTGAAAACTTGGAGCTGTCTTTGACTTTTCTCTCATTCCTAACAAAAATCCAAACATTAGGAATTCTTCTTGGTTCCAGATTCATAATACGTCCAGAACCCAACCATTTCTCACCATCTCTTTACTGTTACCATCCTGATCCAAACCACCATATCTCTCCTGGATTATTGCAGTGTTTTGTCTGTCCTTGTTCCCCTTCAGTTAATAAATACAAGTGGGAGTGATCCTGTCGAAACACAACATGGAGTATATCACTCTTCCTTGTAAAACCCTCCAATATCTTCCCCTTTCTCAGCAAGAGCTGAAATCCTGTGACAGAAGTTCTATGAAGAAAAGATGAGGTCTTTGTGGCTTCAGTGTTGCACTTGGTTTGCTCTCATTCATGCCCAATCTCTTTGACTTCATTTCTTTCTTCCTTTTCCTAGCCCTGCCCTCTTAGCTTTCCCTTGAATACTTTCAGCCTCAGGGCCTTTGTATTTACTACTTTTGTCCTGCAGCTTTCCCCTAGATATTTGCATGGACTAGCTCCCTTACTTCTTTTAAACATCTCAAGGAGACCTCTCTGGACCACCCCATTTCAAATTTCAAGCTCCTTGAAAGGAGCTCCTGTCTCAGCCCGTCTCACCTCACTGCTGTATATTTCCCCAGTCCCTATACCATTATCTTCTGTATTTGTCTTGTTTGGGTCTTGTTCACTGTTGGGTCTCCAGTGCATAGAACAGTGCCTGGTGCATAATACATGTTCAATAAGTTTGTGTGTTGACTGAGTGAATGAAGAATGGCTTCTCATAGGTACATAGGAATCTTAGAAGCTCATTGAGTGCTCCCTCACAACTTCTTTTGAGGGCAAATGAATGAAGATGGAAGAAGGGCAATCAGAACCATATGGGGAAATTATTTCCCAAGTGGAAGTAGCTCCTCCAACCCTCTGTTAAAATGGTTTATCCTGCCTGAAAGACCTCAAATGTCCTGAAAAATGTGTTCCTTCCTTTTAGTCAAATGTTTCGCTTGATAAAATTAGGGTATTTTTGCATGAAAAGGAGATCTTTGGTGTTCAAAATTCAGGCAAATCTGAAAACAGTGGTGATTGTAACTAATTAAAAAAAACCAAACTTCTCATTAATAGACAATTAAAGGTAGGCCTTTGAGGTGATTTTTCTTGGCAGAATTTTTAAAAATACTATTTATTAAGAGCTCTATTCAAAATTTAAACATATGTTCTCTCTACCTGCCAATTTTTATTTTATTTTATTATTGTTTTTTAAATTCCAGTGTCGTTTGCATACAGTGTTATATTCATTTCAGGTGTACAATATAGTGATTCAACAGTTCTGTGTATTACTCAGTGCTCATCATAAGTGTACTCTTAATCCCCTTCACCTATTCCACCCATCTCATCCCTTCCTCCTCTGGTAACCATTAGTTTGTTCTCTGTAGTTAAGAGTCTGTTTTTTGTTTCATCACCTCCAGTTTGTTTTGTTTTTTAAATTCCACATATGAGTGACATCATATGGTATTTTTCTTCACTTAGCATTATACTCTCTAGATCCATCCATGTTGTTGCAAACAACAAGGTTTCATTTTTATGACTGAGTAATATTCCACTACATATATGTACCACATCTTCTTTATCCATTCATCTATTGATGGACACTTGGGCTGCTTCCATAATTTGGCTATTGTAAATAATGCTGCAGTAAACATTTGTGTGCATATATCCCTCTGAATTAGTGTTTGGTATTCTTTGTGCAAATACCAAGTAGTGAGATTACTGGATCATAGAATAGTTCTGTTTTCAGTTTTTTAGAGGAACCTCCATACTGTCTTCCACAGTGACTACACCAATTTGCATTCTCACCAACAGTGCATGAGAGTTCCTTTTTCTCCACATCTTCACCAACACATGTTGTTTCTTGTGGTTTTGATTTTAGCCATTCTGACAGGTGTGAGGTGATGTCTCACTGTGATTTTGATTTGCATTTCCCTGATGGGGTGATGTTGAGCATCTTTTCATGTGCCTCTTGGTCATCTGTTATGTCTTTGGAAAAATGTCTATTCAAGTCTTCTCATTTTTTAATTGGATTTTTTTATGTTCTTTATATATTTTGGATACAAACCCTTAATCTGCCTCCCAATTTTTTTAATAGGCAAACCAAACAATCTTATAGACATGTAGTGACAGTTTGCTTTATAATAAATCTAATATGAACCAAACTATTTTTAATAAAGAAAAAGTAATATTTAAAATTTTCATTAAAAAGGATTCTTTAACAGATGTATTACAGAAGAAATAAAAAGCTTGGATTAACTTGCTTGTATACACAGTATGTGTATTTTTTGTTGATAGATAATTTTTATAAAACTTTTTGAGATATATAATTCACATATTATTAAATTTACTTTCTGAAAATATATGATGTAGTGACTTTAGAAATAGTCTGAATTGAGTATATTAAATCACTACCCAATTTTAGAACACTTTTATCATCACGAAAAGAAACCCCACACCCACCAGGAGTCACTCTGTGTTCTCCCTTCTCCCCAGCTCCTGTCAACTACTAATCTGTTTTCTGTCTGTGGATTTGTTTATTGTGGACATCTTCTATAAATGGAATCATATATGTGGCCTCTTGTGTCCAGCTTCTTTCACTTAGCATAATCTTTTTAAGGTTCATTCATACTGTAGTATATATCAAGACTCCTCCTTATTACTGAATAATATTCTGTTGTGTATATTGTATGCCTTATTTTGTTTATTCATCATCTGATGAATACTTCTGCTTCTTCTTTTTGGCTGTTATGAATAAATGCTGCTTGCACAGACAATTTCTCTAAAATGTATGAAAGACCTGTTTACAATGACCTCCGGGAAGTGAGAGGGAAACTTTATGTACTAGGTGATTTTTATTTTTTAACCAAGTTCATATATAACTTTTTTCCCCCTAGTATGTATATTACTTTTTAATAACACACAAGCATAAAAACCTAATAATTAATAGTATGACATTGGGTAAGTAGTTCTACTTCTCTAGGTCTCAGTGTTCTCATTGTAAATAAAATTGGACTAAATATTTGTCCTGGTTTTTTTCAGTTCTCAAATTTTATGTTTATATGATAAATTGAGTTACAGTGTTATAGGGTTTTTTCCCTTCATGAATAAGAGTTGTATTCTGTATAACTGCAGTGTAATTTTCAATTTGTTTTTATCATAGGACCTAAAGTGTTTATTACAATGGAAGAAATCAATAATTTCAAGACACCAAGCAAAGTATCTGAAAAAAAGAAATCTGGTGAGATATAAAATCTTTTTTCGTTGTTATTGCTATAGAAATGTCTTAGTATTATTAGAGTTTGATCCTTTAATTATTATTTATCATACACATACAATTTTAGCGTAAGTCCTCTTTGTAATGTTGATTTTAATAAGACTTGTTTTGTAGGCCAGGGTTTGGCCATCTAGTGGGTAATTTTATTGATATTCTAACAGATTTGGAGGTTCTCTCTGGTAAAGAATTAATTTGAACCATGAAATACTTTAGCTTTCCCCTTCTGGTACATGCAGTGCTCTTGTGGGGGAAGAATTTCTAAGGCAATTCAGTGAATAAAGGGTAATCTTTTCAACAAATAAAAGCTTTTGGATATTCATATGCAAATTTATCTCTACTTTAATCATACAAAAATGATTAAAATTATACATTTTCTGGAAGATAATTTAGGAGAAAATCTTACCTTGTTCATTTCTAGTACGTAGATTTTTGTGTACTGACTTTGTGTCCTGCAACTGTGCTAACGTCACTTCTATTAGCTTTTTATGGGTTCCTTAGGCTATTACATACATAGTTGGTACTGTTGTAGATGAATATATGAAGATAGTGTTACTTTTTTTTTTTTAACCAGTCTGTGTTAGTTTCTTTTTTTCTTTCTCTATTTCATTGGCTCTAGCATATTTTTGAATAGAAGAGGTGTGAATTAGACATACCTCCCTTGTTCCTAGTGAAGTTTTATGTTAGATGTAGGTTTTTCAGTTATCTTTTTTTTTTTTAAGATTTTATTTATTTATTTGACAGAGAGAGAGAGAGATCACAAGTAGGCAAAGAGGCAGGCAGTGGGGAAGGGTGGAAGCAGGCTCCCAGTGCAGGACTCGAGCCCAGGACCCTGAGATCATGACCTGCACAGAAGGCAGAGGCTTAACCCACTGAGCCACCCAGGTGTCCTCAGTTATCCTTTATCAGAGTGAGGGATTTCCTTTTATTATCCTTCATCAGGTTGAAGGTTATTATGAATGGATGTTGAACTTTGTCAAGAGCTTTTTCAGAATCCGTTGAGATAGTTTCCTTTTTTTAGTCTTTAAATGTAACTTATGTTAATTTTCAAATGTTAAACCAACCTTTCATTCCTGGGGTAAAGTCAGTTTGCTCCTGGTGTATTTTATGTATTGTTTGATTCGGTATGCTAATATTTTCTGTGTTCATAAGGGATATTGGACTGTATAGTCTTTTTTTTTGGAATGTCTTTCTGGTTTTGATATTAGTATATTTTATATTCATAAAGTATGATGGGGAGTGTTTCCTTCTCTTTCCTTGGAAAGTATATGTGGAGTTGATAATTTTTTTTTTTCCTTAACTGGTTTTTCCTCTTCTACTGATAGTAAAGCCATGTATGTGGCTTGAAGTTTTCTCAGGAGGAAGATTTTAACAGTGACTTCACAAGTTAATTGGCATAGGGATCTTCAAATTATCTATTTCTTCTTGTGTTAACTTTGCTAGTGTTTTTCAATAAAGTTTTTCACTTTAAAATTGTCAAATATACTGGCAAAATGTTATCTTTGATATACTCTTTATTACCTTATGATCCTTCTAATGTCAGTTGGATCTGTAGTGATATCTCCTTTTTCATGTCTGATACTGGTATTTTACATTTTCTTTCTTGTCTTGAGGTTTATTTATTTTGGTGAATGCTTCAGGCACTTGAAAAGTCATGCTGGAGTGCCTGGGTGGCTCAGTGGGTTGAACCTCTGCCTTTGGCTCGGGTCGTGATCTGCTCGACGGGGGACCTGCTTCCCCCTGCCCCCTGCCTACTTGTGATCTCTGTCAAATAAAAAAAAAAAGAGAGAAAAGGTCATGCTTTCTGCTGCTTAGGGGTACAGTGTTCCATGACTATCAATTAGGTCAAGCTGATTGACTTAAGTTGTTTTGTTCAGGTCTTCTGTATCTCTACCAATTTTACTTATTCTGTTTTTGAGAGAGGTATCTCCAAACCACAATTGTGGATTTACCTACTTTTTCCTTTGAGTGCTACAGTGATTGTTTATATATTTTGGAGCTTGTTATTAGATACTTTTACATTTAGGATGGTTATTTCTTTTGATGATTTACCACTTTACTATTATGAAATGTCTTTATCCAGTGTTGTACTCTTTGAAGTTCATTTTATGTGATATGTGTTCACTTTTATGTGATAAAACCAGTCCAGTTTTATTTTGATTACTGTTTGAATAGGATGTTTTCCAACTTTTTAACTCATCTATGTTTTTATATTTAAAGTGAGTTTATAATAGATAGCAAATAATTATGTCTTGTTTTGTTTTTATCCATTCTGACAATTTCTGCCTTTAATTGGACTGTTCAGTCATTAGCCACATGTGGTTATTTAAATTTAGGTCCAAATGAATTAAAAATAAAATTACAAAATTAGTTCCTTAGTTGTACTAGCTACTTTTCAAGTGCTCAGTAACTACATGTGGCCAGTGGCTACCATAGTGGACAACACAGATATAGAACATTTCCATCATGACAGAAAATTCTACTGGACAACAGTATTTAGACAGCCTTTAATGTAATTCTCTGTGGTTGGATCAAATCTACTATTTTGCCATTGTCCCAAAGCTTGCTGATTATTTCTTTGTGTTTTTTTTTCTGTATTTCATTTTTGGTAGTTTTTGTTGCTTTGTCTTAAAATTTAGTTACCTTCTTCTCTAGATGCTTTTCTAACAGCATCTCTAGATGCTCTAATTCTTATCCATTGTCTTTTTTATTTCTTGTAGTTCCATTAGAAGCTTTTTTTACATCTTCTTTTTATTGTTACACTCACATTTTCCTTTACATTATTGAGCATATTTTTAAGATTTCTATTTTAAGGTACTTACCTCCTAATTCTACATCACTGTCTTTTTATGGTATATTGCTGTTGGTTTATTTTTCTCCTGGTGTGGGTCATATTTCTTCTTTCATGCCTGGTAGTTCTTTTATTGGCTGCTGGACATTTTACATTGTTGAGTGCTAGATTTCATCATTCCTTGGAGGACTGTGTGGTTTTGTGATGGTCCAGTTAACGTTACCTGCACATTAGCTTGTTTTTTTTGAGGTTTGCTTTTAAGCATTGTTGTAAACCTTTTCCTTGGGTTACAATTTAGCTGGACTGTTTAGAGGACTTTATTCAATGCCCTGGGTATTAACTGAGTTACCACACCCTGGCTGTTGGTAACTGAACCATTCCTGGACCCATGTGCTCTCTGACAGCTGTTTAGTCTACTGTTTACACTTGGTGTCTTCCCTGATTTGGCGGCGGGGGGGGGGGGGGTCTATCCATTGGATGTGCTTATAACACTGAAAAGAGGGAGACCTCTTTTCAGGTCTCTGGAGATTTCTCTCTCATTTTGTGGCTCCCTATTCTCTGTTCTCTACTCCACAAATTCTAGCTACTTAGGTCTCTTGGACTTCTGATCTCTGTCTCCTGAGTTTGACGAGACTTCTGGGCTGTGTTTCTTTGCACTGCAGCCCAGAAATTGCCTTAAAACAGCAAGTTAGGGCTGTGATAGGGCTCACATCATTGTTTCTCTTCACTCAGAGTTCACAACCCTGCTCTGCCTGTCGTCAAATGTCTGAAAACTTACATTTTGTCAAGTGTTTTAGTTATTCATGGCAAGAAGGCTGTTCATTTGTTCCATGAACAAAAGTAGAACTCCTCCATATCATCTTCTTTAACGACTACATAAAGCTCTGCAATACAGATACAGTGTAATTATGACCCTAATGATGCCTACTTAGGCTTTTGTTTTTTTGCAGTCACAAAATCAAATACCAATATTCAAATATATATGTGTGCATGCATGTGTGTGTATGATGTCTGCACACGTGCTGTAGTACACAGTTGGCAAACAACATACAGTAATAGTTTAGGCTTTGTGGGCCACATAGGGACTCTGTGGATTATTATTATTTGTTTTTTAACAACACTTTAATAATCTAAGAACAAATCTTAGCTTGTGAGCCAAACGAAAATAGGCTGTTTGCTGTCCCCTGCTTCGGTGTTATTGTAAGACAGGGCCTCAAAAGTAGATTTGGTCAAAGGGTTTCCACTTAAAATTAGGGTAGTTAGTATCAAATTGCTCTCTAGAAGACTATGCCAATTAATGCTTTAGTTGAGGTCTTTTCAAATACTCATTTTATATTTTTTATTTCTCTTTCTGACATTTAGCATTATGTTCAACTGCATGTATAAATATTCCTGCCTCTCCATTTATGCAGAAGCTTGGCTTTGGCACTGGGGTAAACGTCTACCTTATGAAAAGGTGAGTATAACATTCCACATTAAACTTTTCACATGGAACCCTAGTTGCTCTGTAATTGAAGACAAAAAGGAAGATGAAAATTCAAATATTTTGATCTCAGATATGTTCCTGGTCTTATCTGACTGCTATATTCCTCTCTTAGAAGCCTTTTATAACTTTGCCAGAGTTTTGCCTGGTTAACTTTTCTCTTACCTTCCTACTGATGGATTATTAAAGGAGAAGGAATTTGCTCAGTGAGGAGTGTGCTTCTTCCTCTCTGCTGCTCCCCCTGCTTGTGCTCTCTTGCTCACACACACACAATCTCTTTCTCTATTAAATAAATACATTAAAACCTTAAAAAAGGGGTATACGCTTGATTTTAAAGTAGGAAAATTGTGTTAAAAGAAGAGTGAAATTATACATATCAATAAACATTTTTTTAAAGTTGTTTCTTTTATCCATTACTCTGTACTTTTATTTATTAAGTGGCAAATAACTTGTCAATATATATTCCTTAATGCGTTCTTGGAATCAGCCTGACTACCAGCATATCGTTAGCTTTATCTAGGTTTATATTGTTTCCAAATAGAAATGCTTTCTTCAATAAAAAAGGTAATGAATTGAGACTAGCATAGCAATTATTTTACTAAGTGGCTATTCTTGAATATTTGTAGTTTAAACACTCCCTTCGTGTGTTCTTGGGCTATTTGTTTTTTAGACCTTCATTTTTTTAGTGCCTAAAAGCTTGTTATTTTGAAAGAAAAAATTCTCACAGATTTATGACTAGTCTTATTTTCCCCTCCCTTTAAAAAAAATCCTTAAATGTAAAATGTGTGTTACCAACAAAGTTCTACTGTAGGCAAGACTTAATTAGAAAATTTCACATTGTTGATACTGACACTAGTAGTCACCTACTGACCTACTACTCCTCCTAACATAGCCTTGTGCACCCGGGATTTTTTTTTTTTAACTGGTCGAGATTTCCTTCACTTCTCTGGTGAATTGGGCTCTCTGTTTTTCTGTATCTTCTATCTTACTATTTCTTGGTTTATATTTTATTTTGACTGAGGGCACGTAGTAGCTCCCCATTGAAAGACGTACAGGAAATAACTTTTTTGCAAATCTGCATTTATGAATATGTTTTCATTTTACTCTCATTCTTGAATGGGCCTTTTTGTTTTTCTGAGTCAGAATTCTTATTTGGAAATAATTTTCCTCTAGAATTTTGAGGTCATTGTTCCATTGTTTACTAGCCTGTAATGTTACTATTGAGATTTCTGAAGCCTTTCTGATGCTGCTTCTTTTTATGTAATCTGGTTTAGGTTATTTGTCCCTCCCACTGTCCTGGAACCTCGTATGATCTTCTGTTTGTCACCATGTTCTGAAATTTCACAATGACATACATGGGTGTGGGCCTTCTGGAATCTGAAAATTCTTACTCTTAAATCTTTGGAAATTGTTTTTTAAATTACTTTGTTGATAATTTTCACCCCCATTATTCTCTTCTCTATCTGGAATTCCTATTATTCTTTTTTGGGTGCGGGGCTGATTTTCTTTTTGCTCTGCTTTCTGGGAGCTTTCTCCAACAACTTCATCTTCTGATACTTCTATTTTTTCATTTTTGTCTGTCTTGTTTTTCGTTAATTATCTTAACATTTTGCATTTTCAGATGGCATCCTAAGTCTTTTGAGGGTGCTGTAAGTGCTCTCTATCCTGGTCTGGATGTTAATAAACCAGTATAACACATCATGTGAAAACACATTCAGCATTTAATATGCATATGGTCATGGATTACTCTTCCCGTGTGCTTCACGAGTTCTCAACTATGGCAGTAAACCTCAGGCTAAAGTCCTCTGCTTTAACCCTTCCAAAGTGGGTCTCCAGTGTTCAGAAGCTGGGGGAATAGCTAGACAGCTGATGCAGAATCGGGGAGGGTGTGTCTAGAAATTCACCTGCTTTTTAAGTGACTTTCAAGAAGGTCAGTAGGCCTGTTTAGTCTGTCACTTTCATGGGCTTCCCCATGCTCTTCCAAGCTTCCGAAAGTGTGTTGTTATCTCCTTTTCATTATTTCTATCCCTCTCATTGGGTATAGGTCTTCAAATACCCATTTTCTCTTATTTTAATGGGGCTTGGGACAGATCGTAATTAATTGTGTATGTATAAGCTAGAAATCTATATTTTTAACCAAGAAGTCTATTTTTTATGTTAAATCAAATTTACGTTCCTAGATTAACTTAGTTGTGACACATTATTATTTTTTAATAAACCTGATGAATTTATTTTGCTATTTAAGATTTTTATGTCTGTGAAATTGGTTTGTGATTTTTCTTTTTCTGTTGTCCTTATTTGATTTATTAAGGTTATGCTAGATTCATAGTCCCTTTTCTTTCTATTCCCTGGAACAATTTGTGTAAGATGGAATGATAGGTTCCTTGAAAGTTTAGTAAACTGACCTGTAAAATTATTTAGGCTTTGTATTTTTTATGGGAATATTTTAAACTCTTGATTACATTTTCTCTTTTGTCGGGTTTCTTACATTTTTCTAAGAATTTGTCCATTTTGTCCTTTAAATTATTGGGGCAAAAGTTTTAGTGTTTATTCACTTATAATTTTTATCTGAGAAATCTGTGGTTATGTCTCTATTTTTGTTGGCAATATTATTTGGGTCTCATTTTTTCCCTTGTGCAATCTCATTTTAAAAATCTGCCTGTTTTGTCTTTTCAATGAATCAATTTTTAGCTTGGCAAAATATTTTATTCAGATTTCGTAAATATGTTCTTGGTGTTCGGTAGATTCAGATATGTTGTGGAAAAGGTGAAGATGGATTTGTTCACTGAATTCTAAATCTTCAGAAGCTGAGGGGTACACTTTGAAATTTGAAAAATATATTTTTCATAATAAAATCACATGGAAGAGGTCATCCTTAAATGCTATTCTTATCTAAAACTGGAGGTTTAAGAATACTTTGGATAGACTTATGATAGATGGATGTGAATTAAGAAATCTAGTGATCCTTTGAGTGTATGTTTTTTGATTTAAAAAAAAAAAGATCCTGCAATCATGGAGCCATGTTCATGAGTTAGTAAAAAACAGTGGATTCCTGATTCTTTGTTTAGTCTGTTTTATCTTCTTATGGTAAAACGTTTTATCTCTAACTTTCGAGGCTCTTTCATTAGCTTTCCTGCCCATATGCTGCATACACTTTGTTCTTCTTAATTTGCTGTCATCCCATGCAACTGCAGAGTTACTTTATCAGGTAACTTTTCCTTGACTTTGTTCCACCTGTTTATTTAAACCTTAGAATGTTTTCCCCTTAAATATTCTGAAAATGACTGACGCTTCCTAGAAAACAGACAGTTTATGTTTTTTCTCATTTGTGTTCATTATCTCCTTACGCTTGTGTCTTTGAGTATATGATGGAAGGTATAGGACGGATCGGTTACTGTGGAGTCACAATATTTGTTGGTGAAGAACAGTCTGTTACTCTTTGCACAACTGTATATGGGCCAAATGTTTCTCATACATCTCTTCTTTAAATTTCTTGAATAGTAGTCTTTATTACTTAGCATTCTATAACTTACCTCTGGTACATATAGTTAAATGTTTGATAAGTAGTTGGTAGTCTGACATGCTGAAATGGAAAAATTAGAAAATAGTATAATAATTTTGAAGTTTAGAATTTATAATGTTCATCTTTTTCCTTTTAGTTGTCTCTTTTTAACCCTTCCCTTTCAGCAATAGATATCAGACTTCTCTTGTAACTAAGAGATATATGAGCTATATATCTTCCAATTAAAAAGAATATGTAGCAGAGGTGTTGATAATCAAAAATACTTTATTTTAAAAATTTTTTAAAGATTTATTTATTTGAGAAAGAGCGTGCATGGAGGTGGGGGAGGGTGAGAGGGAGAGAGAGTCCTGAGTAGACAGTGCACTGAGCACAGAGCCAATGCAGGGCTCGATCTCATGACCCTGAGATCATAACCTGAACTGAAACCAAGAGTTGGATGCTTCAGTGACTGAGCCACCCAGGTGTCCCAGGAGTCGAAAATATTTGTAAAAAATTTTTAAACAAATTATTATTGAACGCTTTCCAAAATCTGAATGTTCTTGTTAGTCATTTGAAATGCATTATGTTATTATTGTTTCCATATATTGTTTGATTATTTTTTTAAGATCTCCCAGAGGTTTGTCTCATTCTCCTTGGGCTGTGAAAAAGATTAACCCTAGATGTAATGATCATTATCAAAGTATGTATCAAAAGAGACTAATAGATGAAGCTAAGATTTTGAAAAACCTCCATCATCCAAATATTGTAGGTAAGTTTAAATTTATCTTGAAGTAGTGCATGTGTTTATTCAGAAACAGTTTATACAGTCTCTTGACCAGTGTCAAAATGAAGGTGGTGTTGGAGTTTGGCAAGAACCAGATTATTGTGAATGTTCTAAAATAAGAATTATATTTTTAGTTGCTTATGTATTTTTAAAATTTAATGGGACTAGGTATACTCATTATGATGCTGGCACTGTAGAGAATTCAGGAATATAAAATGACCTTCATGTAGATAATTTCCTTATTTTCATCTTTAACATAAATAAGACTAGTGAAACCATTGTATTTAGGAAGGCATAGAACATTTAAAAATATTTTAATTTGTGTTACTATTGGCAAACACGGAAGTCATTTTAAATTGTATCTACTGAACTAGCTTTATAAATAATTGTTTCATTGTATTTTGTCAGTTTCCAATCACATTACTGTAAAAAAACTTAAATACTGTTATTTTTTCCTATTCCTGTAAGAAAATGGCCTGTTTTCTTTAAGGTTATCGTGCTTTCACTGAAGCCAGTGATGGCAGTCTTTGTCTTGCTATGGAATACGGAGGTGAAAAGTCTCTAAATGACTTAATAGAAGAACGAAATAAAGACAGCCAAGATCCTTTTCCAGCAGCCATAATTTTAAAAGTTGCTTTGAACATGGCGAGAGGGTTAAAGGTAAGCAGGCCATTATGTTTGTTTGTTTGTTTGTTTCCCCCAAAGATTTTACTTATTTATTTTACAGAGAGCAAGAGAGATCACAAGCAGGCAGAGAGTCAGGCAGAGAGAGAGGGGGAAGCAGGCTCCCTGCTAAGCAGAGAGCCCGATGTGGGGCTCTATCCCAGGACCCTGAGACCATGACCTGAGCCGAAGGCCAGGCGCCCCAGGGCTTCCTTATCTTGATGAGCAGAGTATTGTTTGAGGCCTTTACAGAGCCTGAAATAATCCAAGTCAGGTAGTTTTGTTTATAGAGATCATATGTTAGGTTTGGTTAAAAGGATTAATCAGTTTTACACAAATTTAGTAATTATTCCTGGGGGGGGGGTAACCTAATCCTCTGTGGATGTAAACAAACCTCTTAAAGATTGCTTTGTGAGATGTTAAGTTTTGGATATCAATATACATCTATAAGTCAAGTGAAAAAAAAAAAAGCTCTTTTAGTGTTGTCAGATAAATTGTTGTGCCTTTGAATACATACAACAAAAGGAAAAGAATTTGTTATGGTAGGTAACCGAACAGGAGAAACGGCGGCTTGGGAACACTATTGGGTGACTGGAAATTGGAGCATGTATTGGTGTTGACGTCAAAGTTGCATGTTAAGAGTTCATATAAAATTGACTTGTGAAATATGAGACTGCATAAAAGCAATATTTCTAAGTACATATTTTCATATGTATGTAGAAAAACTGATTTTAAATGGATAGGATAAGCTAAATTAATCATTTGAATTATTTAATAAATAACTTTATGGATAGTAGAATTAATAAATTTCACTATAAATATATTTGAGCATACTCAATTTATGATCAACATTTAAATTAAGCACAGTAGGTGTTCAAAAGTATATACCAAAAATTGTCTCTGCACTAGTTTCAAGTAGCTCACAGAGTAGTTGCTCAAATGCTGATGAATGAACAAATAAGAGTTTGGCAGGATTATTTTTGATTATGGGTGAGTATCATTACTAAGGGTTAATGTGTAAAATAAACTATTAGTCTTAGATGACATTTCTGCTTCCTCTTCTTGTTGTAACTAATGCCCTTATCTGTTGTTCTGCATTATCTTAACAACTTGTTTGTGAAAAATGTGCCTCATTTTGAAGATTCCAAATTCATTTCTAAAACTTACTAGTCTCAAATAGAATTGTAATATATTTTTAAAGCCACAGTATCCCCTTTTGCTGTAAAAGTATGAAATGCATTTGAAAAGGAAAAGTTAGCTTATCTATAAACAGACATTGATTTCCAAAGCCGCCTTATGTCTGCTCAGTATGGCAGACTGGAGTAACCAGGGATGTTCTCTTGTCTGACTTCGAGTAATCTGAAATGATGGACAGATCACCCTGCATGTAGTTCAGGAAGGGAGTTGTTGTTTTTTTGTATTTGAAAGTTAACATATATATTTTTATCAGTTTATGTGTTTGCTCAGATGTGTTAAATTTCCCACTATTTTAGTATCTACACCAAGAAAAGAAACTGCTTCATGGAGATATAAAGTCTTCAAATGTTGTAATTAAAGGTGATTTTGAAACAATTAAAATCTGTGATGTAGGAGTCTCTCTACCACTGGATGAAAATATGACTGGTAAGTAGTATTTGAATTTTTATTATTTTTTTAAACGATTTTATTTATTTATTTGAGAGAGAGAAAGAGCACAAACAGCTGGTAGGGAGAGGGCGAAGCCGACTCCCTGGGGGCTCAGTCCCAGGACCCTGGATCATGACCTGAGCAGAAAGCAGACCCTTAACCTGACTGAGCCACCTAGGTGCCCCAGTAATATTTAAATTTTTAAACGTTATTCTTATGCAGTTTTTATATTTCTAATTTTTATGTATTTTAATAGATAAGCTTATGTACTTCACAAATCAAAAACCATGTATAAAAAGTATACAGTAAACAGTATCCTTCCTTTCCTCTCTTCCACTTAGCCTCCAGCACCCCCCCCCCACTCACTACACCCATAATGTAAATTATTTCATTTTTATTAACATCTACTTTAACCAAAGATGACTTTAGGAACCATTTCTAACCAGGATTGGGATTTCTATGTGATAAAAGATCTGAGACTAGAAAACAAAGTTTTCTTTTAATAAGGTTTTATAAAGGAATTCATTTAGTGACAAGATTGGAGAAACTGGTAGAAACGGGGTAGAAGTAGGAAAGTGGGGTGCTACTAAAGGCTTTCTGCTTCTTGTCCCTTGGCCTGTCTCTACTCATTCTTTTCACTCTAATATAAATACATCCTCAGAGGATTTAAGATCTCGGTGAGAACCAAAAGCCAGCCTTGTAAAGAAAGCCTTTGCTTTCAACATGTTATTTAATAAATAACATTTCAATTTGCTTCTTGATATGAATATAAGATTAACGAATGCTGTTAAGAACTTTTGCACACTTTAATTTCTAACTAAGGTAAAATAATCTATGAGTTAGGTCTAAGGAAAAAACCAAGATGAATAGAGCAACTTTATACAGATGTCTGTAATCATTCATGAAGGTAGGCCTATTATAAGCCTTTAGGCTACATAACTGCTGCAGAGTTGAAACTTTCAAATATTAAAGGAGAATTTGTGAAACAATAAAAATAAGATTTTTTTAGCATAATTTTCTCAGTTCTTAATAGAACAAATAGACAAAACTAAGATGTAGAAGTTCTGAGTAGATAATAAGGTCATTCTCTATGCATCCAAGTATTTATTAAAATTGAACATATATTAAATTATAAGAGAAAACCTCAGATTACAAAAAGTGGAAGTATTGCATGGAGTTCTGGGTGTGGTACATAAACAATGAATTTTGGAACACTGAAAAAAAAAATTTAAAATTATAGTATAAGTGGCCTAATGGTTGACATTCATTATGTCACTTAGCACTAAAAATCTAGAAATTAATGACACGATTAGAAACAAAACACCTGCATTTTTTAGGAATTCAAAATATTTGTAAATCTTACCTGAAATCAAATTCCACCTACATAAATGTTTACAAAATGAGGAGAATGTAACAACAAACCAAAACCTATTTGATATTGTCAACACTACACAGATTAAAACATTTTCATTATTTAATCTTTATGAAATTAAGTTTGAGTATTCAGTTCTCATCAGAAAAAAAAAAAATGAAGCCCTAAAAAACAGAGAGCAGGAAGTGAATGAATTAAAAAACCCATAAATTCTGCATTATCCCAATATGATCTATTTTATTTCAGAATGTGTCAAAGTTCATAGTTTATAAACATGTAATACAGTTCATAAACATATTAACAGTTCATCCTTGATATATGTTCAAAC
Source organism: Neogale vison (assembly GCF_020171115.1). Taxonomy (NCBI): domain Eukaryota; kingdom Metazoa; phylum Chordata; class Mammalia; order Carnivora; family Mustelidae; genus Neogale; species Neogale vison. The sequence goes on along the minus strand of NC_058101.1, from coordinate 150,891,691 downwards.
AAGCCAGGAAAATTCTATGAAAGAATGACCCGTAGGAATTTTCCCAAGGAGATGTTAAGTATTATAAAGCCACAGTAATTAAAGCAGTGATACTCATGAGAAAATAGGCAGAAAAATATAAAGTCAGGTATTCTCAAATATATCAAATTTGTTATAATAAAAGTGACAATTTAGTATTAGTGGGAAAGAGGTGTTTGAGTCAATAAATGATGATGTCTGGATGTTTTAGAAAAATAAAGCTGTTTTCCATCCTCACGCTCATCCTCATAGATTGAGGATGTAAAAAAAAAAAGTGGAAAAAATTGTAAGTAAATATTTCCTAAATATTGGGATTAAGAAGGACCAAAGTTAGACGCAATTTAAAAAAAAGCCATGACTATGAAAAATTCTTTAAAAAATTTCTCATTGCTACTACGAGTGATAGGATAGCTTTAACGTGTACTCTTGTACGCGATGTAGAAGTACGATTAGTGTACCATTCAGGTTAGGCTAAGTTGTGCTGTGGCGGCAAACCCTCAAAAACTCAGTGGCATCAACAACCAAGGCTTTTTCAGGCTGCACGTCCAGATGGCTGCGTTCCACGCATGCTCACTTAAGGACCTAAGGTGCTCGAATATCCATTGTATGGAATATTGTCATTGTTTTATGTATGGAGGGTTAAAAAAAAAAGGCTCTATGGATGTGCACTGCAGTAGATACTAGCTACATCTAAATTAATATTTTAACATTTTAAACAATTCCGTTCTCAGCCCACCCACCCACTTTAACTGTGTATGCTCAGTAGCTATGTATGGTTACTGGCTACCATATTGGACAATGCAGATATGGGGCATTTCTATTGTCACAGAAAGTTCTGTTGGAAAGTGCTGCCCTAGAAAATCTTGTGTTAACAGATACTCAAGATTAGAAATGACATAAGTCCCCTCTTTCACAACTCACTGGCCAGGACCAGGCAGTTGGCTCCATCTGAGCTTGACAGGCCTGAGAGTGCAATCCTGCCATGTGTCCTGAGGGGAGAGAGTATGAACTACTTGTTGAACAGCACTGGTAACTGCTACACTGGGCAATTTGGAAAGGGGTATTTTTTTAAAGACAAAAACCCTTTCAAAATGCCCTTTGATCCTATATTTCATTCCCAAGAACGTATTCCAAAAAAACAACTGGGCAGAGTAGGTATTTTTATTTTATTTATTTTTTTTTAAGATTTTATTTATTTATTTGACAGACAGAGATCACAAGCAGGCAGAGAGGCAGGCAGAGAGAGAGGAGGAAGCAGGCTCCCTGCTGAGCAGAGAGCCCGATGGGGGGCTCGATCCCAAGACCCTGAGATCATGACTTGAGCCGAAGGCAGAGGCTTAACCCTCTGAGCCACCCAGGTGCCCCCAGAGTAGGTATTTTTAATAATGACCTGATATATTAACTTAGCAAAAGCAAAGGAGACATAGGCTTATAGAGGAAATAGAATTGAGACAGAAAATCAAAACCCATGTAGCTTTAAAAGGAAAGCAGAAACAAAAACAATAACGATCCTGATAAAAATACGAACACTTGGAATTTTGGCTGACCCTCAGCCTCAGTCCATCCTGAGTAAATATAAACCTGGGTTTGCGCTTCCTTGAGGGCATTTATTTTCAATAGATACTTTTAATTAAAATTTGGGTGCCTGGGTGGCTCAGTGGGTTAAGCCTCTGTCTTCGGCTCAGGTCACGATCTCAGGGTCCTGGGATTGAGTCCCGCATCGGGCTCTCTGCTCAGTGGAGAACCTGCTTCCCCCACTCTCTGCCTGCTTCTCTGCCTACTTGTGATGTCAAATAAATAAAATCTTTACAAAATAAAAAAATAAAATTTAAAATTTGATCTGGCTTTCTCAAGAAAAAAAAATATTGGCAAGCTTGGGGGAAGTGTCTGGGCAGCTCCTTTACTGGAACTCTCAGCTTCACGAGACAATTTAAGGTTAGAGTGAGCCTAGCAGTTATTAAAGCTGCTAGACCAGCCGTGCATTAAGAGAAGGCATTTTTCTTCTCTTGAGCAAAGGCTTTCTCTTTATGAGGAAGTTTAAAAATAACAGGTAATGGGGAAACAAAATTAATCTTTTTATACTTCATTTTTTCTGCACTAATTTGTGTTACAAAAATATGTGTCATAGCAGAACTTTAAGTGAATGTCCATCAGTAAGGGATGACTTAATTTACTGTATCACCACACAATAGAATTTCATTAGAATTACATAGGTTTATATTTGTAGGAATGGTATGTCCAGATATATTAAGTGAAATGAACACATTCTAAAATAGCACTTAAATATGTATATATTAAGACAAGTTAGGAAAAAATACATTAAATCTTTAAAACTTATTTTTAAGTTTTGTATTTTAATAGGAGACATATTCATGTAGATTATACACGAGGTATTCTGTGACAAGCCCAAATTTTAACAATGGTTATCTCTAGATTGGTTGATTGATTTAGCAAATATTTTTGTATTGAGTGCAGTCAGGTATTGTGCTAGGTACTATGAATGTAGAGGAAAATGGATGGACACAGTTCTTACCCCTTCTTAAAACTTTTATATGTATTTTTTAAATTAATGCATAGATGACACATAATATTATGTTGGTTTCAGGTATGCAATAGTGATTTGACAAGTCTGTATGTTCTGCTGTGCTCACCACAAGTATAACTACACTTATCACCATACAACGCTGTTACAGAACCATCTTTATTCCCTATGTTGTGCCTTTCATCCCTGTGACTTACTCTTTCTATAACTGGAAATCTGTACCTCCCACTCCCTTTTACCCACTTTTCCCATCCCACTGGTAGCTATCAGTTTGTTCTCTGAATTTATAAGTCTGTTTCTGTGTTTTGTTTGTTCATTTGTTTTGTTTTTTAGATTTCACATATAAGTGAAATTATAGTATTTATCTTTCTTGGAGTTAGTTCACTTAACATAATACCCTCTGGGTCCCTCCATGCTGTTGGAAATGGTGAGATCTCATTTTTTTTTTAATGGCTCCATGATATTCCATTGTGTGTGTATGTGTGTACATACATACGTACACACAAGGCATATATGTACATGTGTGTAAGCCACATCTTCTGTATCCATTCATCTATTGATGGACACTTGGGTTGCTTCTGGGTCTTGGCTATTGTAAACAATGCTAGAGTAAACTGAGAGGGGCATATTTCTTTTTGAATTATTGTTTTCATTTCCTTTGGGCCAATACCAGTAGTAGAATTACTGGTCATATGGTAATTCTATTTTTAATTTTTTGAGGAACCCCCGTACTCTCTTCTACAGTGACTATACCAGTTTGCATTCCCACCAGTAGTATACGAGAGTTCCTTTGCTCTACCTCCTCACCAACACTTGTTATTTCTTGTCTTTTTGATACCAGCTATTCTGACTGGTGTGAGGGGGTATCTTGTGAATTTGATTTGCAGTTTCCCCATGATGAGTGATGTTGAGCATCTTTTTATGTGCCCATTGGCTGGGTGTGTGTCATCTTTGGAAAAATGTTTGGATTCTCTTGCCATTTTTTAATTAATAGTTTGGTTTTTTTATGTTGAGTTTTATGAGACTTTGTGTATTTTGGATACTCACCCTTATTAGATATATCATTTACAAATATTTTCTTCCATTCGGTAAGTTGTCTTTTTGTTCTGTTGATGGTTTCCTTTACTGTACAAAAAAAGTATGTTGTTTTGGTGTAGTCCCAGTAGTTTATTTTTGCTTTTGTTTCCCTTGCCTGAGGAGACAGATCTAGAAAAATGTTGCTAAGGCCAATGCCAAAGATATTACTGCCTGTGTGTTCTTTTAGGAATTTTATGATTTCAGGTCTCACATGTAGGTCTTTAAGCCACTTTGAGTTTGTTTTTGTTTATGGTGTAAGAAAGGGGTCCAGTTTCATTCTTCTGCATGTTGCTGTCCAGTTTTCCTAGTACCATATATTGATTGCTTCCTTTGCCATGGATTAATTAGCCATATAAGCATGGTTTCATTCTGGGCTCTGTTCTGTCCCTCAGTGTGTCTACTTTCGTGCCAGTACCGTACTGTTTTGATTACTAGAGCTTTGTAGTATATCTTGAAATCTGTAATTGTGGTATTTCCAGCTTTGTTTTTCTTTCTCAAGATTGCTTTGGCTATTTGAGGTCTTTTGTGGTATCTATATTCTATATTCCTGCCACTTCTCTTTTTTTTTTTTTTTTTTAAGAGAGGGAAGGGGCAGAGGGAGGGGGACAATCTGAAGAAGCTCCCTGCTGAGTAGGGAGCCCCACTTGGGGCTTGATCCCTGGACCCTGAGATCATGGCCTGAGCTGAAGGCATGTCAGATCCTTAAATGACTGAGCCCCTCAGGCACCCCAGTTCCTGCCACCTTCTGAGAGAAATGCTGTTTCTCTACACCCTTGCCAACTGGCCGGCTTTTTGAATATTTTACAATTTGATAAGGAAAAAGTAATTCTTATTGCGATTGAGTGTATTTTCATGTTTATTACCTATATTTAGTAACCATTAAAACATTTATCCAGTTTTCTTTAGGTTGGTTGCCTTTCTTAGTGATTTCTAGTGTTTGCCCTAAAGACCGACTTTCTTATATTTTACTTGTTTCAGTGACTGACCCTGAGGCCTGTTACATTGGCACTGAGCCTTGGAAACCCAAAGAAGCTTTGGAAGAGAATGGGATTATTACTGACAAGGCAGATATATTTGCCTTTGGCCTGACTCTGTGGGAAATGATGACTTTGTCTATTCCACACATTAATCTTCCAGATGATGACGATGAAGGTATAACTACATATTTTTACTATAAACCCCAGTCTCTTCATTTTGAACTAAGATTAGCTGATAAAATTATATTTCATCTTTCTATTAAGTTAAAATTTAAAAGAGGAAGTTATTTGATCTAGTGCATGAGATAATGGATTATATTAATGTGGACTAATTTGGCACGATCCCCGTTTAATCTCCTACAAATGAGATATATGTTACTTGACAATAAATAGGGAGATAAATTGAGAAGATCCTGCAGAGCAGAAAGTTTCCTTGGAAACTCCCCTCGCCAACGGAATTGACTGGAGAGCTGTCATGTAGTAAGAAGGGAGGGGTTCATGACCTGTAAACCATGACGGTAGCTCATCTCTGCCATGGCTGGGTAATGGAAGAGACCACCTGCCTCCCAGGTGACGAGCTATTGTTTTGGAGGGTGAGTTTGAGCAGATGCTAAGATTTTCCATGACTTAGTGTTATTTTGTTTGTGTCAACTCCTCTTGAGCAGATCAAACTTTTGATGAAAGTGACTTTGATGATGAAGCATACTATGCAGCTCTGGGGACGAGGCCTCCTGTTAATATGGAAGAACTAGATGAAACGTACCAGAAAGTAATTGAACTCTTCTCTGTATGCACTAACGAAGATCCTAAAGATCGCCCTTCTGCCGCACACATTGTGGAAGCTTTGGAAATAGATGTCCAGTGATCCCTTCATTTTTGTGACTCCTGAGCTTTACGTTGGCTCATGTATATAACTGTTCTGTTTAGTGTAATACATTATATAGTTACTATGATAAGCTGTAATTACTATACTTTTTGAAGTGACCAGCTTTAGGACCATAGCTCCTAGAACATTTAAACAATTATTTATATTTAACATGTTTATGATGGTAAGCATTTGAGATTGTAGAAGTTTTCTATTAAGTTTAAGAAACTAGCTACTTAAGTATGTGAATTTGTTTGTACAATTTAAAACACTAGCAATAACACAATACTATACACTCTACGTCTAACAATTTAGATTGAGTGACCATTACTTATATTAATGCTCAAAAATTCTTTATTCTAATGGATCTATTGAGATTAGCACTTTGCGCACTACAAAATAAGTCCATGTTTGCTTATTTTTTTAAACCATTAAACTTTTTCCTGGCCTTTTTGGCTGATGTGCTTATTACTAAATATGGTCACCAGAAGCTGAGAGAATGAGGCTCAAAAAACTGGCTCCTTGGGTATTTACAGGCATTTTTGGTTCAGGCTTGTCTTGCTCTCTTGGATCTCCCCAGGTCTTTCGCTTTTGCTTTAATTTATTAAATGTATTTTCTGCATGGAGATCCCTTTTTTATTTTTATTTAGTGATCTGTCTTAAGCATTTCATAGTTCCGGTGTAAGAACAATAAAATTTGAATAGGATGATATAGAATAAAGGAGACTGCAGTTACCAGAATTTGTCTTATTTTATACATAATTAATTTGAGTGTCGTCATTAAATGTATTGAATGAATGTGAGTGAATGTGAGTTTCTTGTGGCCTATAAAACAAGAGTGATTTGGATCGGCAATTTCTCTGCCACAGCCGCCTGGGCATTTTATCTTTTTTTAAGATTTTTTCATTTATTTGAGAGAGAGACATTAAGGGGGTGGATGGAGGGAGAGGGAGAGATACTCTCCAGCAGACTTCCCGCTGAGCACAGAGCCCAATGCAGGCTCATGGGGCTTGTTCCCAGGACCCTGAGATCATTACCTGAGATGAAATCAAGGTTGGACACTTAACCAGCTGAGCCACCCCAGTGCCCCCAACCTGGGCATTTTCAGTTAGTGAGCTGTGTTTGTGACTCCAGGTGATACACCTGCACTTGACTGTACAAAGAGTTTGAAAAGTTACTGTCCCTTCTTGTGGACAGAGGAAGAACCATTACACACTGAGCTTTAAACAATTCTAGAATTCATTGGAGGTTCCTTTTAGAATGAGATTGTAGCAAGCAATAGTACACAGATATTAATGGGTGTATGTTCCATCAACATACCAGTAAAATGACATTAAAGCAAACTGAAAGCTGACTCATAGAAAAATCGAGTATACAAGTTTGCATGCTGTATATAGCTACCCTCACGTTGACTTTTATATGATCTCATTAGGTCTGCCAAGTTTGACAAGTCTCTTGGTCCATTCTCATGAATTGCAGCTTTCTTTTTAATACATAATCCAATACTTTTTTTAACCTATACTTTTTTTTCCCATGAGAAATTTGTTTTGGGTGCTATAGTTGGAATATCTAAATGGGAACAAACTAATACCCAAGAACTGGGTCAGCAAATTCACAGCACTTGTCACTTATCAATGGCAGACACTGCAAAATGTTCCTGGCCTTTTTTTTGTCTGGATGGGGGGGGTCTTAAAGTCCTCAACACAAAGTTGTAGGCGATCTGCTGCCAACTTTTTTTTAGGATAAAAAATGAAAGTTTTTTATCCTGTTCTGGAACTTGCTCCGTGAATCTTAGATGTTACCTTGTTTGGGACCATTTGCCTTATTCTCAGAAAAGTAATGTGACTGAGTGAAGGATACAGCAGGACTTTTTTGCTGAATTAATTATAATTGGCAATCCTACACAGGCTTCTCCCAACTAGCTTTCTCACCTCCCAGAAAATTTCCCTTTGTTATCAGGGCAAGGCCTCCAAGAACCCATTTGCACCTCTAGAAAACAGAGATCAGTAGCTGTTCAAGAAATGTGGATTATTCATTGGCTCCTGGTTCCTACTTTATCCACAATTTGTTGCTTAAAATAAAATTGGTTTTTTAAAAAAGATTTACTTATTTGAGAGAGAGCAGGGGTAGGAACAGGGAGATCGAGAATCCTCAAGCAGACTCCCCATTGAGCACAGAGCAGGCCTTGGGGCTCAACCTTACAACCCTGAGATCACCACCTGAACTGAAACCAAGAGTCAGACACAACTGATGAAGCCACCCAGGTGCCACCAGAAAATTTTCTTTCTTTTTTTTTTTTTTTTTTTTTACAAATTCTTATTCCTTAAAGATTTTATTTGACAGCACAAGCAGGGAGAGCAGCAAAAGGAGAGGCTCTCCACTGAGCTGGGACCCTGATGTGGGGCTCAATCTCCACATCCTGGATCATGACCGGAGCTGAAGGCAGATGCTTAACAGACTGAGCCACCCAGGTGCTACTAGAAGAGGTTTTTGTTTGTTTTTAAGATTTTCTTTCTCTATTTGACAGAGACCCAGCAAGAGAGGGCACACAAGCAAGGTGGGGTGGGAGAGGGAGAAGCAGGTTCCCCACAGAGCAGGGAGCCTGATGCGGAGCTCAATCCCAGAACCCTGGGATCATGACCTGAGCTGAAGGCAGATGCCCAACCACTGAGCCACCCAGGCGCCCCACTAGAAGAGATTTTTAAGTAATCATACACTATACCTAAAAACTTGAGGGTGCAGCTAAAATGGTGCTTTATAAAGATTTATAGTCTTAAATGCTATTAAAACCCTGAAAAATTGGCAAGCTAAGTACATAGGAAAAACAAAACTCCCAATAGAAGGGATGAAATGAGCATAAATTTAAAAACAAAATCTACCAGACAAAACAGAAAACAAACCTATAATAGAATCAATAGTGTCAAAAGTTCTTTGAAGATACAAATAAAATTCATAAGCCTAATAAGCCTTAGTAAGTCATCAGAGAGTAAAAAAGGCATCACTAATGAAAAAAGGTAACAGTGCATACCCTACAGATACTCAGTCTCATTCATGAACAGCTGAAAACAATCCAAGGCCAAGTTGAGAATTATTTCAGCAAGACCAGGTTGACTTAACATTCAAAGATCAATGTAATCATCATATTTGCCCAATGAAGAAAATTCAGTGATCTCCAAAGAAGAAAAATTTTGATAAAGACATTTGAAAGCTTAGAAAATAAAAATAAAGGCCTCTTAGAAACCTAAAAACAGGGGTGCCTGGGTGGCTTAGGGGGTTAAAAGCCTCTGCTTTCTGCTCAGGTCATGATCCCAGGGTCCTGGGATCGAGCTCCACATCGGGCTCTCTGCTCCACGGACAGCTTGCTTCCTCCTCTCCCTGCCGGCCTCTCTTGCCCACTTGTGATTTCTGTCTATCAAATAAATAAATAAAATCTTAAAAAAAAACAAACAAACCTAAAAACAGAGGAGTTTCCTTAAGTGTGTCTGCATCTAACAAGTCAACGTTAACATTTTATAGTTACCAAGGATAGAAAGTTTATGTCCCCTAAAATTCAGGTTGAAGCCTAATCAATCCGGAACGTCATAGTGTCTGGAAGGGGGAACATTTGAAAGGTCATTAGGTCATAAAGGCAAAGCCCTCAGGAGTGGACTTACTGTCCTTGACAGAGATATGATTTCTGTCCTGTGAGGCTGCAGCAAGGCAGGAAGTAGGATCTCCCCAGGCCCTGGATCTGCCAGTGCCTTGATCTTGGACTCAGCAGCCTCAGGAACTGTGAGAAATAAATAGTTTAAGCCACCCAGGCCATGGTACTTTTGTTATAGCGCCCAACTAAGACAAGAGTGAAATGTTGAAAGCTTTTCCTACGAAAAATGGAATGAGACATTAATTCAAAACTGAAAATCCAAAAGAATCTACAGATGAAACTTTGGATTAAATAAGTTTAGAAAGGCTGCTGAATGCAAGGTCAAATATAGAAAAGTCAGTTTTATTTTATCAGCAAACAAATGAAACTTCAATAACTTTACTTCCAGTGGCTTCAAAGAAAGGATCAAATGAATAAATCTATATAAATTACACAAGAACTCTAACAAGAAAGCCCCAAATTACAGAGAAACTAAATAAATGGGGAAATATAACACGTGTACAAATAAAAGATAAAATAGCTTCCACAATCTTTCCCAAATTGGCCAATACAATTTGATGTGATTCTAGTAAAATCCCAATAGTTGTTTTTTTGAATTGGTGTTGGCTTTTGAGAGCTTTTTGATTGTAAACTGTACATGAAAATGCAAAGGACCAAGAATAGACCCAATACTTTTTTTTTTTTTTAAAGATTTTGTCAGAGAGATTACAAGCAGGGCAAGCAACAGGCCGAGCAGGTAGAGGGAGAAGCGGGCTCCCCACTGAGCAGGGAGCCCAATGCGGGGATGTGAGACTCCATCCCATGACCCTGGGATCATAACCTGAGCCGAAAGCAGACACTTAACTGACTCAGCCACTCAGGTTCCCCAAGACTAATACTCTTGTAGGAAAAAAAAAGTGGGAGCATTTATAATACCAACATCAAGAATGTAATAACACAATGTGGAACTAGCATAAGGAAAACCCACAAGGCTAGTGGGAATAAACAGGCAGAAATGGACCCATATATTGGACACAATCTATGACAAAGTTTGCAAATCAAAAATAAATAGATCAGTAGTCACAACCAAAGATGCTCATCAACAGTAGTATAAATTACGGTATATTCTTATAATGGAATATACAGCAATGAAAATGGGTTTTAGCTAGATGGAATAACATGGATGCATCTTGACAACATATTCAATTTATATAAAGTTAAAAAACAGACTAAAATTTGAGACATCAATAGGTAGTTACAGGGCACCTGGGTGGCTCAGTTGGTAAGCATCTGCCTTTGGCTCAAGTCATGATCCCATGGTCCTGGGACCAAGCCCCAAGTCAGGCTCCCCATGGCAGGGAGTGTACTTCTATCTTTCCCCCGCCCCTGCCTTCTGCTTGTGCTCTCTTTCTCTCAAATAAATAAAGTCTTTAAAAAAAAAAAAAAGCCAAAAACAAATGGTAGGGGCACCTGGGTGGCTCAGTCAGTTGGGCGTCTGCCTTCGGCTCAGGTCATGATCCTGGAGTCTGGGGATAGAGCCCTGCATGGGGATCCCTGCTTAACAGGGAGTCTGCTTCTCCCAGTGCCCCTCACCTGCTCATGTTCTCTCTCTTACTCTGTCTCTCAAATAAACACAATCTTTAAAAAAAAAGGATAGTAACATTTGAGGAAAATGATTGAAGAGAACATGAGACTTCTGAGAGTTTTTTTTTTTTAAACCAGGGTAGTAATTATGAAGTTGTTTGATAACTGAGGTGTACATTTTTAAAAATAAACTTTTAAATAAGGTTTCATTTATAGAAAAACTGCAGAGAATTCCTATATACCCCACACCCAGCCTCCCCTAAATGTCAACATTTTACATTGGTATATTTGTCACAATTAAAAAACCAACGAACCAATACTGATACATTAACTAAAGTATACTTAGTACTTAATTTAGATTTACTTGGTTTTCACCTAATGTCCTCTTCCATTCTAGGATCTCATATTATATTTAGATGTCATGTCTCATTGGTTATAATAATTTTTCAGGCTATCCTTTTTTAAAATTTTGTTTTAGGAAGATTTTATTTTTTTAGAGCAATTTTAAGTTCAAGCAAAATCAGGAGGAAGCAGAGATTTCCATATACTCCTTTCCCCACCTCACATGCGCAGCCTCCCCCAACTATCAACATCCCCTATGAGAGTGGGACATTTGTTGCAGTTGATGAACCTATACTGACAAATTAGGGGTTACTCTTGGTATTCTATGGGTTTGGACAAATGTTTAAGATGTATCCACGCTTACGGTGTCATATAGACTAGCTTCACTGTCCTAAAAATCCTGTGTTCCACCAATTCATCCTTCCCTCCCTATAAACACCTGATGTTTTTACTATCTCCATAGTTTTATATTTTCCAGAAAATCATACAGTTGGAATCATACAGTATGTAACCTTTTCACATTGGCTTCTTTCATTAACTCAGAGTAAGGTTTCTCTGTGCCTTTTTGGGGCTTAATATTTCATTTCTTTTTAGCACTGAGTAATACCTCATTGTCTGGATGTACTTTCATCTACTGAAGGTCACCTTGATTACTTCCAAGTTTTAGCAATTATGAATATAGCTGCTATAAATCTCCATTGGACAGGTTTTTGTGTGGATATATTTCCAATGATCAGTTTTTACAATCAATGAGCATATACTGTTTCTATAATCACAAAAATAATTTAGAAAGAAAATCAATACATTTGGTTGTATAAGAGAACAGACAGAGGGGCGCCTGGGTGGCTCAGTGGGTTAAGCCTCTGCCTTCAGCTTAGGTCATGATCTCAGCATCCTGGGATCAAGCTCCACATTGGGCTCTCTGCTTGGCGAGGAGCCTGCTTCCCCCTTTGCCTGCCTCTCTGTCTGCTTGTGATCTCTCCTGCTGTCAAATAAATAAATAAAATCTTAAAAAAAAAAAAAGAGAACAGACAGAGAACACTGAAAGGTATTTTAATTGATTTATCACAAAGCATTAAAAGCAAGCAATATAATGTTAATAAAAATTTTTAAATAAAATATTTAAAACAAAAACAGCAGTGCAGAAAACAGCATTAAAATGTTTGCATATTCAGACATTTTAACACTTCCACATTCTTTTTGGAATCCAGGCTTTTAAGTCTGGGGATCATGTTAAATTACAGGCAAATAGAAGAATGAAGATGAACTGATTCTAGAGTTATAATCTGGAAAACTATTTCCCTAGAGTCCTACCACCAGATAAGCAGTTATATGAATTTTAGAATCAAAACAATATTCTTTGCTCTTCAAAGTAAGTATCCAAGAATGAATTATACTAGAAAAATGTGTGCACACTGATGTGTTTACATAATGTCATCACATTCTCTGCCCCTTCTGCCTAGATACATTGATTTACTGACTTCAGTTATATATTACTATTGAATTTGTCAGCACATTTGCCAGACTCAGAACAAGTCAGATGTATTTTAAACATACAAACATATTAAAAATATAACCATATGAATCATCTAATAAAACTGGGGGTCCATTCTGTTAATGCCATCAATCCCCAGCAACGATCGCACTGATGAAGATAAGCAGCACAATGAACATTTTCACACTCCCGAAAGTCATGAAATGACAACAATAAAATTACTTCGTTTAACTGTAATCAGATCTAGTGACAGGTACATTTTGCTTAATAGGATTTTTGAAAGGATTAAAACCTTAAGCTATAGAATTCTGTTCTACATAAAAGGATATGGAAATCTTACACTTTCTTTACCATAAAGATGGAAAAGCCCTCTCACAAATTAAAAATTCAAAATACGTTCTATATCTGTTTCAACTGAGTTCTTCCAGCCGATACCTATAAAGTGAGAACTTTCTGTACAGAATTCAGGAATTAACTTTAAAGACCAGGCATTGAAATTATTTGCACATCTTTAAATTTTGCTATTTGCTTCTGATTAAGCATGAGATAATCCTGGTGCAAAAGTATGCTTTATAAAATGGTTATGTATCTGTGGAAACAACTAGCTTTGCCAATGCTTTTAGTAGGAGGCACGCCATTTTCCAGCTATAGCTACAAAGTTTCATAATTAAGGAGTCCAGCGCTTGTCAGTATATTATCCAAAAAGTTTTCTTTTTTTTTGAATCTCCAGATAATTTTTAACAAATTTATCCCTCACTTTTCAATTCATAAGGAACAAAATTGATACAGGTTTATGTGTGTATGTGTGTCTTAACAGATTTATTTTGATATTTGTCAAATAGTTCAGATTATATGACATGGGGCTGTCTGAACTCATCCACACAGTAACTGTTCGATAATAGACAGTGACTTCAACTATTAAAATTGTATACAAGGAAATTAGGGGTGTTGCAGTATTTGGTTGCAAATAACTTGCCATCTGGTGTTGGGTCAGAAAACGCTATATCGTCAATCTTGAGGAAACAGCCAAACATGAAGCAATTCCTAAAGACGAAAAGACAATTTAACAATGGAACAAACTTAAAATTCTCGTTAATCATTATAATTTATTTTAAAGCAATCCAATTATAAAATTTCAATCCCCTTAAATACCCTTGATTAAAGTAAAAATTATTAAACAATAAAGTGATTTAATGTCTTAGATTTTAGAGATGGAAGTTTAATGATACCATTGCACAGATGAGCAAACTGAGGTCCAGAAAAAATTCTGCTGAGAGGCAAAAGGAACCATAAAAACCATCTAGCTGATGCCGGGGAATCCATGATGATGAGCAATGAATAGACAATAATATTGCTGACTAAAAGCCATAGTTCATTAAAACCAAAAAACCACCATCAATAATTTTAACAACTATTCTCCTCAACCACACTCACACGCTCAGAGCTTTAAGGAGGCAAAAGCTAACCTGTATTTGACCACAACTCTCCTGACCCAGCTCAGCTAGGATTAACAGTTATAAAATCAAATGGTTAAAAGAATTCAACAAAATTGAGGGATATTCCAAAAATAACCAGCCAGTACTCTTCAAATTCTTCAATGCCATAGAAGACAAAGACTAAGAAACTGGTCCAAGTGAAGGAAGATGAAGACGAAAGAGCTAGGACAACTATGTGCAATGTGATCATGGCAGGGAAAAATAGTGCTATGAAGGACATTTGAGACAAATGCCAAAACAGAAATATGAACTATACATTCATGAAAGCATTACATTCCCATTCAATACCCTGTGTTGATGACTGAAGTATGCTTATGAAAGAGACTACCTTTTATCTTTGGTCTTAAGAATACACACTGAAATAAGAGGAGCTGAAGAGGCATAATGTACATAACTCACTTCTAAATAATTCAGGAAGAAAGTAAATGTTAAAACTTGATGAATCTAGGCAAAGGTAAATAAGGGTTTCTTTTTACTATTCTTACTACTCCTATAGGCTTGAAATTAGTTAAAAAAAGTATAAAACCAAAGATTGGATTCAATTAGAAGATACAAGCATATGGTATACTAAGCAATTTCATACAAAGTTTATTGCTAAATCTACTAGATTCCAAGGCAAAATATTGGTTTGATTCAACAGGTCTTTCTATCTTTATAAGTGGTATCAGCTACGGAAAGAACATTAGATCTGTGGGTTTGAGCCCTAACTCTGTCCTTCTATTTGCCTATCAGTGTAGACGTGTATTAATAATCCCAGGTGAGTCTCAGTTGGTTCTTAGGTAAAACAACTAGGAACAATATTCAACTCTTGTGAGGATTTAAATATGTATTGCCTATATAGATGAGAGAGTTGAGCCCAAAGCTCCTCTTATACAGGATAGCTGCCAATTATGCTGCCTGTAGCTTTAACTCATGGACATGAAAAGAAAGAGATGTTCTCAAATAAATGTGCTTTTATTTTTTCATTGAAGGCAACGTAATTTTTATTCATTATTGCTTATGGATAACCTATTGCTTGGGTACCCAAAGTGTGATCTATAGACCAGAAACATTCATCAGACCCTGAGAGCCCCATAGGAATGCAGATTCTCAGGCCCCACTCACATCTCTGAATCACACCTGCATTTTTTTTTTTTTAAAGATTTTATTTACTTATTTGACAGAGAGAGGTCACAGTAGACAGAGAGGCAGGCAGAGAGAGAGAGAGGGAAGCAGGCTTCCTGCTGAGCAGAGAGCCCGATGCGGGACTCAATCCCAGGACCCTGAGATCATGACCTGAGCCGAAGGCAGCGGCTTAACCCACTGAGCCACCCAGATGCCCCTCACACCTGCATTTTAACAAGATCCCCAGGTGACTCATACACACGTTCCCATTTGAGAAGCACTGTACTACGGACTGGTGAAGATGGTTTGATATTGGTATTCCCCATGCCAAAGACATGCATCTCTTAATACACAGAAAGTAGAGGTATTTCATAATTAACTGTCAAAAATCTTACAGACACTAACTTTTCTCACTGCTCCCCTTTATAAGGAATGTGTAGGGGACTAGGATGATGGCCAACACTGGATCCCGCAGTGGTTTGGGTTTTAATAAGTATACAGGACTCAAAATGCTAGACGAGTGCTACTTGAAGCCTGGTTTCTGGTCTGATCAAAGTGTGGTCATTGGATCATAACCTTTATCTCGGGTCAAGAGAGGAAGTTTTGCGAAACTCATCCAGCCAACCTAGATCAGGTAGGTACATTATGAAGCAAGAAGTTAAGTTCATCTGTCACGGAAGAAACTTCAAATAATTAAATGTTATTGAAAATGTGCACCTGGGAGTTTAAAATAGCAAATCACTGTTTTTTATTGAGATACAATTCATATATCATAAAACTCACTCTTTAAAAGTGTACAATTCAGTGTTTTTTTTGTATATTCACACAACAGTGAAACTACCACCAATATCCATTGCAGAACATTTTCATCACCCCTAAAAGCAACCCTGTACCTATTTATAGTTACTCTCTGCTCACCTTGTCCTTAGTCCCTGGAAACTCCTAGTCTGAAACTCCTAGTCTATTTTCTATCTATGGATTTGCCTGTTCTAGAT
The DNA here is from genome assembly GCF_020171115.1 of Neogale vison. Lineage (NCBI taxonomy): Eukaryota > Metazoa > Chordata > Mammalia > Carnivora > Mustelidae > Neogale > Neogale vison. Next base: position 150,875,574 of record NC_058101.1, on the reverse strand, counting down.
ATTTTTTGTAAATAGAATCATACAATATGGGTTTTTTTGTGATTGGCTTTCCCAATTAGCATACCGTTTCCAAGGTTCATCCATGTTGTAGTACAGGTTAATACTTCATTCCTTTTTGTGGCCAAATACTATTCCATTGTATTATTGCATGGAAATTCCACATTATATATATCAGTTAATCATGAATTTGGCTATTTACACTTTTTGGCTCTTACAAAAAATGCTGTTATGAAGCTTCATGTATTAGTTTTTATATGGACACATGCGTTCATTTCTTTTGAGTATATACCTTAGGAGTAGAATTGCTGGGTCATATGGTTAAGAGTTTAGTTTTTTGAGAAACTACCAGACTATTCCACAGTAGCTGTACTATCCTACATTCCTACCAGCAACATGCAAGGATTTCAATTTCCTCCATATCTTGACCCATATTTGTTATTTTCCCCCCTTTAAAAAAAAAAAAAACCTTATAATCACGCTAGTGAGTGTGAAGTGGTATCTCATCGTGGTTTGGGTTTGCAAATCCCTGATAGGAGCCATATGTATTTTTTCTTTGGAGAACTGTATACTGAAATCTTTTGCCCATCTTGAAGTTGGGCTCCCTGTCTTTTTATTGTTGTGTAGTAAGTATTCCTTCATATATACTGGATATACTAGACCTTTTTTAAATGAATGATTTGCAAATATTTTCTCCCATTTTGTGGGCTGCCTTGCTAATTCACTTTTACATTTAGTTGCACCCGTGAATTACAGTAAGTCTTCATTAATTATACCTGGTCACCCACTAGTCAATGAACAAGTACCATATCTATAGTTATTTTTTAAACTTGAATTTTGTTTGTATAAAGTGTATTTATTGCAATATTATTTACCTTATTACTTTTATTTACCTCTGTTGAATCTAATAAAAATTTGGGCTTATATTTCTTATTTTCTATTTCATTTTCTAGCAATTCATCTCATTTTATTTTTTTTATTTTTATTTTTTTTTCCAATTTATTTTCAGAAAAACAATATTCATTACATTTTTTTTTTAAAGATTTTATTTATTTATTTTTCAGAGAGAGAGAGAGAGCACAGGCAGACAGAGTGGCAGGCAGAGTCAGAGGAAGAAGAAGGCTCCCTGCGGAGCAAGGAGCCCGATGTGGGACTCGATCCCCAGATGCTGGGATCATGACCTGAGCCGAAGGCAGCTGCTTAACCAACTGAGCCACCCAGGCGTCCCTCATTTTATTGTTTTTATTAAAGGGTTGGTATATAATTAAGCTAGTTTTTCACCACAGGTAGTTTGAGTAGCTCTGGGTTATCATGTTTCAACTTAGAATGCTGTGCCCTAAACTGGGTGTTCCCCCCAGTGCCAACACTTGCCTTCGCCTGACTTTGGTAATATTTAAACAAAGGTGTTTTAACAACATCATTCCCTTTGACTCATTCCCTTTGACTCATGAGCTGGGAAAGGTTATGGGAAAGCTAATCTGGGTCTAGATCCATTTTATTTTATTTCTTACCTGAGAGTATCTACCAATCGTCGTGCAATGCGCTTTCTTCGTTTCAGTCTGAAGACCCAGATTCTACTTATTCCACAGACTGCAGGCTCTGGTACATCTGAACATTGCCAAGCCCGGTGACATTCTTTAGAGCTTGGGGATCCTGGACCAGTTGGTTCAGAAAGGACACGGAAGGCCTGCAATGATATACAGACACATCTAGAGCTAACAAAAACAGCTGTGTTCATATTTCTTTTTAAAAGCCATTCCTTAAACAAAACTTAAGTATTTAAAATTAATCCTGTTATATACCTTCACCAAAAATGTTAAAATTCTGATACTTTTGGGGCGCCTGGGTGGCTTAGTGGGTTAAAGCCTCTGCCTTCGGCTCAGGTCATGATCCCAGGGTCCTGGGATCGAGCCCCGCATCGGGCTCTCTGCTCAGCAGGGAGCCTGCTTCCCCACCTCTCTCTGCCTGCCCCTCTGCCTGCCTCTCTGCCTACTTGTGATCTCTGTCTGTCCAATGGATAATAAATAAAATCTTAAAAAAAAAAAAAATAATAATTCTGATACTTTTTGAATTCTTATCCATTTAGTCACACAATGCTTAAAAACAAAAACTAGTGGTGTTGAGATATTCCTACATTCTAGAGTATTATATACCATTATGAAACTTCCTTCTGATTAAAAAATTAGAAAAATCAGACTCTTACTTTTAATCCAGTACGTAAACTTCTCCCATTCTCTCCAGCCTCAACCATATTTATGATATCCCAAAAAACTGATTATACTAAAGAAGATTTTTGCAAATTAACTATGAAATTTGGTTGGTATTTAAGGATTTTTTTAAACTTTCTATTTTGAAATAATGTATCCTTCACCGGGTTTCCTCCAGTGGTTTTATCTTTCCTAACTATAATACAATACCAAGGGGCACCTGGGTGGCTCAGTGTGTTAAAGCCTCTGCCTTCAGCTCAGGTCATGATCCCAGGGCCCTGGGACTGAGCCCCACATCAGGCTCTCTGCTCAGTAGGGAGTCTGCTGCTTTCCCTCCTCCTCTCTGCCTGCCTCTCTGCCTACATGTGATCTCTGTCAAATAAATAAAAATCTTAAAAAAAAAAAAAATACAATACGAAAACCAAGGAATTAACATAGGTATAATGTATGCATATAGTTCCATGTCAGGGAACAATTCATCATACCTGTATATTCATTTAAGCAGCACCACAGCCAACCTGTACACAGAGCTACCGTATCATCTCAAAGATCTTTCTCTTGCTGCCTCTGTATAGTGTCACCCACCTTTTCCCCTTCAGCAGCTTTAAAGCCTGGCTACTTCAGTCTGTTATCTCAATAATTCTGTTATTTTGAGGATGTCATTTAAGTGGAATCATACATCAGGTGACCTTCTGAGATGTTTTTTTTCACTAGCACAATGCCCTTAACATCTATCCAAGTTGTTGCATATATCAACAGTTTGTTCTTTTTTATTGCTCAGTCATATTCCACTCTATGGATGTACCAGTTGTGTAATCATTCCCTACTGAAGAACACTTTCATTGTTTTCAGGCTTGGACTACTACAAATAAAGCTGTTATCAACATTCAGTTATGGGGGTATCTGGGTGGCTCAGTGGGTTAAGCCTCTGCCTTCAGCTCAGGTCATGATCTCAGGGTCCTGGGATGGAGCCCTGCATCAGGCTCTCTGCTCAGCAGGGAGCCTGCTTCCCCCAACCCCACCGCTTCTACCTGCCTCTCTGTCTACTTGCGATCTCTGTCAAATAAATAAAATTGTTAAAAAAAAAAAAATCAGGTATGGGCTTTTGTGTAGAGTAAGTTTTCATTTCTCTGGGATAAATGCCCAGGGGTAGGATTGTTGGGTCATATGCAAAACGTATGATTAATTTTCTAACAAATTGCCAAGGTGCCTGGTGGTGCAGTTCGTTGAGCTTTAAACTCATGGCTTTGGCTTGGGTTGTGATCTCAGGGTTGTGAGATCGAGTCCTGCCCTGGCACTGGGTCTGGCATGGAGTCCGCTTGGGACTCCCTCTTTTTTTCCCTCTGCCCTTCCCTACTGGGTGCACATACAGGCACTCACTCCCTCTCTCTGAAATAAATAAATCTTAAAAAAAAAAAACAAAAAAAATCCTGCCAAATGTTTTTCAGTCTTAACATTTTTATGTTCCTTCAACAATGTCTAAAAGATCTAGTTTCCCTGCATCTTTGCCAGCATTTGGTATTGTCACTATTTTTAAATGTAGCTATTCTGA